>NW_028262330.1:1515151-1818181 GCF_047370975.1 Nipponia nippon
AGGTTTATGAAGACCCAGCTTTGAGTGCCATTTTCCTGCACAACAACTACAACTACATTCTGAAATCTCTGGAGAAGTAAGTGTGTACCTGGGTAAACCTCCCTGAAGTCCAGGCTGATTCTAAGCATGGTTTTGGAGGAGAGCTCTGCATTGAGTGCATTTACTTGCTGTCCTGTCTCCTCTCGGCTCTTTCTTCCATTCTTGAAACTGCCCTTTTGAGAGCTTTGCACTATTATAAACACCATGTTACACGAGAGTGGAAGGTAAAAGCACCATGCCTTAGGTTGTAGAGAATCCTTTGATCTTGGGAGGACTGAGGACGTGGCTTTGGAAAGTAACTTGGAGTAGCTTCTGTCTCCCAGTTTGTGCGTTTTAAGGTCCCTTTTATTGTGAGGGACAGAAAAGAATTTGCTGATGGGGGCTTGAAATGTTGCCATCCTGCTAGCAGCCCTGAGAGCAGCTGGCTCACGTGCTTCCTCAGGTTTTCTGTTCTTTCAGGTCTGAGCTGATCCAGTTGGTGGCTGTGACACAGAAGACAGCCGAGAGGTCTTACCGGGAGCTCATCGAACAGCAGATCCAGACCTACCAGCGCAGGTCGGGTGACATCCTCCGCTCTTCCCTTGGTTTTGTCGGTTCGAGAGGTCCTTGGGAGCCAATGCTGCTGGAGCGGTGGGAGAGATAAGCCTAAACCAGAAACTTGTCTAAAACCAAAGCGAAGTGTTTTGGTTTCCAAGTGATTAATCTAACTTGGGAAGGGGTCACTGTGGGAAGTTTTGGGGGGCGGCCTTTGGGTCATGGGTGAAGACGCAGATGTTCTGGTGAGGCATGAGTAACTCTGCTTTGCCTCTTTCCTATCTCATTTCACGTGCAGCTGGTTGAAGGTGACAGATTACATCTTGGAGAGAAACCTGCCTGTCTTTCAGCCAGGAGTGAAGGTGAGAGGATGGGCAAGGATGGTTTTGAGATGATAGACATTGCCGGAAACATCTTCTCCTTTGACATATTAAAAATTTCCCAGAAGCCTTCTTTATATGTCATGCCAGTATTGCTCTGCAGAGTGACTACTGTGGCTGGGATGAGATGGAGAGCAGCACTGCCTTCTAATCTCCGCTGCCCCAGATTCATACAAGTCTTTTACTCTCTGCCTCCATTCTTATATTTTCACCTGAGCAGATGCTTCTATTTTGGATTTGCAAAACCCTGAGCCTTCCCTTAGAAAGGGCTGGAAGCATGAAGACGTCTATTTTTATGTCTGTTCTGGCTGAAAATTACCCTCGTTAAACCAACTTCAGATGAAAGCCAATTACTGAACGTAGGGTGTGCTGCTCACTGCAGCTTCCTCTCCTCCCTGCTTTAGGAGAGGGAATTCAAGCCAAATAGCTACGATATTACTTAGGTTGGATGGGGAGTTGTGGGCAAACACTGACGCTGGATGTTTATATCTGGAGATGAAATAAAATCCTTTTGCTCCTTGTTGCAGCTCAAGGATAAGGAGAGGCAGATGATAAAGGAGCGCTTTAAGGTAAGGAGGTGACATACGAACATCCCCTGGTTGATTGGGACAGACAGGCAGACCTGTGGTCTGCCTAAGGAGGAGACCTGTCTGTTGGTGATCAGCAGGGGAGGGGGAGAACATCAGACTCGGTACAGAGACGTGACTGCAGACAGGACACTCACCGAGTTTTCCTTCGGACAGGGCTTTAATGATGGGCTGGAGGAGCTGTGTAAGATCCAGAAGGCCTGGGCCATCCCAGACATGGAGCAACGGGACAAAATCCGCCGGGCACAGAAAACCATTGTGAAAGAGACCTATGGTGCCTTCTTGAACAGGTGACGACCTCTTGCCACACTGTCCTCTCTTCTTGGGATTTACTGAGGTCTTTGGGGCCTAGGGTAGCCTGAGCTGAGACACCTTTCTACTGTCCCGACTTAGCTTCTCTACCTCGCACGCTAAAACATCCCCAAGCTGAACTTGCTAGTTGTGAACATCACCCTGATGCCTTGGTCGGGGTGAGGGCGGATGTTCTAGCCGGCACAAAGCTCTGAGCCACCCTGGGCTGCTCACGTAAAACTCAGGAGACCAGTTGTAACCAGGTCACTTGCTCCCTGCCAGATACCCCGTCAGATTCACTGGGATGCACTGGAGCGGAGCTGATTTGTGACAGGAGGGGCCAGTGGGTCTCTCTGCTGCGTTCCAGCCGTTTGTCACCTGGGCCCTGTCTTCCTTTGCAGATACGGCAACGTGCCCTTCACCAAGAACCCCGAGAAGTACATCAAATACCAGGTCGACCAGGTGGGGGAGATGATTGAGAAGCTCTTTGACACATCGGCATAAATCTCCTGCTCTCCTGTACTCTCCAGCTGCCAAGTACAAGGCAGCGCTCTCTCGGCAACCTTTGGGACTCCCTTCCCTTCTCCCCTGCCCCATTGTGGTGGGCAGGGTCTTACACTTGTATTTATCAGATTTATAAACCTGTGGAAACACTACCTCCTGGCTGGCTGTGCCTTCTGTGGAGCAAAGGCTGCTGTGTGGGCTCTTACGTTTGCGCATCTTCAGGCCTGGGTATAACCGTTAATGCTTTGATGTGCAGCAAACATGGTGAGTGTGTGGAAAACATGAACGAACAAACCAAACCAAAAAAACCCCCACCACCTTCTGGGTACAGCCCTTCTCTTAAGGGCAGGGGGCTGCAAGCTCCAGGTGGTGCTTCCTGCTTCCCCGACGGGTTCAGGGAATCTCGGTTCTGTAGGATCCCGAAGGATTTTCACATTGTTACTCGTAACCGTTACGTAGTTCAGCGACGGGGCGAGATGCCGATTCTGCAGGGCGGCGGTGCCGGGCTGTGGCAGTGCCAGGCAGGCCTGCAGCCCAGTTACCTACCGGGGATGCTTTACCCCGCAGCTTCACGAGCTGCGCCGGTGGCGGTTCCCTGTCCTGCAAACCACAGGGAGCTCCGTGGGTCCTGACTGCCTGCCGCTCGCTGACCGGAGGCAGAGCATGTGTGGAAGTGTTCCCATACTGATTTCCACAGAGCACCTTCCTCCCATCCCTGTTTTCCTTTGTCTCCTCTCTTGTTAAATCTGACGCATCTCTTCCCTGCAAGCAGCCAAGTCCGTTCCCGTCATTTAACCCGTGAGCATCGCGTGAGAAATGAGGGCTGCTCTCCCGCATGCCTCGGAGCGATGCTGGCAGGCTTTGGCTCCGCCATCTTCGCGCCGAGGCCTTTCAGAGCTGCGCGGCACGTGTGGTGTTTCTGCGGTCTCTGGCCCGGCGCCTCCTGCTCCCACCTCTCTCGCTCCTGCTGCTGGTGCTATTGTGGGACCTTCTCCGGTACCTGCCCATGGTAACACGTGAAGTGCAGGGTTTCCATAGCGCTAGGAGCGCTCACGATAGCCGCTCCTTTGTAAGTTGGAGCAAATCCATTATTCACCTGAGCCTGCATTCGCAGGAGGGAACGTCTGCTGGTGTCTAATTAGCCCGGCAGTGGGAGAGCTGTCGTGTCGCTGTCCGGGGCGATGCAAATGGAGCACGGGGAGGTGGAGAGGGCGAGGCAGACCTCGATGTGAAACCAGATGGCAGAAAGGTGGAGAGCTGCGTTTTAACCCTCCTGCTGCCGTGCCTCCAGCAAGCCTGCCTTCTCTTTTCCTAGCAGGGGGGGTCACGGCTGGCGGTGGGCTGCTTCCCCGGGGAGGTCGGGGTTGCCCGTCCTGGGAAGGGTCTGCCCCGGGCAGTTGTGGTGGCAGCGGACGAGAGGCAAAGGGCAGAGAGGTGACGGCCCGTCTCGCCCCGTGTCCCATGGGAGCTGGGTGTCGGAGCGCAGGGCCCGCTGTGGCAGACCCCGCCGCGGGCCCGGGCTGCTGCCTCCCTGGACAGCTGCGTTTTGGGTAGCTCCTCGCCTTTTTGAATGCCTGACCTCCTCTTCCTCCTCAGCCTGGACCTGAGCGCGGTCTGAAACACTACCTGCTCTCAGTGGCGTAGCGAATGCCTGAAAGACAGCAGATTTGAAGGCTTCTCCAGCCCAGAGCAGGACCGCCGTGTGGGTTCAAGTCTTGATTGTACCTGCCCCACTGTTTTTCATGTCTGGCCATGCAGGCGGACGGTACCGACCCGAGAGCCCTCCCCGGCAGAGACCTCCCCTCCCGCTCTCGGATCTCAAAGGCTTGAGGAAACCTGAGACTTCAGTGCTAGCCGAAGTTTTTCCTCTGCCGGCTCCAAGAGCCTCGGGAGGCTGGCAGGTGCTGGAGAGGTTTTTAAGCATAAGCAAAGCGCTGCTGGCTTGCGTGGCGTGTGGCATCGAGCCCGCTGGATAGCGCACGGTGACGTTCACCAGAAGGAGCTGGATTCCATCTCTCTGGATCTGTTTCTGCCACGGCAGCGCTCTGATCTGAGCGTGTGGAAGTCGTTGCGCTCAGGCTGGGGCTGTAAAACGCGTTTTATTGCAGCCGATCCCAGGGTGAGGAGATTCACCTGGAACGGCTGCAGGCAAAGGCGGGGAGGGGAGGGGGGACATTTGCCTGCAGCCTTTCTGGAGCATCTGAGCGTTAGTGTGGGAGCTGGTGTCCCCCTGTGCTGATGCTCTTGTCCTAAGCAGAGCCCAGAGAAGGCGTACGAGACCCCTTCGGGTCTGGGATGGGACTTTGGGAACGCCTCTGCGTGGCCTACGCCGACAGAGGCATTTCTGGGCTTCGCTGCCAGCCTGGGGCTGGGGAGGACCTGGTCCAGCCCAGCGCAGAGGTGGGGAGGTGCAGCTGGAGAATGCGAGGCAAAACGTCCCGCTCCCTCCTGGCCTCTCCGTTACCTCTCTCCATCCCCAAGGATGCCCTGGCCGCAGCTGGAGGAAGAAAGCGGGGTGCGAGGCTGCGGGGGGCCGAGGACTGGGTTCGGTGGCAGCCATGCAGCGAAGAGGAGCTGGGGGGAAGAGGTGGCTGCTGCTGCTCCTGGCTGTGTGCCTCTTACCTGGGGGTCCAAGACCCTCATTTCCCCTGAGCTAAAGGGAAAGCGGAGCCACCCGGTCCCTGTTTCCTAAACCCAGCCTCCCGCTCGCCCGGTTCTAACCCTTCCCACACCGCCTGCCTCTGCCCCGCACAGGGAATGGACGCCGGGAGGTGGATGGGCTCCCGGCCTTGAGAAGCAGCCGCTGCGGCAGCCAGACCTGCGTTGGGAGCAGCGGCGCGCTTCGGCCGCAGCCCCCCCTTCCCTGGGGTGGGAGCGGGGGGAGCCGCGAGCCCCCGCCGGGCTGACCTCAGGCGTCCCAGTCGCCTCCGTCCGACGCTGCCCAGTGCTGGGGAACGGCTCCGCACGCTCCTTGGCTTTTTATGGTAAGGAATGTCTTTGCAACGTGTTAATTAAGAGCAATCACGGCAGCCAGCATCGTCCCCGGCACTCTCCCAGCTGAGCAGTTTGCACCCCTGGCTAAGAGTTGAGTGCGGAGCCGCGAGCGATGCTCAGGCCACGGACCTGACGTGGGGCTGCCCCACGTCACCGGGCTGAGCCCCCTCTGCCTCCCCTTTGCTTCCTCCAAGGCTCCTGCGGGGTTCAACGCCCTCCCCTCGCCTCCCGTTCTGCCCTGGCTGCCGGTGAATCCCCCGCCGCAGGCAGGGACGGGCTGGGGGATGGATGTGCCTCCGATTCCCAGGGTTTGGGGGCTGGAGCCCCATTTCTGTGTTTTTTTTGCTGCAGTGGGCCAGGCGGCGGGGATGTGCCAGGGTCTGGGTGTGCTGCCTGCTCTCGTGGCTTCCCTGGCACCCGCCGTTGTTCTGGGGCAGCAGAAGGGGTTTGCCAAACCCCGCTGGGCCAGGGACCAGCTCTGGGGTCCCTGCAGCCCCCCGGGGCTGCTGCTGGGGGGCTCGCAGCCGGGAGCTGCGCGCGGCAGCGACCAGGGCGGGAGGCTCAAAAGCCTCAGCCCCCCCCCTCGTCGTCCTGGGGAGCGAATCGGGCAGAGTAAGTGTTTGAAAACAAAACCAAACCACAGCCCAAAACAACGTCTTCAACCCCAGTGATAAATCCGCGTGCTGGAAAGCTGGCGCTAACCTGAGGTTTCGGCCAAGCGCCTCTGTGTCCCTGCCCACCGTTGGCCTTGATGGGAGCTGAGTTTAGCCTATTTATTTTCCACTGCCAGTTGAATCTGCTTCTATTAAACTTTAACTGGAACATGGGGACTTGCTGTGGTGTTCGTTTAAGATAAAACCTCCCAAGGGGACGGACCGGGAGCCTGTCCCCGCTCAGCCGGGCGGGTGCTGAGCAGTGGCAGCCGCGATGCTCCTGGCTGGGCCCGATGCACTCCCTTGCTGGGGAAAGGCGCTTCCCAGCATGGTTTTGTGTTGGCAGCAAAACCCTCTGCTTGCCCTTGAAGGGCTCATCAAGGCACGGGCTGGTTTCATCCTCAGATGAGCAGGGGCAACTGCAGATAAGCTGGAGAGGTGCTTTTTCCTTTTCTCTACTTCTGTAGCATCCTGTAAATGGCGTAACGATCCGGCGGCTGGCACAGGCTTCAGCCTCGCTGCCTGCAAACAAGCAAATATCAATCGATGGGCGAGGATCCGTAAGACGAGGGGGGCAGCTTGGATGTGTTGCACCGCAGAGACCCGCAAAAGCCTGGACCTTGCTGTCTGGTATCGCCCTGCGTGAGGGTGCGGTGGGAGCCGTGGCGCGTGCCGGAGCGGCGGCGGGGCTGCCGGAGGCAGGAGCGTGAGGCACAGCCCCCAGCCAGAGGCTGTGCAGCGCCTGCGCCCAGCCTGCCGCCACCCCCTGGGCTCTCGCTGCCCGAGTGACCAGCAGCGAGCCGGTGCCGGCCGTGCCCACGGCCCGGGGAGAAGGGACGCAGCGATGCCTTGGGCCGGGAGCTGAGTTGGGGCGTGCGGGGATGTGTCTTCAGGGCAGTCCCGGGGGTGGCCTAGGGCAGTTGTACGGCAGAGAAGGGCTCAGCCGCGGGCTTGGGAGGCTGCTGGAAAGGCCGGGGGCAGCTTTGTGCCGCCCGGAGCTGGGCTTCCAAACTCCTTCCTCTGCACATGGGTTTTCTCCTGTCCCCTCGAGCCGTCCCCATTCGGTGCCTGGACCCCGCTGAGCCCCAGCACCTGGGGAAACGTCTGCCTGCAGGTAGAAGGGAGCAGCGTACGGCTCTGCCGTACAGACCTGCTCGGGGCCGCTCCGCCTGCGTTAGCGCCCGCCGGCACAAGGGAGCTGGGCAGCACTGGGTCACTGGGGGGGATTTTTTGAGGGGGTTGTGTTAAATGCACTTAGTGGATGTGCTGGAATTCTCTGCAAATCGCTGTCCTTGTGATGCTTAAAAAAAATCGCTTGTCCTGTCTTTGCTGGGCTCTTTGGCCTGTCCATACACATGCACTTGCATGGATTCTGTGTCTGCGACTGCGGTATCGGGGTGCTGCTCTCGCATCTCTCCAGCTGAAGACAGTTCCCAAGTCTCTCCTTCGGGAACCGGCTCTGCCAAGCTTGGCGAAGGCTTTATGTCGTTATTGCTTTGCTTCCCTCTCATTTTGCCCTCTCACCTTTCCCTTGCTTGGGAAGATGCTGGCAGATCGTGGGCTACGGCGGTGGACGTGTGGCTGGTGTGGAGGCTGCCGGGGCTGGGCGTCCCCGGGGCGGTGCAGGAGATGGCTCCCGTGTAACTGAGGGCAGGAGCCCCGTGGGCAGGCTTTGCATAGGTGCTGGTTCCTTCTTGCAGGGTTATTTGTCCTTTGCACCTTCTCCCCGCGTCCAGGCTGCCGCTGTCGGAGGTGGGTGACAGCCGGGCCGTGGGCTGCTCCAGCCACATTGTACCCGCAGCGGCCGGCAGCTGGTTTTTAAAGCTGGCCCAGTGCCCCCCAGCCTGCCCCCCGCCCCAGGATTTGCAAAACCCACCCCTTTTCCCACTGATTTTTTAATTATTATCATCATCTGTTCTTAAACCCGTTTCTGCTAGGGCTGGACACGAGAGCGGCTGCGTACCAGGGCTCTGCCTGCAGTGCCGGTGTTAGGGCAATGCTGGGCTCCTCAGAAAGACCCAAAGCTGCAAACCCCGCAGCCGCCCGCGGCAAAGCCGAGCCCAGGCGGAGCGGCGAGCAGCGATGTTGTTGCAGTGTGTGTGGCTTTGATGAGCTGGTTTGAAGAGGTGACCCGTCCCCTTTCCTCCTCCAGCTGGTAGTCACGCTTCGAAGCTGCTAATGCTATTTTGAGCCTCCTTTCCCGTGCAATGCCAACATACCCAGGAAACAAACCGAGTCTGCAAAACCCGCGGTAATTTAGCACTTTTCTCCTGCTGGTTGTTGTGAGCCTGCTTTCGGCAGGGTGGGACTGCGGGGTTCAGTGCCTGCCCACCCGGGGTCACAGTCACCCGTCAGTCGCCTCCCTCCTCTTCGGCGGCTTCATGGTGGCCACGCTGCTGCCGAAGGATCCAGCCCGGCTGCGAGAAATGGGTCCCCAGAGACCCAGCTCTGCTGCTCCGAGTCGTCCCCCCGCCTGGGGACAGCTTGGCGCTGGGCGTTTGAGAGGTCGGTGGCCATGCTGTGGCCCCGGCTTTTCCCACGGCCGGCTCAGGGCTGGCACCAGGAGCCTGCCTGGGGCTCGGCAAGGAGTTTGGGGCACAGCCGGCCCCCCCCTGCCTGGACCTGCTCCCCGTGGGTCCCCCGGGGCCGGGCGCTGCGTGCTGGGTCACGGTGAGCATTGGTAGCAAGAGCAGCAGCAGCCCCGCTGCAGCCCTGGGGGGCTGCTCCTCCTCTCGGGTCCTTCCCCCCGACACCCCAGCTCTCACCCCACGGTGAGACGAGACCCCTGGGTACCAGCCTGGTTCCTTCCCCCGCAGGGCTCAGAGCAGAGGCTCACTCTCTCCAGGTGGATTTTGAGCCCCTCGTGGGGGCATGATGCAGGGATTGAGGTTTGCTGGCTGGCTTGTACATCCGTGAGCCGGTTATTTTTATTTTCTTGTGAATGCTATAAAAAGATGAACTCAGGAGCGACTCCTGTCCTTTCTGGGAACTCAGCCCTGCGGGAAGGGGAACAACCTGGGCTTGAAAGCGAGCGCCGGCTCCGCGGGGCTCCCTTTCCCCACCGTGACGCCCTGCGGCACCGCGGGCTGGGATACGCGGGTGCAGCGGGCTGCGATGGGAAAGCGGGTCCGGGGGGTGAGGAGGAGGGGAGCGGGGTCGGTGCCTCCTCTGCGGCGGCACGGAGGGACAGGGGACAGCGCACCCCCAGCCGTGCCAGCACGGGGACCCTGTCCTGGGGCAGCACAGAGGTGGTGGGACATCGCCTCCGTCCCCAAGGCGGGGTGGTCGCTGCGTCCGGGAGAGGGGTTGAACCCCGCGGTGGGGGGATCTATCGCGGCCAGATCCTGCGGCTCACCGAGCAGCGGTGGATGAGGGCAGGGGGAAGATAAGGCGTCGGGCTGTGCTTGCGTGGCTGATTCACTGTTTCCCTGGCTGGGAAGGGCTGAGCAGGGGAGATAAATGCAGATATAAGCAATGGAGCTGTTTATACGCTCGGTCTCTGTGACTTATGCCGTGAGCAGGCCTAGACTAAATATAATGGTTATTGATATGAGGCAGTGGCCAATTTATGGCCCTCTGCGTGGGGACAGGAAGATCTGGTTATAATAACACTCGGCAGGGGAAAACAAATGTTTCCCAGCCAAAAGCTTCCCAGGAAGAAAGGCCAAGCGCTGGGGGTGGGCGGAGGGCAGCGCGGCACAGAGGAGGGCTGCGTCGGGACCCGGACCCCGGCGCAGAGCCCCAGGGATAGCCAGGCTCCCGGACAGAAACAGCCTCCGGCACCGCGTCCCGGTCCTGGGGAGCTCTGCCACGGGGATTCACGAGGAGGGAGATCTGTGCAGACAGGCTTACACCCACTGTAACGGCAATTTATAGGGATCTGACCTTCACGGGTGCTGGGTGCTGTTGGGGTACAGAGCTGGGAATTGCAGGGATGCTCAGCACAGCTCGTCCCAGCTCCCGTGCGCTTTCACCACCTCCCTCCGGCTGTGCTCTGCCGCAAGGTTTTCAAAAGAGTTAATTGATCCTGTTCCAGGGATGCTCTTCTGGTACAGAAAACGATGGGCCTTTAAATAAAGCCCTCAGCTGCTGGCGGTCGCAGGGCTCAGCCACTCGTGGAGCCTTCGCGGTGGTGAGAGCGGGGACGCGTGAGCCATGTCAGCCTCCTGTGCGTGGGTGCGGCTGCGTTCGGGGGAGCGCGGGGCTCTTCTGGTGCCGCGCTGGCCCCCCTCGACGGACGTGCTTGGCCGTAGCCCACGTCCTCCACCCCTCCGCTGCCCACAGCTCCCTTGGGGCCAGCGAGTCCCACCGCCCCTCCAGCACCCACCTCCCCTCTGCTGAGGACCTCAGGGTGTCTCACGGGAGCAGGACACGGGCTGCAGGATGGAGGGCTTTATTGCGGCTTCCCCTTCTGGCGGGGGTCCCCCAGCCCTCAGGCAGCCCCGGCGGTCCAGCCCTGCACCGCGGCCGCAGGAAAGCAGTGCCAGTGCTCTGCTTTGCTCTCCTCTGCAAGCGCCTCACCTGGGCTGAGATGCTGAGCCCTGCCCCAGCTGTCTGAAAGCATTAAAGTCCTCCCCTGGCGCTGACCCACTGATGTCCCGCTCCGCTTCCCCTGGGGCCGTGGCTGTGCCCCCCCGGCAAGCAGCCTCCCTCCCCGCCGGTCCTTGCTGACCTCCGGACGTCCTGCAGAGCTTCGCACGCACTGAAACGGCAGGGACGAGCCGTGGTCGGCAGGGCTGAGCCATGGTCAGCAGCGCGGGCCGGTGCCCCGTGCCCTCGACAGTCCCGTACTTGGGCTACGGCGCTCGTCTCGGCTACGGATGCTGCTCCCAGCCGCGCCCCATCTCGGGGAAACCTCCCCCGAGCCACAAGCCCCACGGAGATGTTAAAGCCCAGCCAGCGCCGGCTGCGCCAGGAAGGTTTGTCTCTTGATTCCTATGCTTCTCTACTGGATTCCCCTACCTGCACCGGGTTTGTGGCCAGCACTGCCCTGGGACGCGGCTCCTGAACTGGGGCACAAACGAACCAAGGCTTCCCCAGCGTCCCTGAAAGCGCACCCCGCTAACTCCAGCCAGACACGGTGTTGGTTGGAGGGACCAGAGCTTTCATAGGTTCTATGCGTAGGTGTAACGGGGTGTAAGTCTCTCCGTGACAGAAGAGCAGCTGACTACACACGAGGGTTGATTTGCGGGTTTGATCTCTGCTCTCAGCCAGTGCTTGGTGGAAGCAAATCCTGCCCTTGGCTCCTCGGTCGGTCGCTTGGCTGAGTCCGTAGTTAGCAGCATCGCTTTAACAGTTCTGATATCTGGGTGCAATGGAATGAAAAAGGGTACGTTTGATGCATTTTAACCCAAAATGTAGCCCATCCCCAGGCCTGCGATGCTGCGGGAGGCTGCAAAGCCGTGGGGTGGGAAGGAGCTCTGCTAGGTGACGTTGAAGGTGATGGAGGAGCCACCCGCTTTCTGCTGGTGTCCCACCAGCTCTGCCTCCCCCCAGGGCTGGGCTGGGCCCTTGCCGTGCAGGGAGGAGCGGCCGGGCAGGGCTTCGCTGACGTGGGTTCCCTCGCTGAGCTCTGCCTCCAGCGTGCTGACGGTGTTCGTCACTTGGGCCACGTGCACCTTGTTGGCTGCCTTCTTGTGCAAGAGGCAGATGAAGATCTTCTTGAAGCCCTTGCGGAAGTGTTTGGAGACCAGGGCATAGACGATGGGGTTCACGCAGGAGTTGGCGTAGGAGATGAGATGCGAGAGGATGCGGAGCACGTACGTGGAGTGATTGAGGGGGAAGTACCCGAACCAGACGCAGAGGATGAGCAGGTGATGGGGCAGCCAGCAGAGGCAGAACAGGATGGCTACAATGATGATCATCCTGGTGACTTTCCGCTTGGCTGTCTTGGACTCTGACATGTCTTGGAGAGGGTCCACAGACCTCCACAGGTAGTGAATAGTCCGCATGTAAGTGAGGCTCAGGATCAGCACCGGGATGATGTAGCTGAAGACGAAGGTGCAGATGTCCATGACCTTGCGCTGGGAGATCTCCCAGATGGGGTGGCAGACGGTCAGGTTGGCCAACTGGAACTCCTGGTAGTAGCTGAGGTAAGGGCCCGAGAAGATGAAGGAAAGCCCCCAGATGAAGCAGATGGCTGTGAGGGCGTTCCTGGGCGTCCTCAGCTCCCTCGAGTGCAGGGGGTATCGTATGGCCAAATACCTGCGCGGGAAAGGGGGAGAGACGCGATTGCGGGCCTGGGGAGGGCACGGAGAGCTGCTCCAGGAGCAGACTGGAGAAAGGGTGAAAGCGGTGATGGATTTGAGCTTTCCAGGGCAATTCATCCCACGGCTGATTCCCTGGTGCTCCTAAGGGTCCCAGTGGGGTGAGGAGGATCCTCTCCCCCCAGCCCATCCCGTCACCCTCTCTGCTCCAGCCGTGCTTGTGGGCAAGACGGGGATGGTCCCCTTCTGTCCCTCTCCCTAATCCAGCAGATCCCCACTTGATCGTCAGTCTGTCTGGCACAAGCGATAGCAGCAGTGAGGATATGAAGGCAGGAGCAAGTCCCCAGCATCCCCAGACGCCGTGTTCCTCATGCTGGCACATGCGAAAGCATGTCACCCATTTTCAGTTCTGCAATTAGCTGGGTCCTTCATTACACCCAGACCTAGGGGCTCATGCAAGCCCCCGCTTGCTCGACACCCCTGTTCCTCCCAGCTCTGTGGGCTGCAGGAGGAGAGGCAGACCCGGGGGCTGGTTTAGCTCCTGGGGGTTTGGGGGGCTGTCCCGGCAGCCAGCGCGGTGCCGTGCCGGGATGGCAGGAGGCATCCAGCCCTGCCCCGGCGCTTCCCAGGGGACTTTCCACATCCCGCCGTCTCACAGGTTTCCAGCACGGAGCAGAGCAGCACCAGGAGCTCCCTGCCTTTTGCTTGCTGTCGTTCGTAACTCACCAGCCCTTGCAGAGCCGGGGGCTGAGCTCGCACCGGGTAAAGCGCAGGCAGGAGCACCAGGCTGCCTTTGCAGAGCTTCCTGGCTAAAACTCACCCTGGGGCAGGCTGGGACGGTCACCAGGACAAGGGACATCGCTGGGGCAAGGGACATCTCTGGGGCAAAAATGGGCTTTTTGTTAGTAAAAGGGGAGGGTGAGAAAAGCAGCGTCCCAGCTCAAACATCCCGGGTCTTCTCCTCGAGGTTTGCCTGCTTTGCCGTGGGCTGTTGGGAGGGCAGGGGCTCCCTCCCCGCATCCCGGGAAGAGCCGGGGCTGCACAGGGACTGAGCTCTGTTTCTCTCTGGTTTTCTGTGCCCCCTTCAGCTGCCAGAGCCTGCAGATAAATCCCAGTCCTACAGCTTTGGGGTCTGAAAGCCTCTTCCAGCTGGGGACAGGGGTCCCGATCCCACCCTCTCTGCTGGCCCCCGTCCTTGGCAGTTGCATTTCCTTGCACACATGAACTGGGAAATGCTCCTGGGTTCCCCAGGGCCCGTCCCAGCAGTCGGGGCTTGGCTCCAGGGGACTCTGTCCCCTCTCCTGCCCTGGGGGGATCCAGAGAAGGGGGAGCCTCAGGGTATAGCGAGCCCCCCATCCCTTTCCTACCTGTCGAGGGAGACGGTGGCCAGGGTGAAGCTGCTGGCGTACATGGTGAGGTAGATGAAGAAGTGGACGGCTTTGCACATGAAGGGCCCGAACACCCAGCCCTCCAGGGTGTAGATGGTGGCTTGGAAGGGGACGCAGAAAAGGACGAAGCAGAGGTCGGCCACCCCCAGGTTGAGGATGAAGAGGTTGGTGGTGTTCTTCACCTGCCCGTTGCGCAGCAGCACGGCCAGGACCAGGCAGTTGCCCACCATGCCGACGAGGAAGATGAGGAGGTACACCAGCGGGATGATCACCGACTCGGGCTGCCAGCCCGCCTCGGAGCCCGCCGCCGAGCCGTTCATGGCCGGGCGTGCAGGGAGTGCGCAGCGGGGATGGACCGGGAGAGCCTGCGTGGGGAACGCGCTGGGGAGGCGCGGGAAAGGGGGTGCACGGAGAGCGCGGTGGGGGGTACGCCGGGGATCGCACGGGAAAAGGGGTGCACGGGGAGCGCCCCAGGGAGGCAGGGGAGAGGGGGTGCACGCAGAGCGCACCGGGGGTGCACGGAGAGGCAGCAGGGAGCGCAGCAGGGATGCAAAGGAAAAGGGGGTGCACGGAGAGCGCAGCGGGGATGCACGGGAAAAGGGGTGCAAGGAGAGTGTGCAGGGGGACCCGCCGGGGCGCACGGAGAGCCGGCCGGGGCTGCGGGGGGTGCACCGGGAGCGGCGGGGGGGGCGGGAGGCACCGGGAGCGGCGGGGGGGGGAGGCACCGGGAGCCGGGCGCCCTTCACCTCCTGCGGGTCGGCGGGGAGCCCGCGGCTCGGCTCGGCTCGGCTCGGCTCGGCGCGGCGCCCTCCCTCCCGCCGGCGGAGCTGGGGGGGCTCCGGGGGGGCTCCGAGGGTCGGTGGCCGCAGGGCTCCCCCCGGGCCGGGGCCGCTTTGCTCCGGGGGGAGGGGGGGGTGTAAATCCGGCGGGGCAAAATGTCCTTGGGTGCCGCGACCCCCGGGAAGGGGCGGGGGTGGCCGGGCTGGACGCCCCAAAGAGAGCCGGACCCCCGAAATGGGGCGCCCGGGGGGGTTTCCTTACTGCTCGCCCCTGCGGCGGTCACTGGGAGAGGGCTCGTCCAACCCCAGGGGCTGCGGGGTGGTTTTTTAGGAATGGGGGGGTCCTCTCGGGGTGCGAACGCGCCCAGATTGTCCAGCACACGGCTAAATCCCTGCCCCAGAGCCCCCAGAGGCGAGCGCAGGCTTGCAGGGGAATCTGTGCTTCTCCCCAGCGGTGGGGGACCAGGGTAATTAATTCACTGCAGCGAGAACAAATCTTTTTCACATCTGTTTTCTTTTCCTGCCTCCAAAATTGCCTGTTCTGTTCCTTCAGAGCCCTCGCAGATGGAAGTCTCAGGACTGGCCGGTGCAATCAGCTCCCCAAGGACAAACACCTCATCTGGCCCCCAGGCTGCCTCACTTTGTTCCCGTGGAGAGAGAAATATTTCATATATCAATTACTCCTGTAACTAACCCACTCCACAGCTTCTCAGTTGTCTTAATGGACACCCAGATCTCAGCCTGCCGGCAGTGCTGGGAGGTCGGGGGACCGTCACAGCCCCCTGACATTGCCGCCGCGGGACACGGGGCCCTTTTCACCCCCGGCAGAGCCCCACCAAACCCGCTCCCCTCCGCCGCGCAGCCGAGGTGCGTGGGGAAGCGAATGCACCGCTTTGCTGCGAGGATGCTCTGTTCCTGGCGTTATCTCGCAGGGAAAAGCGGGCAATCGGGAGCGGCGCAGAGGAAAGCCGGCCGTCCCGCGGGGCACAAGGAGGTGCCGCGACACGGCAGCACAGCTCTGCCTTCCCCTCCTGATCCCAGACTGGCCACGCGCCCTCGGCGAGAGCTGTGCTGCATCCTCAGGCCACAGCCCGTCGGGGTTGTAAGGCTAAAACGGGGAAAGCCCGTCCCCAGGGAGATTTCACCCTTCGGGAGCTGCCCCAGCTCCCTGCGCCCTCAAACACCCACAGGAAGGCACTGGCGTTTGGGTTTATTGGCACTGGTGGTGTCTTTGGTCTCCCCTGAGCTGCGGCCAGCTGGCGGAGAGGCCAGGCTCACCCGCACGCTGCAGGGCGAGACGTAAAAAAGATGAGGGAAAACACCCAGTTTCTTCCCAAACAGCAGTGCAGCTTGCAGGCCGCAGCCTTGTGTGCAAAGATCAGGAGCAGGATCCCCTGTCCAGAAACTGTAAAATAAAGTCCTGGCCTGAGCCGTAGATGGGTTATTTGGGCAGGGGTGCGGCAGGCTGGGGGTCTGCTCTCCGAGGGTGGCCGAAAGCAAAAGGAAAAGGCACGGTGTAAGGCTACCAACCCTCCCAGGCTGCAGGGGCTGGTGGCACAGGGATGGTCTGTGCATGGCGTGAGTCTTCGGAGCCGGTAACCCTCAGGGGATTTATTCTCCACAGCTCTCCCGGCGACACCAAAGGCGGCTCAGACCCACCGCCTCGCTGCAAGGCTCCCAGCCAAGGCTCTGCTCGGTGCCGTGCCGCAGGTTTGTGTTGTCCTCCTCTCCCTCTGCCCTGGGGAAAGAGCGGAGCCAGCTCTGCAGCAGGAATCCACGCACCAAGCCAGCAGCTGACAGTTTTATCCTCCCGCTTAGAGACTCCAGAGGAGCAGCGAAGCTTCGTGCCAGCATACGAGGAAGGCGGCGTAGCAGAAACGTGCCTGCGATAGATACAGCCGACGGCTGTTCCGCTGTTGGAGCGGGTCCCTGGGTGCGCAGCGTGCACGTGTTTGCACTGGGGCATCTGGACGCGGGTGCTGCAGTGCCAGCCTAATCCGAGCCTGTCTGAACCACTGCGGCCCTGAGACAGGAGCTGTCGTTTGCAAAACATGCTTCGATTGACATGTCTCTGCTTGGTTCAAGCATCATCCTGAAACACAGTTTGCTTTAGACAGGGAATGGATCCCTGGGAGACGCGGTGGAAACCTGGAGCAGGCAGAATCAGCTTGAAAGATTTGCAGCGGAAAGCTGCAGCTTGAGGACTTGGGTTTTCCTTTTCCCTTTTGAGCTTTCATGTCCACAAGAGGGAAGGAGGAAGCAGAAATAAGAGGTCATAGCTGAGCCCTCTGAAGAGGAGAGGAGCAAAAATTGCTCCTTGCAAACTGCAGCCAGCCTCGCTGGCCCCAAAGGCAGAGACAGGGCTGGGGGTGAGCCCCGCGGGAACAGCTGTCGGGGCAGCGTGTAATGCTCGGCACTGTGCTGGCTCTGTTTGCGTAAGTATTCAGGCCAGTAGGTATTCAGAAAACAGCTTGGTGTTTGTCCCTAAAGAGGTATCTCTAAGCTTGGTTCAAATATTTAAACCCCTTGTGCGAGAGGACCCGGCCTTACCTGCTTCCCTCAGGTTTGTACCGTTACACGGCCGCAGGGAAGTGCTCCTGGATTTGGGTGCGTTTGGGGCTTTTAAACAACAAGAGAGGCTCTCTTCTGTAGCGGGCATGCAATCGGAGGGGTACGGGTGCTCCCCGCCGCCCGGGTGCTGCGGCTGGAGGTGGGAGATGTTGGCTGGTGCTTGGCCTGGGGCAGTTTAAACCCAGAGGAGTCCGGGAAGGTGCTGAGGGAAGGAGAGGCTCCCGGGACGGCGGCAGCACGGAGGGCCCTGCGCCGGCCGGGTGCAGCATCGCCCCGTGGGGACCGGTCCCGCAGCACCCAACGCGTCCCCGCTCCCAGAAACCGGCACCTGGGGGCTGCTGGAGGACCGGGGCGGGCACGGCCGCCTTGGCCCCGCCGCAGCCCCGCGCAAGCAAGGATTCCTGGTTTTCCCAGCCATGGACCCGTCCTCAGGCCTCTCCTGGGGTGCTTTGGTCAATGAAGGTGCCGCCATTCGCGCGAGCCTCCGCGGGTCGGTTCGGCCGGCTCGCGGAGCAGCCCTGCGTTAGGGTCTCAAAACCTGCCCCCAAATCCCACCTATTTTACTGGGAAAGACGCGGCTTCACCGAGTTCCAGCTGCCGGGCTGGTGCAGAGCCAGCCCTGGAGCCAGGGGTCGGGCAGGGGCAGGGGGAGGCCGGGGGAGGTCAGCCCCGGGGGGGTGAGGGGGACGGGGCTGGGGGGCCCGATCCTGGGGGTGTTCAGCCCCGGGGGGTGAGGGGGACGGGGCTGGGGGGCCCGATCCTGGGGGGGGGGGTGTTCAGCCCCGGGGGGGATGAAGGGGGTAATGGCAGGAGGGCCCGATCCAGCCGCGGGGGGGGGGGGGGGGCATGCATCCAAATCCTGCGTGAGCCCCCGCATCCCCACTCCTGCGGGTCAGTTTCGCCCCCGCCCGGCCGGGTCCTCCCCTATCCCGTCGGCCCCCGCGGCGGCCGCGCTGGCCATGGCCTCGGCGCACGCCTCTCCTCCCCCGGCCCATGATGCAGCGCGGCGGCGGCGGCGGCCCGCGCACAAGATGGCGGCGGAGCGGCAGGGCGCGGGTGGCGGCCGCGGCGGCGGCGGCGGCGGCGGAGGAGGAGGAGGAGGCGGCGGCGGCGCCGAGGAGAACAAGGAGAACGAGCGGCCGGCGGGGTCGCAGGCCGGCAGCCTCGGCGACAGCCTGGGCCTGGAGAGCATCCTGCGGCGCGGCGGTGGCGGGGGGACGTGGCAGGCCCGGCCCCGTGGGCGGCGGGGCAACGTGGCGGCCGCTGTGGGGAGCGCGGGGGCTCGCAGGCCCCGGGCGGGCGGGCACGGCCGCCCCTGCGTCCCCGCGGGAGAGGCCCGGGCCGGGCCGGGCGGCGGAGGCTCCCCTGAGCGCGGCGGGCCCGCCCAGGCCGCGCTGCCCCGGCCTGAGGCGGCAGCCGGGCTGCGAGCCCTGGGGTCGGGGCCCCGGCGGTGCCGGGCGATGCTGGCCGGAGCGTGTGGGTTGGGCTGACCCGCGGCGTCCCTGGCGCTGAGGGCTTCACCCGGAGGAGGTCGGGGAGTCAGCTTTGCGTCTCTGAGTCGCGGGTTTGTTCTTTACCTTTGCAGCTTCTGCTCCCGAGCCGCGTGACAGCAGTCGTCAGCCTTCAGAGCAGAGCCCCGTGCTAGGCTGCGTGCCGTAGATAAGAGCAGGCTCCCAGTAATCTTCTGGTGGTAATATTAATGCTTGAAGCGGGCGGTAGTGGAAAAAATAAATCTTAACAGGTATGCTGAGATGGCAGACTGGCTCCTCCAGATTTAGCGCTTCTAAAATCTGATGTGGCACGAAAAGCTCCCGGCGTTTTTGTGTGTGAAACTTTCATGTGAAACTAGTCCAGCTGCACAGCTGTGATAGAGCTGAGTTTTATCTTCTGGGTGAGAGGAAAACTCAAGTGAAATAAGGCTGCGGTTTTCTGTTTAGCATATGGCAGGTGGTGTAAAGTCGGCAGCTGCAGGGTAAGATGGAGACAGTGATTGTCCTGGTAATGTTAGGGATACCTAAGTCAGTGAAAAAGTAAATAAAATAGGGAATGTGAATTCGGTGAGTGACTGCACTAAATGCTAAAAGACGGTCTGAAAAAAACCTTAGGTAGACAGCGAGGACGAGGAGTGCTGTGTCGAGGCATTGCAGTCTGATTTGTTTGTTCCACAAATGCAGACTAACTCAGTGCAATAACTGTCAATGCAGGGTTTTAATACTTAAAACTGAAGAGACTTTCTTTTAGGTGTAATTCCAAGAAAACACGTAGAGGTCTGCTGTTTTATACTTGAGAAGTCTGATGGTTTCTTTAACTATAGTGATAGTATTTCTTTTGATGTCATCATTGTATAGTCTGGGTTTGGTTTTGTGTTTGATTTTTTTTTTTTTAAGGCTTCTTGGTAAAGCTTAAAAGGGAAATTTTGGGATATAAATGCATATGACACAGAGATAGATTTCTTGGTTATTATAGAGACTTTCTTTCACAAAATAAAAACTGCCGTGTAAACTGAATTTCATCAGTTAATCTACTAGAATACAGCACAATTTTGTTTGGTGGCATAAGTGAATAAAGTAAACAAACGATGCACAGAAATCAGCAAATATGCTGAAGAATGCATAGACTGGATGGAAATCGTGGGGCGATGCTACTGCAAGTCATAGGCCAGTGCATTCTGTCATGGAATATTTGTTACAGTAATATGCAGTAAAACTAGAAATGCGATGAAAAATTGAGTGGAAAAGCAGCCCCTTGAATACTTCCTAAAAGCTCTTTTTAGGAGGTTCTCGGTATTCAGAAAGCAGTTTGTTTGTGGAAGCTGTGTCAGAAAGGCAGCAGGGGTTCTGCTCAGTGTTCTTCTGTCCTTTTCCTGAGAGATGGGACATTTAGGGGCAGGAAAGCATCTCTCTCTTTCAGTTTTGCCAAGAAAACTGTGTCACAGTGTGATGGGGGGCGGTGTAGCGTAGCGAGGGCAGTCAGTTGTATTAGCCTAGATGCGTTCGTTGGCATAGCTTATGATCCTGAAACGAGCTCTGGTAACAGCAGGACTCTCGTGGTTGTCTGTAAGAGGAGGTGCTTGTGGTACATCTTAGTCCTGGCCTTGATGACAGCCGTGAAGCTCTGAAGTAAGCAGTGGAGTCGTGAGGTCTTTTGGGACCATCAGTTCTCTCAGCTGTGCGGTTTTAGGAGGTTTCTGAGTGCCCCTCTGTTCAAAGTGCATTTGATTAACGGAACCTATAGAGTTCCCTTCCGTTACTTTGGGGTAGAACGAAGAACCGGTAACAGGCTGTACTGTCAATCTGCCTTAACGCCAACCGCAGTCCTTCAGATCGTGAAGGAGTCGCAGCAGCAGCACGGTTTACGACACGGAGACTTCCAGAGGTACAGGTTAGTAAACGGTGTGGGCGTCTCGGAGTTACTAGTGTGACTTGGTTTACTTTAAAACGTAAACCCACTGTAGCAGGCAACAAAAACTATCTGCCAAGTAAATACTCCTTGATGAGTTGCTTCATGTGAAGCAATGTATTTTTTTTTCCTTCATTAGACGTAATGTGCTGTGACTGTTCCATTTCGGAGGATGCAGGCTGGCTCTTGTTTCTCTGTTGCCCTTTGAGAGCTTGTTTGTTAACACCTTGCTGATAATCACTGTGTTCTTCCAGAACTGAGTTTTTAATAAATGTACAGAAAGCAATTGGACAGCAAGGAGAACATCATTCTGATTTTTCAAGATTATTACATGTCTTCTTACCTTTCTTGTATTCTATTAACCACTGGTTTACAGGTAGTTTCTGACCTACCTCTTACTGTATGTCACATATGGAGTTCATAGTTGTTAAAACGTTGCCTGTCACAGCCTTTAGTCCTTTTTTTTTCCTGGTTGGAGAGAGCAATAAACAGAAACAAAGTTGTTCTTTGGCCAAGCTGACTGTGGTCGTCTCTTCTTTAGGGGTTATTGCTCCCGTAGGCTAAGGCGGCTCCGAAAAACTCTCAACTTCAAGATGGGAAACAGGCACAAGTTCACCGGGAAGAAAGTAACCGAAGAGATTCTCTCAGACAACAGGTACGGTCACTGGATGGAATCGGGCATTCAGTATGTTAGTGAGTAGTTTCTTTCATTTGAGTAATTTAGGTTCATGTGGGTGTGGTGGAAACCTGTTCTGCGCAATGTACTCAGAAGAGTTTCTTTGCAGTGCAGGGGGAAGAGGCACTGCTCAGATCCTGCTTCATCATGGGAACAAGTGGGAGAAGAGGGAGCAGCAACAGCCAGTTCCTTCTCTGCCCTCATAGTTGTTAAAATGGGTTCTTTTCATAATCAGTAAATTTGATTCAGTATCAAATCAGTAAAAGAGGAAATGCGTATTCAGATCTGTTGCAAGGTAGCCATGTGAGTGCTGATAACGTAAATGGTGTAGCCGGCAAGGTTGTGGTTGGAGACGTAATGCCTTCCCTTTGAACAGAAATACTGGATTGCAAGTTTTACTTAGATTTTCAAAATTTGGCAGAATGCTTGTCTGACAGAATATGTGGAGAATAACCAGGACCGTGGACTCATTTCCCAGCTTTTAGAAACGCTTGGAAGGTCTGCTGTCTCGTCTTTTCTTGTGGGAAAAAGAAATGATGTCTTCACCTGTACTGTTAAGAAGCCAGATGCATTATAGCATTAGCGGGTGGGAAAACAGACATATTTACCCGTATTCAACCAGTTTGAAGTGCGACTTAAAATCATAAATCCCTTTGTCTTCACGTCTGTGGTGCTACACAGCGATACCAAATTCTCTTCCTCAGTTGGATGATTACACTTCTGTAGTGAGAAATACAGTAGAAAAGAGTTAGGGGTAAGACGACTTTGTGTGCTTAGAATGTTAAATAAAAGCATCTACGTCTTATTAACCAAACCAAGCTTTTGTTACCAAACTTTGGAGATCACATGGCAAAGAACTAGAGGTAATGTGGTAATTCTTGTTTGAATGTCATCACTTTTCCGTTAATCTTTGTCTGCCCCCCAGGTATTTGCTGTTGATTCTGATGGATGCGGAGCGAGCCTGGAGTTACGCCATGCAGCTGAAGCAGGAAGCAAACACAGAACCTCGCAAACGATTTCACTTGCTGTCTCGCCTGCGCAAAGCTGTGAAACATGCCGAGGAGCTGGAGCGACTGTGTGAAAGTAACAGAGTGGATGCCAAAACAAAGCTGGAAGCTCAGGTAACTGCTGACGCTTTGATCTCGTTTTACAGCAAAAGCTGAAAAAAACCCCTTTGGATTTTGGGTGAAGAGATTATTCTCATCTGGCAGTAGGTAATCAAAATTGACTGATTCTCGAACCGGGTAATGGCTTCCGTTGAATAGCTTGGACTTGCTGTTAATGCAGCTGCTGGAATTGCAGAAATAACCAGTGGGAGCAGCCAAGATGAGGACCTGGTGTTTAGAAGTTGATTAAGTGTATCAAATGGTTGTCCTTGCTTTGAAGAGCAGCACGTTTAATAAACGTAAAAAGAGAGAGACTAAGATGATGCAACGCAGCCTAAGAAGCTATGCTTATCTGTTGAGTTACCTATTAAATGCCCTAAAGCAGCCACCCAGAACACAGACTTGTGGCCTGGGTTTCTGGAACACAGAAAGCAACTGTGTTGTGACACCAGCCTCTTTGAACAAGGGGCTGCAGTGGAACGCAGTTGATGAAAATGGCTGTTTCGTAGCTTATTGCTGGAAAAAAAAAAAGTTTTGTGACATTAGTGGGCCATGTTGATTGCATAACAAGCACGAAACATCTTTGCTTTCATCTCCTTAGAAATGTAGCAATGTCAGTTAAAAGGAAAAAAAGTAGGTAGCTATAACCCATAATCCAAATCAGTTGTTTCTG
The DNA here is from genome assembly GCF_047370975.1 of Nipponia nippon. Lineage (NCBI taxonomy): Eukaryota > Metazoa > Chordata > Aves > Pelecaniformes > Threskiornithidae > Nipponia > Nipponia nippon. Next base: position 1,537,932 of record NW_028262330.1, read on the forward strand.
TGGGAAGACAAAATGAAAAGGGCAAGGCTTAATCACTTACTGTAGGCGTCGCAGCAGCCTTTGTGCTAAAGATTGCACAAACTAAGCTGTCGGTCTTGGGGAAATTAACTTGCCCTTGCGCTGTCTGCAGGCATACATGGCTTACCTCACAGGAATGCTTCGCTTTGAACACCAGGAGTGGAAGGCAGCAATGGAGGCTTTCAACAAATGCAAGTGAGTTTCCCCACTTCACCAGCTTCATTTAGTAAATAGTATTGGATCGGTCCATTAAGTTTATATCCTGTATGTTCGGCAGCTCTGCGAGTTGTTTAGTTGATTGTGCACTTAACTGGGAGGTACTACTGAAGAAATAGCGTCCTCCAGAGTAGAGAGACAAACTCTTCCTGTAAGATAGCATCTCACAAAGCGACACATACTGCAGTGTTAATATTTACTCTTTGCTGTAGGACCATATATGAAAAACTGGCCAATGCTTTCACAGAAGAGCAAGCTGTACTGTACAACCAGCGTGTGGAAGAGATCTCGCCCAACATTCGCTACTGTGCCTATAATATTGGTAAGGAAAGGGGGTTACCTAATCTGCAACAAAGAGCCAGGCTTGTTCACAGGAAAGGAATATTGACTTGATAGTTAAATACTGGTCTAAGCGACATTGCAGTGAGTCTGTAGTATTTTGGGACAAATTCTGCACACGTTCTGGGTCAGTTTAGCAGTGGAGAAATATACTTATTTTGCAACAGTGCATGTGGTTTCGTGTAAAAAGACAAAATGCCAGTTTGCAGTAGCTTGCTTATGAAGTCAGAAAGAAATTGCAAATTTATCCCCTTTGTCCGCAAATTGCCAGTATAAAATCTATCGATTAGCTTTTCTACATTAAAATAATTGGTGAACTCCGATGGAAATGTGATCTTGATTTGTTAATTCTCTCAGGTGACCAGTCTGCTATAAATGAGTTGATGCAGATGAGACTGAGGTCTGGTGGCACTGAAGGTCTTCTTGCAGAAAAACTGGAGGTAACTTATTTGCATTCTTCAAGTTGAAGCATTCGTTGTCACTCTGTTGAGCGCAAATATTGCTGCAGCGCACCATTCAAGGGCCAAAACGTATCAGAAGAGAGCAAGCAAGCCTGGGTTCTATGGGGAACCGCACTTTCCTGAAAAGCCCTTTCATTTCAAAATAGTCAAGCCTAATGTGAATTTGAAACATTCAGTTTTGGATACCTTAAAGTTCAAGCTCTTAAGTTCAGTCCGTTCTCTACAGGCACTGATTACCCAAACTCGAGCAAAGCAGGCAGCCACAATGAGCGAGGTGGAGTGGAGAGGAAGAACTGTTCCGGTGAAGATAGACAAAGTGAGGATCTTCTTGTTGGGGCTGGCCGACAACGAAGCAGCAATTGTTCAGGTAACCCAGAAGCCATCTCCGGTGCCAGTGTTCTGTCCTCTTTCCTTCGATGTGCAAGATAATACATGATACCTGGGCGAAAACCTTTTGAATACGTGTTTTCTCAAACTGGGGGTTGGAAGGCTAAAAGTAAAAGTGAGGGTATTGACCGTAAGCCAGAGCTGAAGCGTCAGCTGGGGATAGCTCCCGCAGTCTCCTCGGTGGCAGTCTGGGAGATCTGTTCTGAGTGTTCCTGCTTTTGTGAACGCTCTGTGCTGCACAGAAGAGCTGCCTTTCAGTGGCAGGGTGGTAACCGTTATTATTTGTAAGTCACTTGGAAGTGAAGGTTACAGTTTTAAGAGTAACCGGTTTTGAATTACTGTTCTCATTTCTTTAAGTATCTTGCTCAAATGCTCCAACTTCAGAGCAACCAAAAGAAGAGAGATATGTATCGATCACCTTTTTTCAGCAATAAAAAGCAATTTGCCAGGTGAAACAGGTGCTATGAGATCTGTAGCATTCTCTTCTCGGCTTACGCAAATCCTCAAAAGCAGGAAGAGGGTTACTAAATGTCAGGATGTAAATGAATTTCACAGGTCAGAGTTCTGAAACGCTTGCAGTGGCTCACACTATGCATGTCTTCAGTATTGCAGCCGAGTTTTCCACATGGAGCTTTTTCCTTGGAAATGGTGCCCAGGTGGTGTATTCTGCTTCCCAGTGGCTGCGTACGGCACCCTCGCTGTTTGAAAAGGCAGCGGAAGGATCTTTAGTGACAATTGTTGCCGCTAAAGATGGGCTTTTTGCAGCATCAAAAAGCATTTACCACCAGGAGGAGGATGATGATAAACAGAAATTTAGATGATGAAATGAAAACCCTGCAAAGGTACGAGGCAAGAGCAGGAGATAGTGTTAAGGAGACAGTGTGAGTATGATAAACAGGCTAGGGCTGGGTAGGAAACCTTAGCGTTAACCACTCTAGTCATAATGTTATGAATTGCATGTTGCTGAATTTCTTTCTTTGCGGGTAGTACGTTAGCGTGGCCAGCAGGTGGAAGCGCAGCTTGGAGTTCAATATTCCCTCCTGTAATTTCCATCCTGCCAGGGTAGCAGTTGGACCTTTTCGGTTTAGTTGCCCTCTTTGTTCCATAAAGCTGTGGCAGAGCAGTGATCTGAATTTGATTTCGTCTTGCTTTGTGTTCCTTGGAAGCTCTGACTGAACAGAGGAGTTTTGTGGTACTGGATCACAGCTAGTATTGGTGAGAGCTGGGCGCACAGCAGCAGTATTTACATTCCCAGAGGGCTAAAGCTTGGCGTTCTGAAAGCAGCTCTGCAGTTGCTGTGTCAGCTGTGATGGGCAGTCCAGCTTCAGCTAAATGTACTGTGGTCCCTGGGATCTTTGGCACCTTTCTGCTGGTCTTCACTAAGTTGAAACCCTACCATAACAGCAGTGCTCTTCAGGGTTTGATTAGAAGCAAACACAACTCCGTGTTTTGTGTAAAAATGGAGATTCTCAGCAAAATTATATCGGTCTTCAGTGTCATATTGGTAACGGGAGAAACAGAACAAATAAGCCAAACTGAAAGATGGATCCAAGTTTAAAATTACTTATGTTGGCCCTTTTGTAGACTTGAATGCATGACTTCAAGGGCCCGTTGACTCCAGCCAGGTAGAAGCGAGAAGGCTAAAGGGCAGAGTGACGGAAGCGTGCTCCTATCTGGTATTGCCTCAGGGATTCTGTGGTCATCTCTGGTAACTAGGACCGTAGCAAAAATTGGTGGTAATAACTTCCAGAGATGATACACAATGTTTCAGAACAAATTAAAAATTACGAGTGAGCACTCCTAGACTTTCAGAATTGGGTTCAGTGGGATCAGTTCCCTGGATCCCTTTACGACCGAACCTGTGCTGTTCTGTCAGGGCATCTGAATCACCAGTCGTAGCACTTGCATCTCAGTTTTATGATCTGATGTCTCCCAAATCAGAACATAAGGGTATTTACACATAGAATCAGTTTAACCTTAGGAGTTTTTGCTTAGAAAGGAAAGCCTTTGTTTCGTTGCACGGCCCAGCCCTTTCCCTGTTTGTGCTTGACTGATGATCTGGCCATGTCTGTCTTCGTTTTTGTGCATACAGTGAAATTGCTGTGCTCCTCTGGGTGAGGTTGAGAATGCTGTCAGACTCGTCTCTGGTTATTCTCAGTAGTTAGTCCCACCTTAAAAATTCTTGCAGCAAATCTCGGAGAGAAAAAAAAAAAAACCAAACCCAAAAAACTGCCTTCATCTCGGGTCAAGAGGCCTGAGGCTTTGTGTGGGAGTAAAAATGACATTCCTCAGTGGGTTTGCAAACCTGAAAAGAGGAGAGGCAGAGACTGTAGAGCTCTGCTGAAGATAAACAAGCGAGCGTGTTTTTAGACAGTTTTCTATTCATTTGGACAATTGCAAATTTGTTGCAGCAATGTTCATCTTATGCTGTTACGTGACATGGAAGTGGTATAACACAGTGCTGATACGCTCTAATCCCTCCTTCGATTGCTAAGGTTGAGGTTTGTTTCTGGGCAGTTTTCTCTTACTGAGTCCGGAAGAGCCTTGTGATCCCCGTCCGGTTACCTTCTCGGTCACCGGAATGGCAGCTGAGTTTGGGCTTGGGTACGCTGTTTAATTGGGTATGTGATATGCCAGTCCATCAGGCAGAGAGCGGGCTTCAACTTGTTTTTCAAAAGTTGCTTTCAAATTTTGGTTTTGGGGCAAAAGGCCAAAAGCTGCTCCACTTTTTTGACAAAACTTGTGGTGGCAGCAGAAAAGCACTCAGTCACTCCTGCTACTAAAATACAGGGTTACTTTAAAAAATGCTTCAAACAAGCAAATTAATGCCACTGAGAGCATTACTAGAGTGGGAGTGTAGAAAAGATAACCATCTGCGTGTTCTTACCACATGAGGAAAGTTAAATCAGCATAACAAGAGCAGGCTACCTTGGTAGTTTGCCAGTTCAGTAACGCTCAGCTCTGCTGTTGCTGGGCCTTTCCCACAGTGCAGTCCAGCCTCAGCTGTTCGCGGAGCAGTGCGGGTGCCATCCGGGAAGGGAGTTGCTGAGAAGGTGGCTGTTGCAGGGATGAGGCGATCAGGGCTGTGTGCGCTAGGCCTTCAGTGCTGCAAAATTCTCAGCACTGACCACGTTCCCCGCAATTTCTGTCAGTTTGCCCCCGGCACATACTGCAGACAGGTACAGACTGGACTTCTGGCTAGCCATGGGTCTTAAAGCCATAATCTGGGAGAAACACTGTTTAATCTCTGCAGTTAGTTCTTGAATCATGGGATGCAAAATACAAAAATTTCTAATAGATATCTGTCTTAACTTTCCTTTGCTCTTAGGCAGAAAATGAGGAGACAAAGGAACGTTTGTTTGAATCTTTACTCAGTGAGTGTAGAGATGCCATTCAGGCTGTTCGAGAAGATTTGAAACCAGACCAGGTAAGCAGCAAACATCAGTGTTTCTACTTTCACCAACATAGTGTTTCTTTGGGACTGATTTGCTACTGTTAAACTTGCTTAACAGTAAAAGTGGCTGGGATTTCTTTAATAAAAAGCTGCAGAAGAGTCTATTGCCTCTGATTTTATTCTCTTCAGAACTGGAGAGGGTGCATAGCAATGTAGAAGCCCTCATTCTCTTGCCAAAAGTCTCTTATAATTTCCCTGGTTTACCCAAAGCTTGAGGTTTTCTTCCCTCACCTGCCAGTTTTCAGTAATTCATGCAGCACTTTGTCCCCAATTCTTGCAGAAGCAACGGGAACACGCTCTGGAAAACGATTCTGGGAAGGTGTCCAACATCCAGTACTTACACAGGTAATGGGCAAACATTGCTGCCGGTACTGGTGCGAAGAAGTCATGCTCTTATGTCAAGATTTTATTTTTGTTTGGTTTTGTTTTATGGGGGTTTTGTTCTGGGCCTCTGAGATCTCAAAGAATGGCCGTACAGATAAGGATCTGATTCATGCAGCTTTGAAAGCATTTTGCTTAAGACTCTCGTGTTGACCTTTCAGATGTTTTTTCCCCTACTAGCATCAGCTTAGACTGGGGGGAGGGTTTTTTTCGGAACAAAGATGAATGTCTGAGTAGTTCTGGCAGTCTGCTAATGGCATTTTATCTTTTATCTTTTTAGTTATTTGACTTACATCAAGCTGTCAACAGCCATCAAGCGCAATGAAAGCATGGCAAAGTCTCTGCAGAAGGCGCTGCTGCAGCAGCAGCGGTCAGAAGAGGATGGCAAGCGCACACCACGGCCTCAGGACCTGATCCGTCTTTACGATATCATTTTGCAGGTAATGCTGGGGAAACAAATCTAATTCTTCATACTAACTGGAGAACTTTGGTACAGAAGGCTCTTGTAGAAAATACAGTAGTGCAAGTGAACTGCCCGTGAAGTCTAAAGAGCAGCTCAGTACCTACAGTAACCTTGTTGAAGATGTTCAGCCTCTACATGAAGCACAAAGAAATCCTTTTAGCTGTGAACAGAAAAAGCTGCTAGAATGGTTGCCCTTGGTTTTACACTCTAATGCAGTTTTAAAATAGTTTTTCTGACTATTCTGTGCAGCACTCTGCTAGCTGCCTTATTTTCTGCTGGCCAGAAAAAGTAGCAGCTAAAAATACTTAAAATGTCCTTCCTCATAAGCAGTTTCTCAATTTCTCACATAAATTTTCAATTAACTGTGGGAGCCTGTGGCTGAAGCAGTTGCGAATGGGAAAGGGAAAAGCCTTCTGAAAGAATTACTTCATGTGAAATCTGAAGAGTCTTTGTCCTAATTCCTGTTTGTGTCAGGAAATCTGTCCTGAGGGCAAGCTTGCACAAGTTTCACTGAGTGTCCTTCACAAGGCTAGCATACTGATAATTAGAAAAACTGGAAGCTATTTCCATGGGAGTGTACTGTTGACTTGTGAAAAGGGGCAGCTTTCTCTTACTCCAGCAGATTCCAGAGGGAAACAACGCCTGCATTTGTTGCTCTGACTCTCTTTTGCACAGAACCTCGTGGAACTGACACAGCTTCCTGGCCTAGAAGAGGACAAGAACTTCCAAAAAGAGATTGGATTGAAGACGCTTGTGTACAAAGCTTACAGGTGACTGAGAAGCAGCCAGGTTTTCCTTAGCAGACGTTACATCTTCAAGGTTTATTATTGCAAAGCTCTATGTGCTGTACAGGGCTTTGATGCAGTTTCCTCTGCCCTTCTGTGAAATGAAGACTGGATGCTAAGGGGAAACTGGCCAGTGCTTCTTAATAATATCTTCTCTTATCAGTCATTTGAGTTGGCAAATGGGTGACAAACACATCAGTGAGCCAGTCTTTGCTGTTGCAGGTGTTTCTTCATTGCGCAGTCCTATGTCCTGGTAAAGAAATGGAGTGAAGCCCTTGTTTTATATGAAAGAGTGCTGAAATATGCCCGCGAAGTTCAGTCCGGAGCTGGAGCTTATACGAACAGCTTGAAGGTAGGAACCCAATCCTGTGTGTGGAAGGGAGCTGAAATTTAAAAAAAACCTCCGTCCCAGCATTTATTGTCAATTAGATGCTAGACCATTACAGTTCAAGGCTGATGTTTGAGTAGGGAGAAGGGTGATACAAGCGTGACTGCTTGACACATTATAGTAGAGACTGTCTAGTGAGGTGAAAACGCTTTAGCTGGCCACTTGCTGTAACAGCTCCGTAACAACTCCCCACACTTTCTCACATCTGCACTTTCTGTCGTACCGCTTCTGTAGCGCCCGAAGGACTGTACTGTAGCCTTTCCTCGTCTGGGAAGGCTTATTGGCACTAGGACTTAATTTCTTAGTTCTTACTTTGTCAGGTTTTACCTTTGCCCTGACTCTTAAACTCTGGCACATTTCAGGCTCTCAAATAATTTTCTTTAATGCCCTAGGAGCTGCCTGATGTTCAGGAGCTGATCACTCAAGTCAACGCAGAGAAATACTCCTTGCAAGCAGCAGCTATATTAGGTGAGTTGCACAATTATACTAGAGCTCTAACGTCTCTTGAATAATGCCCCTGCAGCTATTTCATTCCTTTTATTTCATTTCTGAAGCTCCAAATGTTTTTCCACTTCACTCTGATCTCCGTAGGCCCTGGAAAACGTTCCCCCCCCCCCCCGCCCAGTTTTAGGTTTTTCTACCTGTGTGTAGTGGAGCTAGGCAACCAATGAGTGGATGTTGGGCATCTTGCTCCCTGCCCAGAGATGTGAAAACGCTTTGAGGATGTGCACCTATTACGTTCTGTTTAGTGTTCGATTTTTTTGCTGCAAACAAGTTGACCGTACTCATCCCAGTTTTGCCTAGCTGGGAGAACTAACTACTGAGGAAGCGGAGAGCAGTGATGTTCTGCTCTTTGTCAGGGCCGACCAGGTTAGGGGAACTTTGGGGGAATGGGTGAACTTCGTAATTTCTTGGGCTGCTGTTTTTGCTGCGCCTGCTGCTGGAAACCCACGGCAAGTAATGGATTGCCTTGTCTTTTATTGCCTCACTGCTGCTTTAACAGACCCCGCTGGGGTCGTCTCCTCGCCTGCTGCTTTGTGCTGAACTCAAAATCTGTGCTGCTTTCAGGAGCTTCTCACAACAATGCGAAAGAGCAGCTCTCCATCGCTGGAGAGCTGTGTTGGTTGTAGATGAGTACATGTGATCCTCTTAGCCCAGAAAGCAAGTTGATTCTACTGAAAATATTGTCTTGTGTATCCCAGAAAGCGAGGATCATAGCTAAGCTTAGAGGACAGCTGGCTCCTGAGACGGTCTTAGTTTATGCCAAGACCTGGCCTGTTGTTCTTACCACCTTTTCTTCAATTTTGCAGATGCAAACGAGACTCATGAGACTGAGTCGCCATCTCAGGTCAAGGATGGCAAGGTAAGAGCTGAGAGCTCAGACAAATTCCAGTAGTGTTCGTAGTGAGTATGACTTCTAACCTGTTGGCTGAGTGTCTCTTACAACTCAAGAAATGTTTGGGGTTTGGTGGTGACTGTGCGTTTAAGAGATTTTCTTAGGCTTGTTTTCCTTCTGTGAGGCGTAAAGGTGGCTGCCAGGGTGGGGTTCCTTGGGTAGAACCTAGGCTGCTGCTTGCAGCTTCTAGCGTGGCATCTTTGTTTTTTTAAATTCCACTTTCTCCCTGCACGTGGGAAGGTTTTCCAGAGTTCCTGCAGCAATGCTTTGACAGGGGTTCGAATCGTTTTCAAGGGCCCAAGGCGTCGCACAAGGGAACTTCAGCCTCTGTTGTCTCAGTTGCTGCTTAATCCTCTTTGCTTGTTTGACCCTTGTCACCTTTGATGTGACCTGTGTGTAATTTGTGTTTCTGCACCGGTCTCTTTCAGCCCCTCTCGGAACGGTTTGAGACTTTCTGCCTGGATCCTTCTCTTGTCAGCAAGCAAGTCAGCCTCGTGCACTTCCCGCCGGGCTTCCAGCCCATCCCATGCAAACCCTTGTTCTTCGACCTGGCCCTTAATCATGTTGCTTTCCCACCTCTGGAGGACAAGGTGGAGCAGAAGGCCAAGAGTGGCCTCACCGGATATATAAAGGGCATATTTGGATTCAAAAGTTAACCAGGACCCCCTGAGGAACAGAGGTTTTATTCTGTATTGAAGGAAAAGCTCCAAGAGGTTCTAGGACACAAATATCTGCACCCGCAACCGACAGAGGGAGGCTTTACCATCTTCTTCCCTGTGTTCTGTGTAAATGTCTGTGCACTTACGTTCTCTCCCCGTGTATTAAAGGCAAACAGTCTATTCAGAAACATGCATACACTATAAATAGCTGAAAAGGATCTGGAGCACAGAGAAATTCCATTCTGCTTGGAGAAGCTGGAGCTTGCTTTGCGACCAGCGGGCTGTTCAGGGCCCGTACGTGTCTCCCTACCGTGGCCCAGGGCACAGGCATGACTTGGTTCCTCCCCCCCATTATTTGACACTATGGTTTGGTATTTTGGTCTAGAAATCTGGGTGCGATGGGGAAACAGGCAAAAGCAGATGCAGAACTGAACCAGCAAGTGAGGCTGCCTACACGAAGGCTATGACACAGTAGCCAAGGGGGCTAACGTCTCCTCCCTTTCGACTCGCAGGCCTCACCGAGAAGCATATGTAGTTATGTACAGAGAAGTCTCTGTATTTTTTTAAAAATGTGACATTCAGAAATGACAAAATAGAGCCTCTTTCCCTATCGATAAGGACGGTAAATACCTTCCCAACGTTAATGGTTACCCCAGTTGTGGGGGTGTATAACCCGAGTTTGTACTCTGGGCCGAAAGGATCCTTTATTGAGACGCGTTTTGTTAAAGACCTAAGTGCAGCGTAGAACCTGTTCCTCCGAGGCTTTTCCTGGGCAACTGGCTTCGTGGGTGGCTTTAGAAATAGCTACTTGCTCTTCGTGGGAAGTTGGGTCTGTCGGTGTCCGTTGTGTCTCTGATCTGAAGCTCGCCTGAAAACAAGATGACCTTTTTCTGGAGCTGATCTGTTGCTTTTCCCCTCGTCCTCGGTCGTCGATAGACCTGACGCGAGGGGTAAGCAACAGGAGACCGGTAGGTTGTGGAGCGACAGATCCGCTCTGTCACGCCAGAGAGCTTTTTTTTATGAAGCGCCCAGGTGCTATGGTGATAGGCACTTCCAAAATGCGGGTAATTTCATAATCGTGATCATTTAAACGGGGGAAAAAAAAAACACAGCACGTGGGCAGAACTGTTCCTAAATAAAGTATTTGGAAGTTTCCACCAGCGCCGTTTGGGTTTTCCCTCGGTCCGTGGCTGGGCGCTGAAGCGGCGGCCTGTCCGAGCTGCCTCGGCTCTCCTGCGCCCGCTGGCTCGACTTGGCGTCGTTTCTGCATTTTTAGGCATTGCCGTTAATGGGGGTGGAAAGAGAAGAGCTGTTTAAAAGGATCGGATCGTTGTCGTGGGAATTTTCCGTGCAAGGTGCGTGTCAGATGAATGGGGGGAATTAACGGTTCCCATCATTTTAATACGAACGTTTGCTTCTTTGTTCCAAGTTGATTTGGTTTGTGAGATCTCAAAGTACAAAGCAGCTTTCAAGAGGACTCTGTGCTCAGAAAGAGGTAAGAGGAGGAACTTCGTGTTTGTGTTTAATTCCTGCGACATGGAAACAAAATGGGAATTTCTGGTATTGCAGCCAATTCCATTTGCCTCTGGATGCCGGGGGGGGTTTGCAAGGGAAAGCGTAGAGCTGGCAGAAGCGCGGCAGAGTAGTCATCGGGTGGCAGTTTCTAGAAAACACGGTCTCGAATGGCAGATTTCTCTTCCCCGTGAAGCCTGCTTCCGTTGAGACAAGGAGGGGTCGTGCGAGAACCGGCGCAGGCGCCCGCTGGGTGATCGCCTCGCGGTGCCTTTCGGTGTACCTCAGTCCGAGCTGCTCTCTCCTTTTCGGCTTTTGTATCAAATCACTTGGAGAACCGTTCCCCTCCTTGCTTTGCAAACCAAACTCCTTTCCGCTCTCCTACCACAAATCCGTGCGGCGCCTGGATTGACGCCGGTGAAACTCGTACCGCGGCCGCTTTCGCATCGGTCGCCGGTACAGAACGCTGAGAGCAATTGGCCTCTTTACGGCAAACGGCTTTTGACAGAGAGCTGTTTGGTTGAACGCAGATAAGAAATCTGAAAACAATAAAGTTTTATTCCTGACCTCTGAGGCGTGTTATGTTGAGCGTTGGGAACACCAAGCGCTCTTGGCCTCCCAAGCGTTCGGAGGATGAAGGTCGCAGCAGCACCTGGGGCCGCTCCGCCCCGGGGAGCGGAGGGCCTGCTGCCTGAGGGCCGGGCCAGCGCGCGCCGCTCTCGGGGGTGGCTTGGCTTGTTTGTTTTGATGTGGTGCTAATGGAAAGTGGGTAGAGGGGGGTTTGTAACCAGTGTCGTGGCTTAAGCGATGTGGAAGGCACTGAAGAGGCACTAGGAAAAAAACTAAAAATGGAAAAAAAGGTGGGGGAAAAAGAGAAAAGTACTCTTGTTCTGTCTGATGAAAACCAGACTCACAACGTTTATCGAGGCTTTTAGCCCTGCGGCGGAGCTTGGAACGGCAAAGCTGAGGCTTGGGCAGCAGCGGTGGCGAGGGAACAGCGCGGGCGAGCGAAGCGCCCGGTGTGGCACGCACCAAACCGATGCCCGGCACCAGCCCCGGCGAGGTGCGGAGCCCTGGCGCGGTGCTCGGGCGCTGCCTTGCTGCTCTGTTTTCGTCAGGCCGCACTGGTCGCGTTAAAGCGTTTGCCCTCTTTCCGTGGATTGGCAAGCCGGCCGGGCGACGGCCCGCAAGCGGAGCTCCAGCAGAACGGGCAGGGGGATGGCTGTCAGGCGCGTGTCCTGCGGAGCGCCTGTGGGCCGAGCTCCGGCGGCGTAACGCAGGCTGAGCTGGCCGTGCCCGCTGCCATTGCGTGGGTTACAACGGGAGCGAGAGGCCCATTGCGGCCCTCGGCCCCGCCGTCAGCGAGGCCCCGGTGTCTGGGGCGATGTCCGCTGGGTCACGCGCTCCGAGGGGCCTCGTGACAACGTCTTGAGGGACAAATGGGACACGGGAGAAGTGATCAGCATGAGGCGAACCGGGCGGTTCACAGAGAAATGAGAGGTGATGCCTGGGGTAGCAATAGCCTGGCCTGGGAGCTCCTCAGTAACAGCCTCTGCCTCTAAAGCAAGGAATGGGGGGCGTTTTAAACGGAAGGTGGTCTGTTCCTGGGGAGAATCATCGCTGCCTAATCCGAGCCGCTCCAGCGGGACGGCGTCCCGGGGGGCATGGGCAGGGAGGTCCCGGCGGCCTCAGAGCCGTTGCAGGTTGGGTGGGCAGCCCGTGTTGCGCGCCTGGCGGCGAGGGGCGGCGGGCCCCGGCGGTGAGGTGGGGGAATCCTTGTCCAGCCACGGTGGCAGCGGGAAGGGCCAGGCTCTTGGGAGAAGACGCGTCCGCGGAGAGGTGTCTGCTCCTGCGCGGCTCTCCTCAGCTGCCCCGTTGGAGCTACAAGCACAAACACCCCGTGGTGGTCAGCTCGGCGTGTGAATTGGGAGTTTGCTCGCTTAAAGGAGGGATTTGATGTGATCTTGATTGTAAATGGCTGCTCCTCTTTTTCTTCAGGACGGGATTGCTGTTTCCAGGCATCAGGACAGCCGGAGGTCGGTTTGTCTGCCAAAGAGGAGCCCGTTCTGATCCGGGTGGGAGGAACGCGTGGTGGGTGCCCCCCGTGTGTAAGGCGAAGCCCCAAGAGGGAGGATGGAATAGGACAGGGAGCAGACGATCATCCTGAAAGCCGCTCGGCAGAGGCGGGCTGGCAGCAGCCTGTGTGCTCTGAGCTTTCCTGGGGCTGAGGCAGGAGCAGCGGCAGCTCCGGGTGCCTGCTTTGCCTTCTCCTCCCTCCCCTGCTCTCAGTCGAGGCAGCGCTGGCAGCGCTGCGGGCTGCAGCCGCCCGCCCAGCCCAGCCCAGCAACCTGGGTCGCTGCTCGAGTCCCGCGTCTTCCCGGGACCTGCCCCGGCCACCCCCGTGGCCCCGGCGCTCGGAGGGTTCGGTGTGGAGCGGCTCTGCTCCGGCAGCAGATCGCGCAGCGCCGCGGAGGGACGTGCCTACAGCGAAGGTTCGTGCTGGGCTCTCGCTTCTCGGGCTCTCCCAAACCGCGCCGAGCGTGAGCAGGTTTGTGAAACGCAGCCGCTCCCTGACCCTCGCCCTTTGGGTGAGGTCTCCTTGGCCCGAGCGCGCTGCTCTGCGTCCGAGGAGGGGAGGCTCCGTCCTTTGCTGTCCTACAAAGTCCCCTGAACTGCCCGTCGGGTAACTGCTGCTGTTGCAGCAAAACCCCCTCTCTTGTGGACACGGATCACGGCGGGATGCGGGGGGGGACAGAGCCGGGGGTCCTTGCTCTGGAGCCTCCAGCCCCAATGCCTGGAGTGCCCTTGCTCTTTGGTTTTGTTTGCGTTGGGGATTTACTTTTTGCAGCGGGGAGCGAATGATGAGCGCCTCGCTGTGTGCTGAGCGCCCGATTACAATGTTTGGGTTAGAGCTAAGCCAAGTGCAAATTCCCGCGTGCGAGGGAGGCGGCTGTGTCTGTCCCCCCGCCGCCTCCCAGCCCTGCTCTGGGCTGCTGTGCGTAACCCGGGGTGAAAACCTTCCCACCTCTGCCCTAAAAGCAGCAACGTCTCAGAGGGGGAGTTTAAAACCACTTTCAAAGGACGTAGTTTGCCTGTCTGTTGTGCGCACGTGGCCTTGGGCGCAGCTTTCATGTGCTCCAGTGCCATCGACTTAACATTCGGGCCCGGGTACCAGGGTGTACTTAGCATTTCTAGGCATGGCCCGACTATGATCTTTGGCAAACTCCTCCACGGCCGGGCACTCGTGGTGTTGGGGTTATTAAAGTTAAAATTCTCACTCTGGAAATAGTCGTCTTGTCCCTCCCTTGCTGGGCTGCGGGCCGGTGGTGTCCGTGCAGACCAGACGCAGCAGTTTGCCCGGGGCTCGCACGCTGTGCATGAGGATTAGTGGCTCCCAGCCTGTGGTCAGTCCGGGGAGCGATGCCGGGCTGTGGTGCCCGAATGACTAAAGAGCAGCATCAAAGCCTCTGAATTACCTTCAGTGCTTGCCTTTTTCCACAGAAGTGGGAGAACGTCTAATTTTCTCAGAGCATCAAATTAAGTCGGAGAAGGCGAAGTCTGGCCGCGCAGAGTTAGTTGTGGCAGACCGATTCATCCCGCGCTGGTCCCTGCCTGTGACCCAGAAGCACTCGCCACTGAATCGGGCAATAGCAGCTCAGAAATGGAGCTTTGCAGGAGATTCACATCCGACATGAAAAGCAGTCGGGGCTGGCGGGCTGGGGCTGGGGTGCGAGGCACCCCGGCTCAGCGATGCGCCGGGAGCGGCACCCTCCATCCCTGGAGACGGGGTGGGCTCCGGTGCTGCCCTCCCGCCTGGGACGGGGCTTGCAGGGGCTGCCACCGCGCTCTGCTCCCTGCCTCGGTCGCCCAGGAGGGATTTATCTCCTCTCCCCGCTAGCCCGGTGCTGCAGGCAGAGCCCTTCGACGGGCTTGGTTTGGTTTGGAGGGGTCTGAAAGCATGGTCCCTCCGAGGTGGTGTGTGCCCCTTGGGCCTTGCCAAATGGGGTGCTCCAGCCTGGACCCCTCTTTTCTGAACGCCTTCTCCTCCGGTCACCCCTTTGCATTGAGGCCAGAAGTTTTTCTCCCGAGCCGGTACGCCCTTGAGCTGCTCCGGGTGTACGTGTTTCGGCTGGCCACCGCCTACAACTCATCATCCCGCAGGTATTGGTGCGCGCTGCGGGGCCTTTGCGTTGTGCTCCAGCGTGGAGGCTCGGAGGAGAGCAAACCTGTCCTCGCGTTTCACTTTCCATCATCCCGACGTGGGCCTGGTGCCTTGGCCCGGCGTTGGGAGGGGATGGGCCCTTCTCCAGGGCGCTGCCGTTTGAGCAAAGCAGCTTGCTTGGGAGACGGGAAAGCAGCCTCCCCCAGCACCTCTGGTCTCCCACCCTGGTTTCACAGGGGGCTTCTCCAGCTGTGCCGCGTGTGCGCAGGTTGCCGTTCCCGGCAGGTGTTTAATCGCCCCTCGTTGCCTGGCGAATGATCGGGGACCCATCTTGTTCGCATCCAAGCACCGTGTTTGGGGAGCAGCTCCCTTCAGCAGTGTCACTGGATAATAAAGCCAAATTTGCAGGCTGCGTCCTGTAAGTTATAAACAAGTTTTCCAGACAAAGTGTCTTGAGAATCTGCTATTAGGGAATTTATTTAGTGCTATTACAGCCTTGCTAATCCTCCGGGGAGAGGAAAATTAGGCTAACGCATTAGCTGCCATAGGGAATTGCCGTGATGTCCTGCTCGTTAGCTCTAGGGCTTAAACTCAGAAGAAGGTGCGGGATGCTGTAATGAGCGTGGAGAGGTGATGGGGTGGGAAGCGGGCAGGTCCTTTTGAAGTCTGAAGGGTCTAGGGATGAGTAGTCCTTAACAGCCTTTGGACTGAGCTGTTAACAGGTTGGCGTGGTGCAAACCTCCTCTGTATTTAGAGACACGCAAAGGAGCAGGACCGGGACTTCCCAGTTGTGCCACGGGAGCCGTGCTGGGTTCGGCCTCTTCTGGGGAAAGGGCCGGAGCTGAGCCGCTCCGGAGCCGGAGCCGGCTTTCCTCTGCTGACTCTGGCGGGGTGCTGAGCCCAGCCCCGGCCCGGGAAGGTTTTAATGGGCCTTAATCAGACCCGCGGGGAGCAGCGCGGGGGCCTTTGCGCTTCCTCAATTGCGCTTATCAATTGGTAAAGATAAAGCAAAGCAAAACGAGGTTTGAGGACTGAGTCATTTTAGGTGTCCTATTTTCCCAGTGGGGCAGCAATTTTTTAAAGCAGGCAGGCTATTCTGGCTCTGAAGTTTCATTTTGGCTTGTGTGAAAGCTGTTCCACAAAGAGGAAAACGGGCTGGGGAAAAAATGATAGGAAAATGTGCTGTCCCTGGCATCTACAAGGAAAAAGGAGGCTGACTTGTGCAGGTGGGAACATGCCCCGATGCCTCCCACGGTGGTGAGCACCCGGGGCCTGTGGCTCCTGGCTCCCGTGGCTGCTCTCCATGCTCTGCTGTTCCCCGTGGCTTTGGAGACTCGTGGGAGGGTTTCCCTCTCTCTGGGGGCAGCCCAAGCCTTACGCGTACCCTTTGCAACAAGTCTAGGTCTGGGCTGGCTGTAGCTGCTGGTCCCATTGCCAAACAAGCAGCACCTCCGCATAGCAAAGCGTCCGTCCCGGTTACAGCGGGCTCCCGCCTCTGCGCAGCCTCGTGCACCTCAAACTGCGAGAAATAAAAATCGGATGCGGAGCGCGGGCAGGAGCGGCTGTGACTTGCCTCTGCTTTTGCATGGGAGTGGAGATGAGAGGTGAGATGAGAGAGGGGGGAGCCTTCCACCAGCCGCGCGGCGCTGCCTCCCCGACCACGCGGCCATGAGGCTCTTCCTGACTTTGTCCTTGGGGACGTGGTGCTGGGTGCTGCTGGACGGGGCAGGTGATGAGATGGGCCCTTGCTTTTACTTGGTGGAAATATGGGTGACCATTAGCAGGTGCTTTACAGGGGTGAGGAGATGCATTCACTGCTCTTCCATAGCTGGTGGTTTATGAACAAATCAAAGCTGTTTCCAGGTTCGTCGAAGACTAAACCCCAGCCGCCCTCCTGCATCCGCGCTTGCTGATGGTTCCTGCCTTTCTCCTCCCGCCTCCCAGCTGCTCAGCTTGTTGTAAAGGTCCTTTCCTTGCTCCCCCGTAGGCACCACCACTTCTACAGGGTCATTTAAGACCTTAACGATGGAGTCATCCCCGGTGGCTGGGCAGGAGCAGCTCTTGGTGGCGTGACACGGGAGGCTTGTGCTCGTCGCTTTGATTTCAGCACGTTGCTTCCCAGGAGAATGATTTCAAGAATGAAGAAGGTCAAAAGGAAGGAGGTGAAGTGGGAAAAAAAACTCATCCAGAGGACTGGTGAGCCGAGGGTGGTGAGGAGAGGCGCAGAGGTGGCAAGTATGTTGTCGTCCAGAAGGTCAAATGGTCTTAACGGGTAGTAGTAAATCATTTATGGGTCGTATTAAGCCGTCATCTCCTCTGTAAAAAGTTACCAGAGAGGCCTGCCTGATAAGGAAGGCACGCCGTCCTCTAAACTCCTCCTCTGCCAATTTCCTATGAAAGGTTAGTCCAGGATTGTCCCTGAAAGCTGCCTTCCCTGAAATGTTACCTGCTCACCAAGGCCCTCTATGCAGCTGTGCCTGCTATCTGTCCCTGCAGGCGACCTACTCATCCGTGTGAGCAGTAAGAAACATCTGGTTATGTGGCTGCTCCATAAAACCAGGCATCTGCACCCTGGCACGGCTCCGGGCTACTGGCACGAATCTCCAGATCCTGTTCGGGAAAGCGAATAAACTGACTGCGATGTGACTTCCATCCCATCTCCTGCTGTGCCTGGGGCTCTGCCGGAGCAGCCAGCCCCAGGTCTGTACCCCGAGGAGATGCGTCAGACCCCAGAGCCAGCTGCAGCCCGGCTGGGGACCCGCCTGGGCAAGACGCAGCCTCCTCTTGGGTTGGCTTTGTCTGTAGATCAAGGGCAGCGTTTCAAGGCTGGTTCACCGGGAACGAAAGGAAGCCTGCCCCCACCCCTGACCCGTCTCCCTGCGGATGATCTCAGCCGGGCAAGGCAGCTCTGGCAGTGCAGAGCGATCCCATGGGAAATATGGCTGGGTGGGCTGGGAGGGTGGCCGGGAGGTTGCTGCTTCGGATGGTCTTCTTGAAGACCTGTGCTTAGGCTTCCAGCTGCAGAGGAGCGAGGATGTTGTGGGGCACTCCTGCCCGGGGTGTTGGGCTCAGGTCCAAGTACCAGGCACAGCTGTGTGGGTGGCTGTGGTGGAGAACTGGTTGAACTGGTCTCCTTGCCTGTTGCATCTTGCAGGGCCTGAGTTAACCATGGTACTCTGCCCTGGCATGGCTGGGGCTGGTCTGAACAAAACCCACTGCGGATCTGGAAGGGACCTGGGCTGAAGCAGGCAGTGCCCGCCCCGGGGGATTCTTGCAGCAACGTCCCCTCGCCCACGCAGGTCGCGGTGGTCGCTGCAGCGTGGGGGAGCAGGGCTGGCAGCAGCCAGAGCGTCCCTCTCCTCGCAGCAGGCGTTGGGCTGCAGCAGAAGCTGGTTCTGGGCTGGATGCGGCGGCAGGGGCGCTGGGCTGGCGCGACCTGTCACCCCGGAGCCGTCCTTGGCTCTACCTACGGCTTCCCCCTGCCACTCTTGTTTCCTGAGGCTGGGATGGTGACAAACCCCTTGGGGCCTCCCGGAGGGCTGGGCGAGCCCCTTGCAAGTCAGCAGGCAGCAAAGAGCTGCCCCTCGCGTGGGCTCTGTGCGGGACGAGCAGGCTGGATCTGCCTCTTCTCCCACCGCGTCTGCCCGAGCGAGGAGGAGGCAGGTCCCTTCGCTGCGGTGAGGCAGGCTGGATGCTCGGCATCGGCCCCGGACCGGGGCTCAAAACCAGGCGGGATCTGGCCCGGCTCTCTAGCTTGTGTCTCGCACTGCCTGCGAGCGGAGGAGCGCTCCTCTGCCGAGCACGCTGCCTCTTCCCACATCGGCCCCGAGATGAGCCCTGTGTTTGTCTGTCCCGGCTGCGTAGGGCACGGAGGCTGCCGCTGCCTGCCAGAGCGTGCGTCTGTGTGTGCGCAGGGACGAGATCAAAGAGTGTCAGCTTTTAAAACGCTCTGTCTTTCCGAGGGATCCTTGCCAGGTGGGGACTTGGCCAGGAGAAGGATCACACCTCTGTCTCCTTAAACAGAGGAGAGGAAGGTGCTGGTTTAAGGCTTTGCAGGTGAGGAGCTGCAGGCTGCGGGTGCTGGATGGCTTGGGAAGCAGGTTGTCCGGGTGGGGTGTGTTGGTTTGTGCCTGGTTTGCTTCTTGTGTTATTTCTTAGAACTTGCTCCACGTGTGAGCACGCTGTCTTCCAGGGGATTACAGGCAGCTGCTCTTCAGTTTAGTTTCCTCTGAATTCACAGGGGATTGATCCCCTGTCGTGCAAACAGCCCTGCAGAGAAGGGGCTGTCCCGTGTGGCCATGGGCTCCTGTGTGCTCCTCTTCTGCGTGGGGACGAACTGAGGTCTGCTTGGCCTTAAATGCTCTCAACTCCTGTCCCTGGCAAGGCTTCAGCTCGCTTTAAGCCTTTGAATACCACTGCAGCAGGGCCTGGTCCTGTGGGTTAGGGGTGATGTGCTGCGCTGGTCCCTCCTCCCTGGGGCCCTCCAGCAGCTCCGGTCAAAGAGCATCGTTGCTGTCGTTGGCCAACTGGGTGTTAATGGCAAAGGGGTGATCTCTCGGTGACTGCTTTCCATCCTGTCTGTAGACCCCCACACAGCAAAGACAGGCCCTGAAGCAGGTCTCCGTTAACTCCAGCCCCCTGGGAGAAGAGGCCACCCCTCCGAAGGGCCACACCAGCCGCCTCCCAGTGCTCTGCACCGGGGGGACCTCCTGTCTTCATGCTTCTGCCATCCTGGTGGGAGAAGCAGGGCCCAAGCTGTGATACCACCATGAAAAGGCAGGGCTTTGCAGCTTGTAGAAGAGCAAAACCATAGCAGAAAGCAAGCCCCTTGCAAAGGAGCCTGTCCCAGGTGTGTTTTTCCCTCTCTCCTGAGATTTTTTTGTGCCAATTTAAAGAGGACCAAGAGGGCACCCAGGAGGTGACAGTGGACCCCAGGCCTTTGCCTCTGGCCCTGGGTTGTCCTTGGGCCACAGAAAATGGGGAAGAACAGCCACAAACCTGTGTCAGCATCATGGATGGCTGGTGCTTACGAGGGGGTTGCGGTCCCCATCTGCTCCTGTCCCCTTCCACCTCCATCCTCTGCCCTCCCTCCCTGGTCCTGCACTGGATAAGGATCCCATGTCACTGCAGGATCCGTGCTGGATGGGCCCGAAGCACAGGGTTCCTGGTTTGCAGGAAACTTTGAACTTTGCTTTATCTGAAACCCAGAGGATGCAGGCAGCAGCCATCCCTGGCTGTGGTTTAGGAGACCCATGGGGCTGGGCAGCCCCTCCGTGCAGCACAGCCTGGGTGGGCACTCCCGGGAGCCACGGAGGTGCCAGGGTGGTGTTGGGCTGTACTGGGAACCAGCTGGGACTCTGAACCTTTGCTCTACAGGGGAAAGAGCTGCCCAGAGGCAAAGCCTGCTCTAAGGTCTTGTGTAGTCAGGGTGTCTAGTAGAGCCTCAGACCCAGGTCTCTGGGGCTTTGGTACCCGAGTTTGTCCCAGAGCCTGAATCCCGCTGGCTGAGGCTCCTGTGATGCTGCGCTGGAGCTGCTGGCCTTCGTTCTGCCGTGAGCCCTTGGTGTTTTGCTGGGAGCCAGGGCCACCTTGCGCTGAGCCTGGGCCAAAAGTTTACTGAACTGCAAAATAACGTTGTGTTCTGTGAACGGGTGGTTCCCAAGCCGCCGCTGCTGCCTTGGACAGCTCTTGTTTGGCTTTGTCCGTAGGGCTTCTGCTCCTTCTCTAGCATTTTAAACAGCTAATGCAAGAAGATGCTTTAAAATGTGTTCCAGTACTCGCAGTGCACTCCCTCGAAGTCGCGTTCGCAGACTTTTCCTCCCTGCAAAGGCCGTGCTCTCTTCCCTTCCGCTGGGAAACTGCTGCACGGTTGTGGCTGTGAGTGCCAAAACACCCTCCAAGCCAGGGCGAGGTCTCCCGTTCTCCCTCTGGGGCTCCGCTCTTTCCACCCCAAACTGGTTTTTCGAGTAATTTTTTCCTATGTGCCTCCATCTCTGCTGCTGCTCACCTGCGTTTGGGGAGGAGCCTCCCAGAAACTGCTCTTTAGCGCGCTGCCGACCTTCCCTCGCTGAGTCTTGTCATTCCATCCCGACAGACCAGAGCGGAGAGCCGGCGCCCACGACGACTTTGCAGACTCCGAGAGACCAGCTGGGACCTCGCCAACATGTTCAAGGGGATGGGCAAAGGCTCCCCGAGCAGAAGTTCCCCTAACGGAGGTTCCCCCGCCAAGCCTAGCAAGTAAGTGCAACTCTTCTCCTCTCTCTAAGCTGTCCTGCGGACCCTGGGGGAAGATGAGGGAAGAGTGCTCAGTGTCTCCTAAGCCACCTGAAGAACCATCCCTCTTTGTGGAGCAGCCAGAAAGCTGGGGGTTGATGCCAAAACGTGCTGCCCCAGCTGCTCTCCTTGTCTTTGGTGGGCTTTGCGCTCCAGCCCAGAAGTGTCTGCAGCCCCCGGGATGAGCAGTGCCCGAGGATGTGCTCAGAGCTGTGTTAATTGAGCAGTGAGGTGCAAAGCCCCTTTTGGGCAGGTAGGAGTAGGGAGAATCAACGCAGCCTCTTTGCTTGGGTGGAGCAAGATCTGCTTGGTGGTGACGCAGATACCAGCCTGCATTTGAGATCCCCGGACTCGCTGGTTGTGTGAGGTTGGTGTGATGCTGCCCTGGGACCTGGGATCCCTGGAGAGGGATGCTCAGTTTGGTGCTGCTCAGGTGGTGAAGATGGGTGAGGAGTGGGTGTGCTGGCGAGTGCCCTAATCCATCCTGGTGACCGGCTGGGTCCCTGCAGGTCAAACAACTGAGGTTGTCTCTTTTAGGCCTGTCTGAGGCAGCACCAAAAGGATCTAACACCCATGTCCTCCTCTGAAGAGATTCCCTAAGCTCTGGGGAGCAAGATGTGTGATGGGACCGGGATGCTTCTCGGGGAGAGGGTGCTCCTGCAGAGAGAGCGCTCATCCTTCCCTTCAGCTGCAGTTGCTAACTCAGGGTTATTTTCCACCTTCCCTCAGCAATTTTGCATTTCGTAGTGGTAGTGGACTGATTCTGCAGGAATCCCTGTCCCCAGCCAGGGTTAGAGGCTGAGGAAATCGCAAAGGGGTTTGTTTCGAAGAGGAGGGGACCTGCAGGGAGAAGGGGGTGCTGACCCCATCGCCTGGGGACACCGCCACCAGCAGCAGCCCAGGATGGTGTGTGTACAGACGCCTGGGTGGACACAGCACGGTGCTGGCACCCAACTGCGCCGTTTATGGGGGCCAAACCCAACGTTAGCAAACAGCCACTGAGGAGGGTGGTGGCCCGGTGCTGCTGGGCAGGGCAGCGGGACCCGGGGAGGAGGGGGCTCCCACGAAGACGGAGGCTTCCCCGTGGGGGCGGCGGGAGCTGGCCCCCTGCCCCGCCGGAGGAAGCTTCTGCCTCAGTGGAGCTGAGCACTCACAAACTCATCAGGGAGACAGATCTGGGGCTTCTCTGAACACCAAGCCTTTGTCGGGGCCTGACTGCAACGAGACGCCTCCCCAGAAGCCCCGGAGCTGTGTCAGCCTCTGTTCTTAGTCTTGCTAATGCAATCCATCCACCTCCCCAGCTGGCTTCCAAACCCGGGCTGGGGGTTTCTCGTGAGGCTTCCCAGGACAGCTCGCTGCAGCCCCCGCGGTGCCGCGGAGAGCCTGGGCCAGGTTCTCCCCCAGCGTGAGCCTCTCGGGATAACTGGAGCCGCATCCCGGCGAGGCCTCACTCCTCTTCCCTGCACAGGATGGAGGCTGGAGCCAGGAGCGTGGCAATTACTGAGCTAGTTGTGCTTGTTTTAGGAGGCACCAGCCATCAGACAAAGGCTAATTCCTTTGCCCATGGCCCGGGGCTTGGTCAGCACCCATATTAGCTGAGAAAATGAAGGTGAATGAGTTGTCTCAAGAGCAGCCGCCAGCACATGCTCCGCAGATGGCCCCAAGAAAATATTGGTGGCCCATAGCTGCTCTTGGTGGCCCCAAGGCCAGAACCTTGGCAGCAGCTGAGGTTCCCTGCCGCAGGGGCTTCACGATTAGCAGGTGCCGCTGCTGGCACGGACCCCTAGAGCGGCGCCTCGTCTTGGTCCTTGCGACCATGGTGTTGAGCATCCCAGCTCGCAGGGCCCTTTGCTGTCTCCGCTTGGTGGATGCATCCCAGGGAGGCAGTAGCAAGTGCAGGTTTGTCCCTGAGGAGCATCCTCGCTGCGCCCTGCTCTAGGAAGAGGAACACTGCAGGGCTGGAAGGGAAAACTCATGAGAGGGCGGAATTGAATCAGATCTGGCTCGACTGGCTGCCTGGGTGCGATCTTGACAAAGGCTGTGGGTGATTTTGGACGTGGATGGCAAGTCATCTCCTGGTTTAATCGTCTCCTGGGATTGCTGCTTCTGCCACCGCCTCCCTCTGCTTCTCCCTGATCAGTCTAGAGCAGTGTGGTGCCCGGGGGGACAGGCACGGGCTCAGGGGACTAACCAGCGCTGGGGGGGTTGGTGGTGGTCTGCTGTGAGCAGCTCGGGCTGGCAGAGGACTTCTGCGTGTCAGGGAGAACAGACCCAGCTTTGGGGTCTGCCTTGTGGCCATAAAGCAAAGTCCCTTGGAAGGAAGGGATGGAGAGTTGGGTGCTGTGGTCCTGGCCAAACATGCTCTGCCAGGAGTGACCGGGAGTGGGGGACGGTCCTGCTCCTGCTAAGAGACACTGTCCCTTGTGTGCAGTTGGACTGTCTAGGAGGCAGAAAGTGGCATGAGAAATGAACCAATTAATAATGATAATAATAGTGCTCTGCCTCTTCTAGGCATGAGATAGCCTTAGGGAGGAG
The DNA here is from genome assembly GCF_047370975.1 of Nipponia nippon. Lineage (NCBI taxonomy): Eukaryota > Metazoa > Chordata > Aves > Pelecaniformes > Threskiornithidae > Nipponia > Nipponia nippon. Next base: position 1,561,361 of record NW_028262330.1, read on the forward strand.
GCCTGCCCTGGCTCTTGAGGAGGAGGAGCAGGAGGAGCTCTGCTGAGCCGTGCCCTCAGCCGTCTCGGCCAGGCCAGGGCTGGGGCTGTACACATGCACTGTGTGCGGAGTCGGACCCGAGCCCCGGGAGGCCAAGGGATGCCCAACGTGAGCATGGGTGAGCTCATGGCTCCTCGATGCCAGGCTGCCTCTCTGCAGCCCAAGTGTCAGCATCTTCACCCTGAAACATGGAGCCTGGCTGTGGTCAGCACTGGTCGAGTGAGGGCTTCTGGGGGCAGCAGGGATGGGGCAGGAGATGCAGCCCCAAGGAAGGATGGTGACACGGCTCGTGGGCTGCATGGCTGGGTGTCAGTGTGGACAGGAGAAGCTTGTGCTCCTCTCAGCTTGGTCCGTGGTTGGGATAGGAGGGACTGTGGTGGTTTGGGCCCTTCTCCAAGTGTGCATGGACCGAGTGAGTTCCTCAGCATGGCTCCCACCTTGACCAAGGAGCATGGCGAGCTGGGGGAGGCTCAGCTGACAGCTTCTCCACCCCTGCATCAGGCCTTCCTCAGGCTCCCAGGGCAGCATGTAGCCACCCCTCTCCTCCTGGCACTTCTCCTACCCAGCTTCAGCATTCCTCAACCATCCAGACTGCTCTTTTGCAGACTGAAGTGGTTCTGCTGCTTGCAGGGCTGGAGAGCCCCTTCCAGCCTGGCTGCTGGCCACAGGGTCTCGGTCTCCTTCTCTGCCAGGCTCCCTCCCTTGGCTGGCACAGAGACCTCCTGGCTCTCCACGTCAGGAGACGCAGGAGAGACCCCCTCTGCTCCCGAGACGATGCTCTCCAGGAAGCATCGCTTCTTCCCTGAAGACCAGGTTGCTGGCAACAACATCCTCGTTTCTAACCTCAGGTGCCCCGTGCAGTGTGATGCAGGCTGGGGATGGGCAAGGCTGAGCCCCTGTGACCGGGACGTTGGTGAGGTCTTTTCAGCCCGTAGTTTTGTTGTGGCTTGGCCTAAACAAAGCTGATTCGTGTATCCAGCCTTGTGAACCAAGAGACGGGGTGTCCCAGTGTTTCCTTCAGCCAGGAAGGGAATGCCACCAGGAATAAGCAGGATTTTATTGGCAATCTACCCTCCCTGGGAAGGATGGATCCTCACTTCTCCCCTCTTGGAGCTGCACAGAGGTATCCGCGGTCACATCACAACGGGGCTCAAAGCGGGCACCCCGTTCACGCTCTGAATTCAGCCAGACCTCGGCGCATGGGGAGAGGCGTCCGTCCCCTGGGATGGCGGCCAGCCCGTGACTCACTCTCTCCTCCCTGCGCAGAGAGCCCGGGCAGGAAATTTGGGTGGTGCTCAAGTATTTGCTCATGGGACACCACCTCATTCCAGGCGTGTCGGGGATGAGTGGGAGATTGTGTAACCTCCTGGGGAGGGGGGACCTCCTAGAGCTTCCAGCCTGCTGCACGCTCAGGCTCACGGGGACCGAGTCCTGGCTCTGTGCTGCTCCCATCCACCCCGTCGTGCTGGGACTTGGGGCCACCGTTCATCTCCCTGAGCGCTGCAGCTTACCGCAGGAAAGGCATCCATGGGGCAGGAGGGACGTTTAACGGGCTATAGAAGACACGTCGTAGCAGACAGTGATGCTTTGATGATGATGATGAATGCCCTGCTTGGGCTCTTTGGCTCTGTGATCCCTGGAATTAGACCCTGTAGAAGAGGGCGCTGCCAGACCACGGCAGACCCCATTTACTTCGCTGACGTGCATTTTGCAGGCAGGGAAGCTGAGGCATGGCCAGGAGACGCTGCCAACCCAAAGCATCCGAGGGAGCTGGGAGCTGCTGTGTTGCAGGCCCACGCCACCCTCTTGGGAAACCAAAACCAAGGGAGGAGTTGGAGAAAGAGGACAGGAGGATGCTGTGCGCAGGAGCGCGGAGTTACATGAGCTCAGCCGCGGTCAGTGTGGGCTGAGCTGACGTAAAACACGAGCTCCATCTGTGGCATCCGAGTGCTTGGCTTGGGGTGACCATAACGCGCCCTGGCACTTTGCAGTCACTTGAGGCTGTAATAAGTGAACATTCCAACATCTGCTCCAGCCTTTGGTATGAACCGTGGAATAGCTGGAGCCATGATGAGGAGCTGGAGCAGACAGAGCCATTAAGGGAACAGCTTCCCACGGTCCTTTGCTGGATTCGGGTGCTAGGAAGGAAACCACGTGGCTGGAGGGCAGATGGGGGTTGCTCTGCTGCAGGACAGCACCTTTCTCCTGCCTTCTTCCTCCACCAAAGGCACAGGGCAGGTTGTACCAATCAGCCCTGAAGGAGTGTCCCCCCTTCAGCTGACCCCCGTGCAATGTCCCGTTGTCACTGCTCAAACTCTTCCCTTCTGGTCTCAGACCCCAGGGCGGGCATGGAACCGAGCTGAGCCTCTGCTGAACCGTGTCCCATCCGAGTTGTCCAAGGCCTCCAGTCCCTGGATGACGCTATCGCTCCCCACCCTCCTGCCTCTGCTCGCCCACATCCCGGCAGCGCTGCGCTCTCCCTGCCTGGAGGGTAGGGCCGGCCCCGGCCCCAGCGGCAGATGCTATTAGAAGCCACAGGACATGAGGACAAAGGTGGCACCAAGGCTTGTGCTTCCTTGTCCACAGGGAGCTTTGGGGCTGCAGCCGCGGGAGCCACCCCGTGCCTTGCTGCGGGCTCTGGATCCAGCTGTTTTGGCAGGGCTCTGGGCACTCATTCACAATAGCGGTGATGGAATAAGGGCCGCGATGGTACCCATTGGTCGTGTGATGGCACTGAGGTGAGAGACAACAGGGAATGGTCTGATGGGGACCTCCAGTGAAGCTTCACTGGGGCGAGGAGGGCTGTGGTTGTGCTACGGCCTTGGGAAATTTGTCCTCAAGCCCTGAAAGCAGCATGACTGCAACAGCCGACGCAGTGCCCAGGGGGCTTGTGGTCTGCACAGCAAGTCCTTGTCCACTCCAGGCCAGTCCTGGGGTGGCACTGGGCTCTTCTGCATCTCAGTGGGCTGAAGTGCAGAGCACTTCGCATGAACCAAGACCACAGGACGGCAGCTCTGGGTGAGGCTGAGGGCCATCTCGCCCACCTCTACCAGCAGCCAAGGGCAGACACCCAGCGAAGCGCCTCTGAACAGGGCAAGCGTGTTGTGCTGCCTCTGCAGGGTGCTCTGGCCTCCAGCTGTCTGTGGCTTCGGGTCTTCCCAACCCAGATGTGGTGTCAGTGCATTTGGGAACCCTACAAACCCTACGGGGATTGATTTTATTTTTTTTTTTTCCCTCCACTGCTTTTTGAATCCACACGAACTTTTGAGCATCTGCAAGGAGTTGTGCAGATGAGCTGCGTGATGTGCAAAAAGCCTCCTCCCGCTCACTCTGAGCGCACCACCTCTTACCTTCGCTTGGCTGGAGGCAACAAGCCAACCATCGACCACTTGTATGCATCCTTGCCCTTGGCCACAGCTTAGACTCTGTCTTTGGAGACCAGGACATGGGGGAAAGGCCTGAAGAACCATGCCTGTGTCAGGTCCTGGGCAGCGATGAAGAGGGTGAGAATTGCCTTCACCCACCCCTCTGCTTTGCTGCTCCCTCTCTCAGGTCCTCAACAAACGAGCTGGCCGTTCTCATCTCCCGTATGCAGACGAATGCCGACCAGGTGGAGAAGGACATCCTGGAGACACAGTCCAGGCTCAAGCAGGTGAGTTGTGGCAGAGGGTGGTGGGAAGGTGAAAGGCTCTGCCTAGAAATGCAGTGTTTAGGATAACAGGTGAGGTGTTCGCTCTGTGCATCAGCTCGCTGGTGCAGGTTTGGGGGCTGACTCGAGGCTGGGGAGGAGCAGAGCACCCCGCAGAGCCTCCCAGCCCCTGGGGCTGCATACGGGGCTTCCCAAATTCTGCCCTTGGTGCTCTCTGCTCAGTGCCTCGTGCTTCCCACAGCCAAGGCTGCCTCGCCTGCAGCAGCGCAGCCCTGGGCCTCCCAGCAAGCCCAGAGGCAGGCAGCCAGCCTGAGCCACACCGGTCCCCTGGGCGGGAGAGGTGCTGAAGCAGGCAGCTTGGCTGGGCATACGCTCCCCAGCTGCACCCTCGCACCAGGGTTCCTCTGCGGTCGGTGTGTTGAGCATCCAGGCCCTCTGCGCTGGCCAAGGAGAATATTGTGAAGTCTGTGTGCTCCAACCAGGCTTTTTCCTCTGTCTTCCCTGGTCTCCAGGATGCCAGCAATCACCAGAAGAACAAGGCTTTTGAGTTCCAGTCAGAGAACGCCAGGAATCTGAAGGAAGCGGAGACCCTGCTGAAGGACCTCTTTCTGGATGCGGACCGTGCCAAGCGGCTGAAACACCCTCAGGCTACTGAGATAGAGAAAGAGTGAGTACAGCGGGGGAAACTGGTGTGATGGGGGCACCGAGCAATTGGGAACCTCCCTAGGATCTAGGCTGAGCTCCAGGCCTTGCCATGAGAGGTAGAGTTCCACCCTTCTTCCCATAGACTTTAGCCTTAAAATCAGGCTTCTGCCAATATATCGTAAAGACAGTAGTGTGCGGGGTGGCTGCCAGAGTGCTCACCCAGGAGTCCCCAGTCTTATTTGGGAGCTCTTGTAAAAGGTACCAGAAAAATGCAGAGCTAAAAGGTAGCCCCGCTCCCAGGGAAAATCCCCTTTTCCTCTGCCTTTCCTAAAATGAATGCCTTTCCTTCAGGCAAGCATGGAGTCAGAGGTGGGCATTTGGATGGTGCCTGAAGGAAAGGCATTCATTTTAGGAAAGGCAGAGGAAAAGGAAAAGGAAAAGCTTCAGCTGGTCTCTGGGGCTTCGCTCCCCTTCGCTCTCCAGCCCTGCTAGGTGGAAATCAGGAGGGAAGAGTTGTTTCCGAGCTGGGAAGGGACAGCCCTTATCTCCCTGCAGCTTCCTCTGGGGCTGAAATTCCTGAGACATCCCTGGAGATGGAGAGCACCAGGGCAAGTACCTCCACTGCTGAAGGAGGCCAGCGTCACAAAGGGACAACAAAGTAGCCCAAGTCTTAGGAGTGAAATCTGGGCTCCACAAACCCCACCTTGGTTCTCCCCCTTCCAAACTGACACGGAGACGTGTGCCTTTTCTCCTCGGCAGCATCCAGCAGCTCCATGACCGCGTGACGCAGCTGTGCGCAGAGTACCGGGCCCTCTACGAACAACTGAACGTCCCTGATGTGGGGCCCAGGGTAGACTGGGCTGGGATCCTGGACCAAAAGATGGTAACAGCAGCTGGTTTTAGATGTATCTCCCAACTCCTACAAGGTCAGATAACGTCCGCTGTTGCCTGTAGGGCTCTGCCAGCTGTCGTGTGCTCAGCATCATGCAGGGATGCTGGGGGTGGTGGAAGAAACTCTGGGTAGGAGAAGGACTCTCCTCCCACCTCTTAAAACCCTCTGGAGGAGCCTCTTGATTGACCCCGTCAGATTAAGTGCTACTGCAGAGGGATCAGGTAGAGATGCCCTGCTGTGGGATGAAAGGATGGAGAAGGTGATGACTTCAAGGCCTTTACAGCCCTACATCCTAGGGTTCCATGCTGCAAGGTCTTGGGTATGTGGAGGGCCCAGTTTGAAGTCCGCTTGGATTCCCTTGAAAGATGGATGGCAACTATGTGCATCCAACACGTGTCACCATGGGAAGGGTGGCTGGTTCAGCTTAGGTTTGTACACCGGGGTGATAAGGCCTGGTTATCTTTGCCGCTGTGTGTGGCTGGGGAAATGGCAACCAACAGCAATCACGGTAAACGACAACAAGATCCCTTCCCTTCCTCCGGGACTGGTATCAGGTACCAGATCTTTTCATACCCTGCCAGAACTCACTGGGTTTTCTCCCTGAAATCAAGTCTTTTGCTTTAGTCTCTGCCTAACTCCTTTTGCACAGAAACAAGTCAACGCGGGACAGTACGGCCCCGGCATGTCAGAGCTGGAAAAGCAAATAGCTGAGCACAACATCCTCCAGAAGGAGATAGAAGCCTATGGCCTCCAGATCAAGAACCTCCGCTCTGGGGTAAGGCACCCTCCGTCCCCTCCTTGTTCCTGGTGGCTTTGCTCAGGACCCCCCTGGGCTCTGCTCGCTGTCTGGCTGCCTGTCCCATCTGCTCCTCCTCGCGGTGAATATCCACCCGTGTTCTGCACAGGGGAGACCTGAGCTCGGGCAATCAAGCCATGCAGGGGCCAGGGAGGTGGTTCCTGAATGGTTTCTAAAGCATCTTCCATAAATCAGCTCATCAGCATCTACCACTGAGGGTGTTTTGGTAACAGCTTTTTTCTCTTTTCTTTTTTTTCCCCCTTGGTCTTGGCCGTGTCGTAACCCAGGATGTGGCAGATTTAAAGAGCCAGTACAAGGACTTGCTGGTAAGCTTCTCGGTGGTTTTCTGGACAGGTGGGGTCATACAGCAGAGTAACACCTTCCCTGATGGACAGGGCATGCCCGGCTCAGGGCAGGAGCTACCTCTGCTCTTGCATAGTGACGTTGTGTCCCTCATTTTCTTTCCCCGCTTCCTCCCCACCTTGGAATGGGTGTAAATGGAGAGCATGCTTGCTGCCCTCAGGGGAATGCTGTGGGTGAGATCTGCGTCTCTCCATGGATCATTGATCTGGAGTTGCCTATGTGTCCGTGAGCGCAGGGTTACGGATGCGGCAGCAGGAAACCCTGTCCCAGCCTACGGGCTGTTCCAAACCAGGATTGCAAATGCTGAGGCTTGCACTGATCCCTAACAAGGGCTCCAGAGAGGAAGCAAGCAGCTGGAGCAAAGGAGGTGGCCAGGAAGGAGGTGCTGGGTTTAGCCAGCTGGGCCCGTAAAGGTTGCTGAAGAATGCTGAAGAATGGCATTTGTGAGAAATATAGCAGCTCGCAGACTGCCCGAGGCAGCAGCCTACACCTGAGATTCTGGTTAGACAAACATATCCCGTCTGTGAGGGAGGGAAAGGGAACAGCAGCCCCATCAGATAAGAGCAAGCAGCGGCAGATGTCTTGCCAAAGTCTCTGGGAATCTCCCAGTGGATGTGCGACGCGAGCGGGGTCCTGGGGAGGAGGAGGGGAAAGGGGGTCCTCAGGCTGGGCACCAACGCTGTCTCTCTCCTGTGTGCATGGGCAGAAAGCCTCCATCTGGCGAGGGCAGAGCCTGGGCAGCCTGTACCACCACCTCCAGGGCTGCACCAAGGAGCTGGGCTACCTGACGGACCAGCAGACCAGGATCCTGAAGCAGGACTGGAGTGACCAAATGATGGACGTCCAAAGTGTGCGTCGGGAGTACGAGGTGAGCTCCTGGGGATGGTGGCTTGTCCTGCCACCGGGGCAGGAGATTTGCAGGGTGGGTCCCAGCCTCCTTGACATCCACCACCAGCCCTGAGCCTGGTGCTTTCCCAGGGCAGCCCGGTAGCGCTGGGCACAGAAACAGAGGTGGAAGAGACACTCTGGGTCCACTCTGGCGTTAAGGATGAGCCACTCTGCGTGTCCCCTCCTGTCCCCTGAGCTGGCACGTGGGATCATACATTACAGAGCTGTCGGTGAGGCTCAGTGGTCAGAGGGGAGGGAAGGGCTCAGCGTCATGTCAGCCTCAACGTCCAAAGTACAACACCCAGAGACTGCTCTGTGCTGGGACCAGGAAGAAGAGAGGGATAATTGCTTAGGAAAATGCTCTTTGAATGAATGCCCTGATGCTTTCTGAGGCCCAAGCATGTCTAATTTGTTTTAGTTTTGCCTAGCCCCTTCTTTTTTCAAAAACAAACAAACAAATGGATGTCTGTGCTTTGGGAGCCTTTACTCTGCCACGTGGGGTTTGGTGCTCCAGGAGACCGCTCCGTGCTCCCTGCGTGCTCCCACTGTCATGGAGTTTCTCTTCCCCTTCAGGACTTCAAGTCCAATGAGCTGCTCAGCCAGGAGGAGTTTGTGAACCATCTTCAGGATGACGGGGATAGGATGATTGAGCTAAAGCACCCAGCTGTGAAGCCCATCCAGGTAGGGAAAGGGGGTGTCCTCCCAAACCCTATAAGAGAATGAGACGGCTTTGCATAATTTGTGGATCAAGAGCCAGGAGACAGGCTGGAAGAGACCTCTTCACCTCTTCTGCAGAGCTGCCGTCTTACTCTCTCCTCCCACACTGGACCAACTGTACTGCAGCATCTTTCTGCCCGCTCCAGCCCTATGGGGAGGCTGGGGGCGGTGCAGGGTCTTCACCCCTTCAGAAATCTCCAGGAGGTAGTGGCTAACATCTGTGTGCTGGGAACAGCTCCCGGTCTGGTGCTCAGACCTGTGGTCAATGCAGCCACGTTCGTGCTGCTGTGAAACTCCAGCTATGACACAGCATGACCTCTCCCAGCTGACACCAGCTCCCAGCCTCCAAGGTTGTATTTCCAAGCCTGCAGATGCAGTGGCAAGCTGAAGTGGGCTCACAGCCACCCACACCACTGGAGCTGAGCCCCCTTGAGAAATGGTGGCTGCTCTGCAGCCAGGTCCTTGTGGAGCAGTATGCTTGCTCAGGCTCAGCATCAGGCAACGCCAGGCCATAGCTTTGTCTCCGCTCAACAGCGATCTTTACCCCTCCTCTGATCTCTGGGACTTCTGGGGAAAGGAGACCGCTGGTGGGGAGGTAGGACTAGCTGGAGCCCACTGAGTCGTGCTCTGTCCCACCACAGGCTCACCAGGAAGCCTTGAAGAACGAGTGGCAGAATTTCCTGAATCTCTGCATTTGCCAGGAGAGTCAACTGAAAAGCGTGGAGAGCTATAAGAAGGTAAAAAGCAATGAGCAGAGCATGGGCCATGGGGCTGCAGGGTCAGGCCGGAGTGGGCAGGTTGGGAAGAGAAACAGCAAAGAGATGAGGACGGGAGCTCCTTTGCTTGCACCTAGTCAGGGTATTTTGGGGAGACACCCCTCAAAACACAGTCCTTTGGTGCTGCAGTGAAGGACTGGCTCCCAGCTCGTCTCATCCGCCCTGTTGCATTAGTGTGCTGGCTTGGAGGAGAGGGGCAGGGGAGGGTTTGCTCACCGTCGTGACCTGGGACTCGTCTGTTGATTGGGATTATTTGCCTGTGGCTCAGGCGATGGAGAGTCCTTGTCCAAGCACTGAGTGTGGTCCGTAGGGTCTTGTGAGCCCCAGACAGGTTGTGGGAGAGATGGTGGGAACTGAGAGACCCCACTGGACTTGAAGATAGTAACGTCCTCCCATCCCTGGCTGTTTTCCTACCCACACCTGCAGTTCCAGGATGATGCTGAGGCTGTGAGCCGCTCCCTGAAGAAGATGAACTCTGACCTGGACACCAAATACAGCAAGTTCAACAAAGACAGCCCTGGGGTGGTGTCAGATCTGCTGCTTCAGCTGGAGGTGAGGTCTTCAGGGCTGGTGGCACTAGCCAGACCTAAGGGGCAGACCAAACGTTACAACCTCCCCAAGAAATAACAGTGGGGAAGGGGAAGAGGTGGGTAAATAACCTACTGGGACAGCTCACTCCAGCTATGCGCTAGGGAGGGGGGAGCCCATGGCGATACTGTGCTCTGGGTGCTGAGCCTCTGTAGTTCCAGAAGGTCCACGCTGCTCACGCTGTGGGGCAGTGACCCATGGGAAGGTGCTTGTCCCCATCAGCGACACACAGCCAGGCCCCAGGTCACCATCAGAGTAAAGGAGAAGTGCAGGGAGGAGTTGCGCGTTGTCCTAAACATGAGACACTTGGATCAGAGGGCCCGCAGAAAGCATGAGCTGCTGGCATCCAAGCAGCAGGGAGAGGTCCTCCCATCTCCTCAGCGCTCTCATGAGCCAAGGGTGAGGGAGGGAATAAAGAAATCGGACCTCAGGGACAAGATGCAGATAGGAAAGGAACATTTGCCCGGGAGAGAGGGAGGGGACACGTTCAATGTGGTATCTTCCCATGCGTGCAACACATTTCGCTCCCAAGAGTTGCTGGGATCTTGGTACCTTCTGATACTGGAATATGACCACCTCTTGGCAGGTCTCTGTTCCATTTCTGAGAAGGAAAAACTTCTCCAGGAGATTTAATATGACAGTGTGGGATCGCCTGAGGCTAACTCAGGCTGTGCCTTCAAGGGCAGATCTGCTGTGAGCAAAGGAAACCGAGGAGAGCATTGATAATGAAACGGGGAAGAAGGGACATGGAGGGGTCGAGAATGGAGACACTTCTGACTCCACCCCGGCAGTGACCACACAAGGATGGACAACGGGCCCCAGTGTACCCACTGTAGTGTGACCCCCCCCTTCTCATCCAAGCCTGGTCGCAACCGATGTCTTCCCTGTTTTGTCTAGAACGAGGAGAAGGCGGTGAGGCAGGCAGAGAAGAGCATCACTGACCTGAAGAGAAGGAGCAAAGAGATCAGCCCATTGAAACTGCGCAGGATGCGTCCCTCCCAGCCCCTCACCTTGGACACCCTCTGTGACTGGGATGCTGGGGAGGTGAGGGCTTGACTAGCTGTGCCCTCAGAAGAGGCAGGCAACTGGAGTCGTCTTTGGTTGCTCCAGATCTTGGTTTCATGGTGGGAGGAACTGGCCTAGTGCTGGAAAGCCAAGCCTTTCACTGGATTTTGTGTCTTTGTCCCAGGTGCAGCTGACAAGAGGTGACAAGTACACTCTGAAGGACAACAGCAACCCGGAGATGTGGGTGGTGCAGAGCAGCACTGGTGTGGTCCAGGAGGCACCTTCTGCTTGCTTCTCCATCCCTCCACCAGACCCCGAGTCCATAGACAAGGTCAATAGGTGAGTCTGCAGTGGAGAGCTTGACCCAGAGAGATGTTCAGTCTTGTTCTTAGGTCATAGCCAGCGTGACTGCCTCAGCTGCAGAGGAGTAGCAGCTGGGGACAGACCTCTTGACCATCTAGTACGAAATCCCTCCTGGAGAGGGATTGTTCCCTGCACCCAAGTATCTCGGCCAGGTTCCTGCCATTCCTCGACAGCACTGCGCGCTGCACAGACCTTGCTGTCAAAGAGTTTTCTGGCAGTCAGGCTTGATTTCTTCACCCAAACATGTGACTTGCATAGGATTGACTAAATTCGTTGCAGAATCAGTCTGGAGCTTGGGACTTGCCAAACAGGACAGAGTTATCTGTGGTATCTCCTCTCAGCCAGCCCCAGCTGGAGACTGAGAAATGTTCCTTGAACCACCGTGTAGTCGGCTGCTGTTTGCTCAGCCAGCCTCTGTGGTTCCCACAGGACGGGGTGGTGGTGCAGGGAGCTTCGGCATTACCTTTTTAATCATGTCACCGGGTGCTCGGATAAATCAGTGCTGCTCAAGCGCTGTGGAAAAGCCCACGGCCCAGATTCAGAGTTACTTGGGCACATCCGTGATGGGAGCCCCAGTTGCGCCGGCAGCATTACTTCATTGTGTTGCTCTTTGAGTGCGTACCCCTCTTCACACGTCCCACATTACTGAATCCTTGGGATTTATGGGTTTTGTGTGTGTTTTAAAACAGAAAAGTAAAAGTTTGCAACGTCCTCCTGGATAACACCTCTGCAGGTGTTGCCTGGAAAACTCCTCCCATTTCAGGGCACATCTGGCAGCTTGTTTCATTTCCCAGTGTTTGCTTCCCTTCCTACATGCAAAATATTTGTCTTTGTTGTATTTCCCAGCCTGTTCCACCACTCAGTCCCTCTGCATGGAGCTGTGTCCCAGCCCTGCACAGGGACAGCCCTTGTCTGACAGCAGCCAGGCGAACGGGGACTTGCTGGTTTTAGAGCACGGTGCTTAGCTGGAGCAGGCCATAGCGGGGATGTGAACTAGCCTGGTCCTTCAAAGGCCCCTCCTCCTGGTTCCAGCAGTCTTCTCCCACCCAGAGATGTTCTTGGTCCTTCCAGCTCCTGCCAGTCCCAGCTCTAGGTTCATTAGAAGGGAACCACCCTTACAAATGAGCGTTGGTGTTTCCAGGGCTGCAGCCACAGAAGCAGCTACTTGTACTCGCTTCCTATGAAGCGCTGCAGTGATATGAAATAAATTTCCAGCTTTGTTAGCATCTGGCAAGAGTTGGGAAGCACTGGCGTCATTGGGAGAAACCAGCTGCTCAAACCAACTGGCTGCTCTTGCTGCTGCTCCCTTCCTAAGGAGCATCTGAGTTACAACAGGCTGCAGGGTCCCAGCCTGCCCCCGCCCCTGGGCACACCGTCCCCCGCCCCTGGGCACACCGTCCCCGGCAGAGGCACGAAGCTGCTCCTGGGCTGGCTCTGTCGAGGCTGCTCAGCGCGGCGGTTCCCCGTCCTGCTGGCTGATGCTGCTCCTCTCTGCTCGCAGGCTGGAAGGGGAACTGAACGCGGTGAAGCAGAAGCGAGCGGCCGTTCAGAGCACCCTGCGACGCAGCCACAAGGAGCAGGTTCAACCCAGCCAGAAGGGTATGTCAGGCGGTTAGTCAAGCCCGCTCCAAAGCAAGCCCATGCACCTCCCTTGCAGAGCTCCCAGACCTGGCTGGAAGCAGAGCACCCTCCTGGGCAGGCAGAGGTACCCACGGGTGGGTGCAAGGATGCCTTCTGCTCTACGGAAAAGAGCAGCCGATGGGAAAACCTGACTCCTGGTGCTGCCAGGGACTCACCACGTGATCTCGAGTGATTCACTTAAACTCCGTTGCCCTTCTCAAACCTCTGAGATCCAGCTCCATCAACAGTTGCAGAGTATTCAGGGTTGCAGGAGGATGTGCCTATCCAGAATCCTTAATGAAACCTCCTTTGGGATCCGAGTTCCTCACAGTTCTCTTCCCTAGCTGGGGGCTGTGGAATAAGCAGGCAGCCATGGCTAAATCCCGACCCCTGGCTAGCTGTGGTACTCCCACAGCTGTAGTTCAAAAAGCTCCCAGTGAAGCTGAGCAGGGATGTGTCTGCATGGCAGCACATGGCTGTCCCTGCCCCTCCTCTGGGCGTGAGCTCTGGCTGGCCGGGGCAGAGCTAAAACCATTTTCCTAAGCCTTTGCCGTGGGTTGGCACACACACGTGCGTGATGCTCTGCGGATTAGAAATGTTAACCGAATTGTTTATCGTGGCATCAAACCCCCATGCTCAGGAGAAGCCTGCGTGCTTCAGAGCTGCAGAACACACAGGGCAGAGCTTTGCAGCAGGGCTGTTGTGGGAGGGAGCTGGAGCTTTCGGGACCACGTATGGGAGAGCCTGGGGAAAGGGCTGTGCACCAAGACTGGGACGGCAGATGAGAAATGGGGCTTAACCTACGCTGTGTCTCACTGCAGCTCTGTCCAGCAGCCCCCCTGTAGTCCAGGATGATCCCCAAGCTGACCAGCTTCTCAGCAGCCTGGATCGCGTTGGCAAGGACCTGGTCCAGGTAGAGGAGGAGATCTTGAACCGAGTGAGGTCTCCAGTGAACTACAGTGACCCCACAGATGACCTCGCCAGGAGGATCAAGCACCAGCAGGTGGGTTAGAGCAGGATGAGTTTGGTAGCGCTGTGTCCTTGGCCCAAAACAGAACCGACATAGGAATTACACAGGAGGTGACAGCCGGTGCTTCAAAGGAGAAACCTGTGCTGCAGTTGCGAGGGTTTCAGGCTGGCTTGAGCCCTGGAAATGGGCCAGGTTAAGCCAAACCCTAAAGAAGCGCAGGCTCTTCCCTTGGCTCAGCTCTGCAGCAAGATGGTCCATTCGTTTCAGAGCTGTGGGCCAGGCGCCAGCCTTGGGGAGTCCTCAGCCTTGTCACGGGGATGCTCTCACCCTTTACTCTCAAGCCTGTAGCATAAAAGATAACAGGCTAGAGGGAATTAATCCAAGGAGCAGCTTTGGCTGACCTGATGGGAAGTACAGCCTGGTAGATGTGAGGGGGGTGGGAAAAGAGGCAGTGTCCTGGAGCCCCCCTCCTTCCCTCTGGGTCTGTAGTAGTTCAGCTTGTTACATCTTTATCTGTGGGTATTTATCTGGCCCTGGCAGAAGGATGGACTCGGGCAGCGAGGTTTCTTCCATCTTTGTCTGGTTTGATCTCTTTCCCACACCCTGCCATTGCCAGACAGCCACAGTCTGGCTGGGGCTGTGCCCCAGGGGCCACCACCGCAGGAGAGGGCTACCGCACCCTTAGCCCCACAGCAAAATCTGCCCCTGAGGGGGACACGTTTTCGCAACAGCACTGTTATGACTGTGTTGGGTGACGCTGCTCCCGTCTGCTGTGCCAGGAAACAACAAAGAAACTCGAGAACCTGGGGGCAGCCAAGGATGCCTTGCAGAAGGAGTGTGAGACCTACCTTTCCAAGAAACCCACCAGCACCTCGGCTTCCCAGCTCCCCGTCACACTGAATGCCCTCAGGAGGAAATACAACGATGTCAATATGCTCTCCAGCCTGTACAACGAGAAGTGAGTGACGATGGCAAGGGCTGATGGGGATGAGGGAAGGAAGTCCTTGCACAGAGGTGTCAACACAGAAGTGTGGGAGAAAATGCTTTTGGTCTATATGGGTGTTGGTTGAGGTCCATCCAGCCCAGTGCAGGTTAGAAATCACCCATCTATCATCAAAGGCACCTCCGAAGGCGTTCTTGTATGCAGTCTGTGGTCGGATCCCCCCACTGTGGACAGTCCACCACAACGGGTGGGTGTCCCAGCTATGCTGCGTGCAGTGAAATGCAATCCAGCTGACTTCTGGGCAGCATGACAGGGTTGGGAGTGCGTATCGCTTGCTCTCTGCCATGCTGTAGAAGCTCTGATGTTAAATAAGCTTAGACACGCAAAATCAGAGAGAAAAGGAGAAGAATGGGGTCTTCTGTAGCTGACCTTGTCCTGTCATTTTTCCCTTCCCCAGGGCTAAGGCTGCCCTGAACCTGGAGACTCAGATTGAGAACACAGACAAGATCATCAGCACGTTTGAGGCCAAGCTGGCTCAGGATAGCATCATTCCTGCATCCCCCAATGCCCTGCAGGATCGGGCCAACGATCTGCAGGTAGGAGAACATCAGGCCCTTCGTTAGGGAAGGGAGATCTCTGAGCTCAGGTAGCAATGGTGGGGAGAGCTGGACTTTGCTTATTTGAGCACTCCGAGGCACCAGTGGTGAAGCCTTTCCAAGGACCTGTTCCTTGAAGGTTTTATGTTGGTGTTGCAGGCTGACTTGCACTCACCACCTAGCAAAAAACTCTGTCCCCCCCAGGCTACTTTTGGGGTCCCTAAAATATACGATGAACCTCTTGGCATCTAACCTCTGTGGCTCTGCCGCACACCCATCCCTATTTTCCTGCTCCCGTTCGCCCTGCCCCGCCATTAGCTCTCACCCTTGGCCCTCAGTGACCCTTTTTTGCCTTCCCCAAAACTTCTCCCTTCTGTTCCATGTGCCATCCAACCCGCCTTGCTTCCCACCTTCCTTACTGAACAAGTCTCACTGCTGCCTCTCTTCCACGCTGCGTGTCTGTTTTGGAGAGCCTGGCTAGCCCCCAGGCGCTGCACAGGTAGTAAGAGTGTTAAGGGGGGTATTTCTGGCTGGGGCATCGGCTGGTGCAAACCTGGAGGTGTCGTTTTCCCCTGCAGAAGATGAAGCGGGACCTGGTGGCCCAAGAGGACTGCGTGCTGAAGCTGAACCGAGGGCTCAAGGATGCTGAGCACAGCTGCAGCGCCGTGCAGAACAACTTCCAGGAGTACTGCCCCGACCTGCCCCGGCAGAAGCGGGAGGTGCAGGTCCTCAATGATCGCTACCACGCTGTTGCGGATCAGCTGGATCAGCGGTGAGGAACTATGGCATCATCTCTGCTCCTCTTAGCCAACGTGGACCAGCCTTAGTCAGAGTCCCAAGAGTATGTTCTTCATTGCAGGACCCTGGTCCTGACCACTCTGCTGTAACACTGGGGACCAGGTCTGTCCTGCTGGGCCCAGCACAGGCTCGGAGCTCCCAGATAGCTGCCAGAGGGCAGTTTAAGTAGCCGGCTGCTGGCCTCTGCCCGACCCAGGGGCCCTACCCAGAGAGACCCTGCTGCTTAACACTTCTCGCAGGCGTTGCTGCTGGTTGCCTGCCTTTTTCCTTCTCTCATCTCCCAAGTTGTGTTCATGCTGCAGTAGCAAACCTGCTGTGCACAGCATTATGCTCCCCACTCGGGGACCAGTTGTCACCCTCTTGTTTTTGTTATCTTGGTGTTTGTTGTGGTGACGTTCTCACCATAGTGTCTTTTTGGGAACTTGCGCATCAACCTTTGTCCTTCCCCTTAATGTTCCCGTTCACTTTTGTGCTGTGCAGAGAGAAGACCCTCAGAAATATCAGCCTCACCTACCAGCAGTTCCAAAACTCCAATGAGAACCTGATGTTCTGGATGAACAACCTACCCAAGCACCAAGTGAAGACCACTGATGGGCCAAGCCAGATCAATTACAAGCTGCAGGCACAGAAGGTGAAGTTCCCGGGCAGGCGTCATAATCTGTAACGTTATGGGGTGGGGGAATTTGCTTATGGATGGCACGCAAAATAGCACCAACCACTCCCAGTTGTGTGCTCCACCTGTTACAGCGAATGAACTAGAACAAGGAGACAACGGATTGCAGCCCACGGATGAAGTACCTTGCCCTGCTGCGTTCATCTACGGTGCTGGTGTCCCAATCTATCCCAGCCACCCCAGGCTGATATCCTCTCCACGGAGAGGGGACACCCAGATCCTGAAAGATTGCACCTCGGGCTGAGATGCTGCATCTGGGCCCTGCATCTTTCTCTCCTCGAGCAGATCCTAAGCTGATTAGCTCAGACGATGAGACGTGAAGGTCTCTGTGTTGGCTGGTATTTATCTCATGATAAATCAGTGAGGCAGGTCCTGGGCCAGCGAGAGTGCTGCTGAGATCCTCTAAAGCCCAGGAGGCTTTCCTAAATGCCCTCCTGTTCCCACCTTTCCTTCAGCACCAGGCTGAGCTACAGCTCTTGCCTGCAAGAGTATTGCTGGATTGCTGTATCTCAGGCTGTCCTTAACATCGTGTGTCTCTCCTGCAGAGGCTGGTGGAGGAGATTGAAAGCAAGGAGCCCGAGAAGAACGCAGTGGTCAGACTGTCCCGGAACGTGCAGTCCACCCTCAATGTATGGCTGGGGTTTCCCACGGAGCACTCCCTTAGCGTCTCACTCGAGAGATCCCAACTGATTCTTCTGTTTCTGCTCTGAACAGGACTATGAACTCCAAGCAGGCAAATACAGCTCTTCTCTGGACCCTACCCTGACCGACTTCGCTGCAAAGAGGCTGCGTGTGACCCCCCTACAAGAAAGCATCCAGGCCCAGGTAAGATGTTAAGATGAAGGCATGGAAACTGGTGTCTAGCTCCTTACCCAAGCCCCGTGCCCTCTGCAAGGCCTTAATCCACTCTTACAGCCGCAGCTGATCACGGTCCTAATCCCAAGGACAAACATCATCAGGGATCTCTTTGTCTACGGGGCACAGCAGCACGTGAGATCCAGAATTAGGGCTGTGTCTGGTAGCTTTGGCTGAGATTGCTGATGATGCCTCCTTACCATATTGTGTGTGAAAACACAGGCATCCCTTGATGTAGGTGAATTTGATGTTCTCCAAACCCTTTTATTTACACATTTTCTGCATTTGGGATCAACAAGAATAATGCAGATTGTTACTGTTTCACCAGATCTCCCTTGAGATTTGAGTATGCCTTGCTATTTAAATGTAAAACAGGGCTCTGTGTAGAAACAGCTCTATTTCCAGAAGAATCCAATGCTTTTTCTAGAAGTGGGTTTAGAGGAGGCCTTCAAACTTTTGTCTCAGCCCTGCACGGGAAAGAGCAGAGCATTTTCCACCTTTCTCAGTATTACTGCTGAATGATGTTCGTTGTGTCACATTTTCTGCAGGTCTAGGGACCTGTTTTAGTAGTGCGTTAAAGACGGACTTCCGTCCACCTGGGCGGAAGAGGGGAGCGGGCACTGGGGACAGGACTGAGCCAGAGCTCCTGTGTGCTCTTCCCAGTTACACCCCCGTTCCCCCGCATCACCGCGGGCTGTTCGCCAGCTGCCATCCATGCGTGGCCCAGGGTGGATTTGGAAGTCTGGACCCTGTGCAGGCTAGCAGGCATCCAACAGGCGTTCAAATGAAGGGGACGGGATCTCCTCCGTGAGTCCTTAGGCTCTGCGTCTCAGTTTCTCTAGAAAGTCAGGCGTGAAGACGCTAATCCCTGGAATAGTGCAGCACACAGAGTGCATCCAGGTGAAAGGAGGGGTGGGGGAGTGTGCCATAAACGGAGCTGTGTCAGGGTGAGGGGGACGAGGCTCTCACCGCCGTTTCTGTTTCAGGAGAATGATGTAACCAAGCTCTACATGGAGCTGGCAGCAGAAAACAAACAGCAGCTCAGCCGGCTGGAGTTTGCCAAGAAGATTGTTGAGAAGGTACCAGCTAACAGCTCATGGCACGATTGGGGTACTCTAGATTTGGGTTTGAAATGATCTTTCCAAAGCTGTCAGCAATCTGCTAAGCCTGGGATCCCCCACCCCTCCCCGGATCTCCGCATCCGGGTGGAGGAAGGACAGGAATGGAAACCCCTGTGAGAAAAAGACCATGAGTAACCACAGTTTCACTGACACTGATCTTGGGTTGTGATATTCATCGCCTCTGTGGGCCCTCAACTGTTTACTGAAGCTGTAGTTTATGCTAGGAAAACAGATTTGAATTAGGGTCCTTACATCCTGTTCTCGGCTATATCCAATCAAAGTTCACAGACTGAGAACTCTAGATTTGTCTGTGGATGTGGTTGGAATTCAGTGCTCACAACCTTCTGGAAACAATTCAAACTTTTATGCCTTTCTAGGGCTTGAGTCCACCTGTAGGAAAGGCCTCTGCCCTGGATGGTTTTCAGTCAGTGTGCTCAGGAAGGACAAGGGATTGAGCTGGAGAGCTCTGGGACGCCGCCAGGAGCCAGCAGCGCAGCGGGGACTGCCCGTGCTACCCTCTCAGCTGCAGATACTCAGGGCAGCACAAAGTGCCTTGGTGGGCAAGGGGACAGGGGGAAGACGCACCAAGTCAGGTGCTGGAGATGGTGGGAACGTGTCCTCATCTGCCATTTACAAGCAGCCTTATTTGGGGGCTCCCTGGGGTTTCTGTACCAGTTCTGTCTGCTACCGTGCCTTGTCGTGGCAAAAGCCTCTGCGCCAGATTCAGAGAGTGACTCGGTTTCCCTGCCCTTTTTTTTAATTCTTTTTTGTTTTTTCCTTGCAGAAGGAAGTGCACGAGGACATTGAAGCTGTACACAAGCAAGCCCAGCAATCTGAAAATAAAGCTGCAACAAGCAGGGAATCTGAGGGTTTGAAATCGCAGCTGGAGGAGGAAAGGAGGAAAGTGGCCAAGATTGAAGAGGACCTGGAGGAACACAGAAACAAGCTGCTAATGTTGAAGACTCAGAAGCCCATTGAAAGAGTGGAAGAAAAGGAGGTCATAGAATATTACAGAGACCCACAGGTGGAGAGCAACCTCTCTAAGATGGCACAGCAGATTGAAGAAGAAGGCAAAAAGAGGCAGAGCCTGCAAGAAGACATTGAAGTGATGAGCCAGAAGCTTGCCCAGATGGAGAGCGAGAAGAAGGTCATTCCTGCCCAACTCCTCACCAAAGAGATCACAAAAATTGAGAAAGATCCAAGCCTGGATAGCCAAGCAGCCAGTCTTCGTCAGGAGATCAAACGTCTCCAGGAGGAAAGCTTGGCTGCTGCTTCCAAACTTGAGCAGTGTAAGAGAGAGCTGCACGTGCTGGAGCGAAAGCAGCCCAATATCCGCGAGAAAGTGGTGGTGAAGGAGCTGATCAAACTGGAGAAAAACCCAGAAATGCTGAAGTCCGTTAGGACCCTGCAGCTACAAATTGATGAGGAAACCTTCAAGAGGAAGTCTGCAGAAGAAGCAATAGTGAAGGTGAAGAACAAGATTGAGGAGGTGGAAAGACTAATTGAAACAGCAGAACCCAAAATCATTGTTAAGGAGGTAAAGCAGGTAGAGCAGGACCCGGAGTTATTGAGGGAGTCTTCCAAGCTTAAAACTCTGATTGAAGAAGAGAGGAGCAAGAACTTGACGCTTACAGGTGAGCTGGGAGAGCTGCAGAGCCAGTACAGTATTGCAGAGAAGCAAAAACCAAGGATAGAGGTTAAAGAGAGGGTCAATGAGATTTTCCTGGTGGATCCTGAAACGGAGCAGCAAATTGCACACCTGAAAAGGGAGCTGCAGGAAGTTACTCTGAAAAGGACAAAGATTGAGAGTGAAGTGGAAGAGGCCTTAGCAGAGCTCAATGCCCTCAGGTCACAGAAACCAGTGGTGGAGCTTAAGGAGGTTATAGAGGAGGTGATAAAACACGAGAAGAGTCCAGAGATTCTTAGAGAAATTGACAGGCTGAAGCAACAGCTCAATGAACTGGTGAACACCAACGGCAGGACCCAAGAGCAGCTCATTAGGCTGCAGGGCGAAAGGGATGAATGGAAGAGGGAGAGATCCAAGGTGGAAACCAAGCTGGTCAACAAGGAAGTCATCCGATATGAGAATGATCCACTCTTGGAAAAAGAAGCTGATCGCCTCCGCCAGGAGGTGCGTAACATGTCTCAAAAGAGGAGAGCTGCAGAGGACGCAATCTATGACTTGCAGAATAAATACATGCTACTGGAGAGGCGAAAGCCAGAGGAAAAGGTAGTTGTCCAAGAGGTGATACTGACTCAAAAGGATCCAAAGCTCCGAGATGAGCACAACCGGCTGAGCCGGAGTCTGGACGAGGAGGTGAGCAACAGGCGTCGTCTGGAACGTGATGTGCAACAGCTTCGTGCACTGGTGGAAGAGCAAGAGAAGTTGCTCAGCTTTCAGGAGGATCGAAGCAAGAGGCTTGCACTGGAGAAGGAGATGAGACAAACTACATTGAGAATAAAGGAGCTGGAGGAGAGCCCAGCCCCAGTGCAAGAAAAGATCATTATGGAAGAAGTGGTCAAGTTGGAGAAGGATCCGGTCCTCGAACAGTCTGCCAGCAACCTGCGCTTGGAGCTGGACCGTGAGAAGATGGAGGTGCTGAACTTGCAGAGGGAATGCAAGAACCTGCAGATGCAAGTTGATGTCCTGCAGAAAACAAAATCCCAGGAGAAGACCATCTACAAGGAGGTGATTCGAGTGGAAAAGGACAGAGCGCTGGAGAGCGAACGTGCACGCATCTGGGAGCTGCTGAACAGGGAGAGAGGGGCCAAGCAAAAGGCAGAAGAGGAGGTACGGCGGCTCAGGGAGAAGATTGAGAGAGCTGAAGGCATGAAGAGGACGTGGGCTCGCGAAGAGACAGAGCTGCAGAAAGCCAGGAACCTGGCCATCCAGGAGAGAGCCAACTTGGAGAGTGAACTGCGGGAGCTGGAGAGGCAGAAGCAGCAGAAAGTCCTCTTCCTTCGGGAGGAGTCCAAACTGCTCAACCAACGGACTGAGAACGACAGGCAGAAGAAGAAGCAGCTGGAACATGAGTTTTCCCTGCTGGAGGCAGACATCCTTAGGGAGAAGGACCAGATCTACAACAAGGAGAGGTTAATTCGAGATCTCCAGTCAAGGGTCAACCGGGAAGAAATCAATCATGAGACCCAGATGAGAGAGACGAACCTCTCCACCAAGATCTCTATATTGGACCCTGAGACAGGGAAGGATATGTCCCCTTACGAGGCCTATAAGAGAGGTATCATAGACAGAGGCCAGTACATCCAGCTGCAAGAGCTGGAGTGTGACTGGGAGGAAGTCACCACCCTGGGCCCAAATGGGGAAGTCTCAGTTCTCCTTGACAAGAAAAGCGGGAAGCAGTACTCCATCGATGATGCGCTAAGGCTGAGGAGGATCACAAAGGAGGAGTACCAGCTGTACCGGGATGGCAAGATTCCCATCTCCGAATTCGCCTTGCTGGTGGCTGGGGAATCCAAGCCTCCCCCGTCCCTCTCTATTGGCTCCATCATCTCCAAATCCCCGCTCTCATCACCAACCACCCACCAAACCCAAAGCTTCTTCCCACCAGCCTCGCAGAAAGGCTTCTGTGATGATACGTCCCCCATCGCTGGGGTGTACGACACCACCACCGACACCAAGTACAACGTCAAGACTGCTGTTGCGAAGAAGCTACTTGATCCCATGACGGCTCAGAAGCTCCTGGAAGCCCAGGCTGCCACGGGGGGCATCATAGACCTCATTTCTCGGGACCGTTTCTCAGTCCACAAGGCAATCGAGAGGGGGCTGATCGACAGGACCTACATGCAGAGACTGCTCAATGCCCAGAAAGCTTTCACAGGGATCGAGGACCCGGTGACCAAGCGAAGGCTGTCTGTGGGGGAAGCAGTTCAGAAGGGATGGATTACCAAGGACAGCGCTTTCCCCTATCTGGAGGTCCAGCATCTAACTGGAGGGCTCATCGATCCCAAGAAAACCGGTCGCATCCCCGTGCTGGAAGCTGCCCAGACAGGGATGATAACAGGCGACCTGGCCAACAGGCTCCAGGATGAGTCCAACTATGAAAAAGATCTCATTGACCCCGTCACTAAAGAGAAGATAAATTACAAGGAGGCCATGGCTCTCTGCCAGAAGGATACGCTGAGCAGCCTCCTGCTGCTCCCAGCCATGTCCGAGGGGTATCAGCGGTACCACCAGGCGAGCCGTTCCCCCAGGCTCTCCCGGTTCAGGCACTGAATGGGTCCAGGCATGTACTGGATCGGGTTCCTTCAGGAATTCATCCCTTCAAAACACTTCTCCCCACGGAGGCAGCAGCGATCACAGGAATGGAGCATCTAGCATTTAGGGCTGCCTATTCTTCTATCTTAGCTATCTCTGCTTCCCAACGCAGCTTGGTTGTGCAAGGAAGAAAGCGTGATCGTGAGCGTGTAAGGGCCTGACGCACGGGGGTCCCCGCGGTCCCCTGGGTGCAGCTGTGACAGCAAAGGGGGGGTTGATTGCGAGAACTCCTCTGGCAGTAGGTAAAACGCGGTTATGCCCAGAAAGGGGGGAGAGCGAGAGTGTTTTCCAGTTGGGTCATTCTTCTGCATGCAATAAAGATAGAAAGTGCACCCCTGTGGCTGTGTTGTCTGTGCAGGCTGAGGCTGCCGCGTGGCTGGAGGCACGGCTCGTCCTCCCCCGTGCAGTCCTGTGCCCCGCAGCCCAGTCTACAAAGGGTTTGCAGACTCTTGCTCCCTCGATCTCACAGCACTGAACCCCCTAAATGTCTTTCTGCATGTGAGCCCATATTTTTAAAGACTTTGTCTTTAAAACTGGAAAGCAGTGGGGCTTTGCTCCTAGTCATTTGGACACCTCTGAAAGAGGGACTTGGTCGCCAAAGGGCACAGTTCCACCTTCTGTTTGATCCAGTCTCAGCGCAGGCAGCTCCCGAATGGAGCAGTCCCCCTGTCCCTGGAGCCCCCCCGGCTGCAGACCAGTGATGATGTTGGCTGTACGATGACTTGGGTCGCTTCGCTTTGCTGCTGGCAGAGGAAGGCAAGCCCCAAGCAAAACCAAACCAAACCCTGTTGAAGTAAATGATTTCTGGGGCACCTGTACAGGGGCAGATGTGTTGCAAGGGAAGGGATGACCTTCAGTAGCAGACTGATGATGCTTGCAGTCAACGGTGATGTGAACCTGCTTTCTACAGCCCTTGGCTGCAGGATCCACCCAGCAGTACCTGAAAATCTGCACTTGCTGTTTCTTCAGGCAAGCTTTCGCTCCTCTGTGTCACTTCCAGTGCTCAGCCCTTGCTGGAATGAGCAAGTCCTAACTCCCACGTGCCCCTGTTGAGATGAGAGAGGAAATGTTCTTGCCTAGTCCCTACCCTGTTCTGGAGAGTCCCCTGGCTTTGTGGGATGAGAAAAATGACCTTTTATTTCCCCCTCTCTCAAGGGCTCTTCTAGCTGCGGCTACTTGGGAAATCCAACACCCCCAAAATAATCCGTAAGGGCAGAGGTTTCTCTCCCCCTCTCCCCATCAGAGCAGTGGTGCAGCCTCTACTTCCATACAGCCTAGCTGGCGGTTGACGTCTGGGCTCCAAGAAGAAATTCCTCCCGTGCTGGCAAGCTCAGCACAATCACAGGTCCCATCACCTTCCTGCTGCAGGCAGTGCTCAGCGTTAACCGTCTGAGTCCAGCGATGGAAACACCAAGTTTCCAGCCTGAGGTCTCCCAGGCTCTGTCCCGCGCTCTGCAGGGGCTGTGTGTCAGGCCTATGGCTGATGTCCACGGCAGTCTCAGCTGCCATGATCAATACGGGGAAATCTGTTGTTTTATAGTGGGGAAAACTGTTCCACATGCGCTAGAGCATCCGTTCCCAGTTTGTGCCCTCTCGGTAGAGTGCTGCTGGTGTGTGGGGCACTGTGCATCCCCCTCCTGGCTGCTCCGGACCAGCAGCAAGGGCTGGAGCTGGGCTGCGATGGACCAGGGGACACATCGGGAGAGAAACCCTGGCCTGGCCTCCTGCCCGGGCAAGCCCAGCAGCCCTCGAGCACAGGAGCACAGCCAGGTGAGGCTCACGTCCCAGTGCAACCAAGGAGCCCCGGACCAGTGCGGTTCCCTGCAGTCCTCGGGTCCCAGCTCTTCAAAGCTGCTGGGAGCAGCCTTGCTGTGCTTTGCTTTGCTCCCCTCGGCCGGCTGAAAGCAGGGAGGATCCATCAGCAACGGGGCTGTTGCCTTTTCTGCGGCTTGGCTCTGCCCGACAGGTGAGTTTGCTGTGAGCCTTCCCCTCGGCCGGCTCCGTGGGGCAGGGTGCGGGGCTGCCTTCGTCGGGGCTGCTCCCCTCGCAAATGAGGTAAAACCGTGCTTGTTCTTAAAGCAGTATGATGTTCACGCGGTGACTCTTTCCTGAAGAGCTGATTAAATAGTTTTGGGGAATGCTCTGTAACTAAGGAACTTGGAGTTCTGGTAATTAGGCAGTCAGTTAATAATTTTGGATAAAGCGCTCCCTAACCGCGTGGTGGGAGGCATTCACCTAGGGCTGGGTGAAGGCGTTGAGACGATGAGGCGGCCGAGCAGCCTGGCTGGCTGAGCGGTCTCCTTGAAGGCTGCTCTGCCTTTTGGTTCTGAAAAAAGCCCCACCAACAAATCCTTTTCTTTGCTGTGGAGCGGTCCCCATCCGCGGAGAGCAGCTCGCGTCGCGTCCTCTTGATGCCTCCGTAGGAAGCAGCGGGGGGCGCGGGACGATGGCGCTGCGCCGTGGCTTTCCCAGAGCGGTTATTTCGACACAGCTGTTGTTGGTTCCCTTTGCTGGCAGCGGGGTTGGCTCATAAATGTTTGAAATTCAGCTTGTTGCTTCATTTTGTCGGGCTAGATGAGCTGTAGTATTTTTATTTATGTTTCTGGAGTGGATGAATGTCCTTGGTGTTTATTTCTTAACGCAGGTCTCTTTAAAAAGAAAACAACTCTTCTGCAAACAGTTTGGCTGGTACAACACGAGCGTTTGTTTGCAGAGAGCAAACAACGGAGCATTATCTGTACAAAATGAATTGACTTTAAACGCGTGTGCAAAGGCAGGGCAATGATTGCCCTAGCAGAATCCATCCCTGTCTCAGAAACGTGCCCCTGCGAGCTGGGTGCTGTCACGCAGAGGACGCGAGATGCCGCAGGAGCACAGCGGGGCTTCCATTTTCCTGCCGCCGGCTCTGGAGGCTGCTGCGGGAGCCCGGCTGCCTGCTCTGCCCTGCTCAAGCAGAAAACCACCCCTCCCGAACACAAGCAGGTCAGCTTTTTCCCAGCAGCCACTCCAGCATGACTCCTAACAGCAGCTTCAAAAGCCAAGCAACCCCCACCCGCCCCAAAAAAACCCTAATTTGTGCAAATTGCAGAGGCGAGTGAGCTGCCCGGGTCCTGGTGGCTTCTAAACCTGAGGGGAGGCAGAGCCCGGCGGCGTGGCAGGGCCCGGAGGGAGGTGAGCAACAGGTCCCGGGGTGTCGCTGTCGGGGATCTGTCAGGAGGTGCGGCTGCCGCGGGTCTTTTTGATGTCGGGAATTAAGCAGAGGCACCCGCTGCCTTTTGTCGGGTGGGGAGAAGGAAGGAGCGATGGCGGAAGCCAAAGGGCGGCAGAGCTGGGCTTTAGGCAGGCAGGGCTTGGGCTGAGAGGGGCTTTGGCAGGGGGGACGCAAAAGGTTTCTCTCCCCTGTGTGAATTTGCTGGTACCTGGTGGGTGGGGAGGGAGGTTTGTGCTCCAGCTGCGCCTGCAGCCGCCTCTCGCCTTGCTGCGTTCTTCATCCGTCGTGAGAGCGCAGGGGCGTGAGCTTTGGGGAGCTGTCAGGCTGCGCCGCGAGCAGCGCTCGGGTTCATTGGCGTTCGGAGGGCGCCTGTGCACGCGCGTGAAAAACAGGAGTGCAGCAGTTCGGCTTCCCTCAGTTAAAAAAGTGTCTTTTCAGTAGTTAAGTGAGTAGAATATAACTCTGAACTGTTCGTGGCAACCTCTGAGGGAAAGCAAGCCCACCTTACCACACCGAGACAGCGCTGGGCTGCAGAACTACCAGCCCCTCCTTCCACAGCAGACTTGCGAGCACGTCCCCGCACCCGCCAAGGATTTGGGCTGGAAAGGGTAAAAGAAAGAGTGCAGGAGACGATGAAGGGAGAAGGGCGCTGCGGAAAAAAGGACCAGCCAGACCCTCCTGTCACTAGCCCCCTGGGCCGTGCCAAACAATAAATGCCAAGGTTTCTGAACAGATAACAAGCCTTTATTTTTTTTTCTGTACTGAAAGAAAAAAAAAGATGTCGAAACCACACCAAAAGTTAGTGACAATTCTCCAAACATTTGAACAGCAAAACCATGGCCAAGACAATAAAGCGAAGGGAAGAGCATTACACCTGGCGCTGCGATGGAAAGCCCGTGTTCCAGCTGTTCCCGTTTCCAGCCGTAGGCAGCCAGTGCTTTACGCTAGCTGTATCTTTCGGCTTCCTGGCCCCAGCTAAGGCACAAATTAAGACACCTGATAGCGCTCTTCAGCTTGTGAGACAGCAGAACGCCAGCTCTGTTAAACAGCTCGGATTAAACAACTTGCCTAGTGCTGACAAGCCCAGTCGTTGGTAACAGCAGCAAAGGGCTGAGCGGAGAAGCGCTCCCCTACCCAAAGTGGAGCTCCAGCACGCCCTGGTGTCAGAACCTGCCACCGACGGACCTGGGGATGCTCCAGTGCTGGAGAGACAGAAATCACCGTGTGCCACCTTAGCTGGCTGACCAATGCAAGGACAGACCTCGGAAAGATGCTCCCTCACCTACCTTTCAGTGGTTTATGCTGATAAATACCCTCACCCTTTTGCACAGGACCTCTTCAAAACAGCTCTGCTGGCTGTAACCTCGACAAACCTTCCCTCAGCAACAGGCTGAGAGTCTCTAAACGCAAGAACTTCCCCTCCAGGCTCCTCGGGAGAAATGAGACCCTGGCAGCCCCCTGCGAAGTGCCCGACACCAGATCTGCACCGCTACCCGGAGGTGCAAGTGCATGGGGAGAGCTGTGTCTTCTCATCTGCAGCGTCTCTGCAGCGCACGGCGCTCTTCAGGGCTCCGCGGGCTCCTCCAGAAGAAGTACTGGTGACTGAGGGCTGCCTTGGCTGAGATGCGGCTGTTGGGATCGTACAGGAGCAATTGCTGCCAAGAGAAAAACCCAGCAGATTTAGGCTTTTAGAAAACAAATGATTGGTCGCAGATGCAGAGGTTGGTCCTGCCTTTGCCCCTCTCTGGGCCTCAGGAGTGACCCGCAGCTGAAGTTCCCGTGGGGGTTATGCTAGAGGGGTTTCTTCACCCTCGATGCAGTGGTTTCCTATAGGAACCTGTGCTGACAGCTCTACTTCAGAGCCAGGACTGAGCCTTATTCGATGATTCGGTGTCTCTGCAGTGGCAGAGATGAGCATTGGAGCCAGATCAGCTAATGCACTTCTGGGTAGATCAGTCCCAAATATCCCTGTTCTTTGCCCAGTTTGAAAAGGTCCTGTCTGTCTCCCAGGTCTTGTTCTGAGCCCTCACTCACCACCAGTAAGTCTCTTCCATCTCGATCTAAGTTGGGAACAATTTCCTTCATCTCCTTCCTTGCCCACTGGGGAAAGTCCCTCTTGTAGTCAGGCAGCTGGGTCACCCCGGGCCAGGTCGCCTCGGTGGGAGTGCCCAGGGTGCGAAAGATCCGGAAGAGCTGATCGATCTCGGAGTCCCCTGGAAACAGGGCCTTTCTGGTCACCTGAGGGGAAAAAAAAGGCCAGTTCCCACCTTTCCATCAGCTCTGTGCCCTATTTCCCGCTGCAAGCGACCCTTTGTCCCAGCAGACACAAACTGCAGGAGCAGGGCAGTCACAATGCAGCAATTCTGCCAGGCAGCGGCTGGGGAAGTCACGGGTGTCTGTCTGCTTGTCTCCAGCTCCTCTCCATGGATCCCTGCTCTCCTGGGGCTGTCCTCTTTCAGCCAGTCCCTTATCCCTCTTTGTCTCCAGTTTCCTAACACCTGCTCTTGCAGGCTAGCTCCCTCCCTGCCTACTTGCCCAAGCTTTGCTGATCTGCAGCTGGGGGCTCCGGGAGCCGTTGCACTGCAGGGGTAACAAGAGCTCTTCAAAGCGGAGTATGGACCCCTCGGCGATCCACTCTGCCATGCTATGAAGCGCTAGCTCTCCGCAGCCCACTGCGGGGACACCTGCAAGAGAGTCCTCTCCTCCTAGGATCAAAATGCTGCAACAAGACTGAAGTTAGCCCTTCCGCAAGGACAGGCATCGCATTCCTGTATGCCTGGAACTGCAGCTGGACTAGAGAGGCTGCTTTGCCTTCTGCCAGGCCCCTGAGGGTGACAGATTTCCTTTTCAGCCCGCAGCTAAGGACCAGCTAACCCTCAGGGTGGGCTTTCCATAACACACACTCCAGCATCACAGGTGTTCCGCATCTTGTCCCTCCTTCCCCACTTCCCATGGCAGCTGCATCCTCCCTGCTCATGAAAGAGACTATTTAAACCCGTTCTACCATTTCTGCAAAGATGCAGCCGATGCTCCAGATATCCACAGCGGTTGAGTAGTATTTGCATCCCAGCAGTATTTCGGGGGCTCGGTACCACAGAGTCACCACCTGGTAAGGAACCAACAAACAAGCTTTGTCTAGTTTCCCTGGGTGAAACTAGAGGCATAGGATCCGCCCTTCTCAGCTGTGACGCAGCGACCGCACAAATCAGAGTGTGCCAAGGCCATGCTGAATTAGCAGATGCCTTAGTGACAGCAAGATCGGGATTAACAGATCCTTCTTCAATAGGACACTCTGGAACAAATAAATATACCCTCTGCGGAGAAGGTGGGAACCCAGCTTGCAGGCAGGCTAGGGTAGAAGCAGTCAGCAGACTTTGTGGGGACATGAGGTAACCCCTCAGCTGCGGGTTAGGTTAAGGGCACGTGCCTGGGCACAGCTGTGCCTCAGCTACGGATGAGTAACTTGTGATGCTGCTGCTGTTCACCCACTATGGGTTGTGCACCCCACTCTCGGGTGGCAGGGAGCCTCAACGATACCTCGTGAGTGTATGTGCGCAGGGGGACTCCGAAAGCTCTTGCCAGTCCAAAATCGGCCAGCTTGATTGCTCCTGCTTCGTTAATGAGCAAGTTCTGCGGCTTCAAGTCCCTGTGGATGACTCTGTGCGAGTGGCAGAAGCTCACACCCTGCAGCAGCTGGAAAAGGTAGTTCTAAGGAGAGAAGAGATTTCAGACAAGGCCACGATGAAACCACTTCGAAGGCTGGATCATGTGAACCAACACGCTTTGGATCATTTACAGACCTGAATGGGAAAAAGACCTTGCTATAAGGCAACACCAGGCTTGTGGGCCACTACTCAGGGATGCACACAAACTGCTCCCACCCTACATGGGGACAGAGGGACTCCAATCCAAGCAGCGGCTGTCCCTTCCACCCCTCCATTACTCTGTACAGAGGCAGTTAGCCATAGATCCCTCAGCTGTCCTCTTAACCAGCAGTTTGTTCTGCAGCGAGATGGGCTGAAGAGCCTGGAAACAGCTGGGAAACAAATGTGCTTAGCAATAGTGCCAAGAGGTTTTCCCAGCTGAAACATTTGAGGTCTGAGAGGCTGAATGCCTCCAGCCAAGGATGAATCTCTTCCAGATGCAGTCTGGGTAAGAGCAGCTCAGTGCCGGCTCTGCGCAGCAGAAGGTAGCAAGGACATGCTCTCTGCCCGGCCCGTTAGTGCTCCTTCCACACTGTACCTTGACCAAGCTTAAAGGAAGCTCTCCAGTTCGGGATGAGTCCATGTATTTCTTCAGGTCCTGATTCAGATACTCAAACACCAGATAGAGCTTCTTCTGGCTGTGTACGACATCCAGGAGCCTGCAAAAGACGTGCAAGCGCTCCCTTCAGTACCTTTGTGTGGGAATCCATGCTACGCAGGAGTGTTAGTCTCCCACAGAGACTGGAGACCTTCTCCAGACCTTTGTCTGGACATACCCAAATATCCCTCCTCCCACAGCTGTCTCTGCTCTGCCAGGCCTTTGGAGCAGAGAGAGGCAGACATAAAAGCAGCATCTAGTACGGGGCAGCAGCAGCTGGGACAAGTCTGTGTTGCTGGAGTAAAGTGGCAGTGCTGCGGGCTATTGCTGCAAGCCAGGGAAGCGCAAGCGATTCCTGCCTTTTTCTGTTTATTTTGCTCCTTTCTGCGCAGTCAGGGAGGGACTGGACGGCCCCTCTTGCTGCCTGTCCCCAGAGCTCCCCATGGGGATGAGCAGGAGCTCGTCAGTACGCTGCTGGGGAGGGATCATCCAGGTCTTACCTGACTATGTTGGGGTGCTTCAGCTCCTTCAGCAGTGAGATTTCTCGGATCGCGGTGCTGGGGACGCCCTCGGTCTCCCTGTGGCAGAGATGGGCTGTATGGCACCCCGTTCCCCCGTGGGATCTGGCAGCCCATCGGGGTCCTGTGTCCCTCCTCACTGCACCCCAGCTCCTGCCCAGGGGAGGGTCTCTCACACCGGGCGCCCCGGTTTGGGATGGAGGTGTGCGTGGGGCGGGCTGGGGCGAGGCAAGGGAAATGGAGCCGTGGGGACGGAAAGGGAGGAGGTGACCCAGACAGTGCAAGCTGCGGGACAGAGCTTGTTTGGGAGCACCTGGGGGCACAGTTGGAGAAGCAATGGTTTAAATGCCCAAGCTTTGCTTTTTGGAGGTGTGGGAAGATGAAAGCTCTTTGCCCCTCAGGCAGCCGCCTCCTCCGTCCTGAGGGGCTGCCATGGGGTGCAGTCCCACCACCATGGCCCCTGGTCCACACTGACACCCATCATGGAGACAGCCCAGGGCTGACCCAGGGGAACAGTAATAATCTTTTATCTGCTCGGTCCCCACCCTGGAGGGGTCGAAGCCGGCTCTGCTGAGGCTGAGCCTCCCCAGGCCCCGGCACCACACCCTGAGGGAGAGGCCACCTCCCAAAATGGCGGCTACATCCCCCTGCCCTGGGCCATGGCGCCAGGGCCGGGTAGTGCTGGGTCAGGCCCTAGCTGCTTGCACAAGCCAATAGAGACATTGGGTTTTTTCCTCATGTCAGGCTTTTTTTGAGCCTTTTGCACCATTTGGGACGCTGGGCTCAGAGGCCCGCTGCTCACTCCCATGGCTGGGGCTGGGGCACTGCTGGGCTCGGCTGGCGGCCATCTCCCCACAGATGGCACTGCCGGCCCCAGAGGAGCCATTGGCCTTCCTCGCCTTGGCACCCGATTGCCGCCCTGCTTGAGGAAGCAGCTGGCCTGGTGCCATGGCAGGCTGGGTGGGCGCTGAGCTGGGCCGAGCCATGGTAGCCCACGGGGCCGGGCTTTGCCCCACTCACGAGTCCAAGCGGATCTTCTTGAGGGCCACCAGCTGCCCCGTCCGCTTGTTGCGAGCCTTGTACACCACGCCGTAGGTGCCCTCCCCGATCTTCTCCACCTTCTGAAACACCTCCTGGAAGGCGTCCATGGCCCTGCCTCAGCCTCGCGATGGCGGGGGGGGGGGGGGGGGCTGGTGCCGCTTTCTGAGGAAAAGAAAAAAAAGGGGGGGAAAAACCCCAAACGTTCAGGAGGTGTTTGCTCTCCCTGAGCTGCTTTTGGGGTCTGGGGCCCCCCTTGCTGCTCCCCCAGCACAGGGACCTGCCTTGAACTGGGGCAGCCGCGGGCAGGCAGGGCTGCCTGGGCACGCTGGCAGCTGGCTGGGGTGTCCGAGGGTCTTTGGGCAGACCCAAAGAGCCAAACACGGTGCACCAGCTGCCCGGGACTGGTTGCTTATGACTGAGGTAGCGGAGTGTGTTGGATAAAGCAAAAATCGAGCAAAATGGATGTAAAGAGGTGCTTTGGGCCTGCGGGAAAGGCAGCAGGGACTGCACAGGGCGAAGGGAAGCTCTGCAGCGCCGTTTGTACGGGGCTGGCGTCAAGGGGACGTGGTGTGTAATTAGGGCTCCCTGGGACACGCTCAGGCTGAACACACAGCAGAAATGTCTTTTTTTGTTGTTGTTGTTTGTCTTGTGCAATTGTCCCTTGAACCTCCCCACCATGGGCTGCGCCACTTGGTCAGCCTTTTGGAAGATGTCCTTGGCGGGGGGGATTAATCATTGACTTGACAGCTGACAGAAGACAAGATTAAAAAATGTTATGCAACGTGGCACCAGGAGCGGTAGAGCCACAGGGACTGTCTTCTGGAGGGCCTGCGGGCTCCGTGGCTCTGGGTGGGCACCGCAGGACATGGCAGCCCACTCGCTGCGTGGGTCTACAGTGCAGACCCCAACTTTTAGGTGACCTAAAAAAGGACTGATTTAGCCCATTGCTGAGCCACCAGCTCAAAAATCTTTTTAAAATTGATCCTGATTTTGCCAATTTGAAAGAACCAAAGTGTGGCTGCTCTGTGGCTGAAGAGCGATCTACACGCAGCCACGGCACACTCCCGTGTGGGTTCTCCGGTGGCTTGTGAAGGTTGAGTTTGCACTCCCGTCCCCATCCGGAGTCATTGCCAAATTTGCTCTCCTCTTCCTGGCTGGTTGGGTTTGTGGGGTTTTTTTTCATAACACTTGTGGGAACCTGGTATTTTGGATATTCCTAGTCCTGGCATCTTGGATATCCCCAACTCCCTGGCAAGCCTGGCCATTTGGATAAAATTTAAGCACAGGGAGGAAGGTAGAACAGACAGGAGATGAGGTGTAAACATAAACACATCATGACAGACGACGCATTGTCTCTTGTAAAACCAGGTTAAAATCTTGCCTCTTGAGATCATGTTTTTGGACTTGGGCTGAACAGAGAGCACGCTGAGGCAGGGCTTTGGATCTCCACAACTGCGTGAAGAAAAACAAAAGGCTAAACTATGATTAAAGATGATAGCAGGCACTGTAATTACTGAGCCATCTCAGGCCCTTGAATCAAGCCTGCTGGCAACAGGGGACTTAGCCAATACCTGTTGCATTTTGATCTGCTGCTGTGCATTGTAGGGCTTCAGTCCTTATTTTCTAAACATTTCACCAGAGAATCCGAGCAAAAAGCAGAAAAGGCTGCAGGTGGCCAAGTTCCCCTGCAAACCACAGTCCCAGCTCACTCCAGGCCCAGGGACTCCTATAGCACAGGAGAGTCTTCTCTCTCATGCACTAACATTTTATTCTCGTCTCACATTAGTGATTTTCTGTCTTTTTGATGGTTTAATTCTGCCAGGTGGGCCTGGCACCGTGTTCTTAAACCAGAGTGGCTCTGATGTAACTTCATCTCCTCTTCTTGCAATTTTTTCAAAGCCAAGCACTTCCTTACACACCCAGTACTTAGGAGAGGGAGGAAAATTGCATATCGCTAAACTTTCTTACATCACCCATGGGGTTTCCGCAGGGCCTAATGCATTTGCCTTAGCAAGACAGAGGTTTTTAACCAATAAAAGACAGGCTGCCTCATCTTTTAATCTCTATTTAGGAAAACATCAGTCAAAACCTTTAGATGCTTCAAAAAAAATAGTGATTTAAGGTCTCCTAAACTTAGTTGTGTCAAGGAAGAAATTCAAGTGGTGGTTCTCAGGGCACTGCAAATATTTGTTTTAGAGCTAAAGTCAATTCCCCCCCCTTGGACACCAGCTCCTGAAGAACCGAAGAGGCAGGCGCTACTGAAAATAGTAAGTCTTTGTTCTTCTTGTTTCTTTGTTGGTCAGCCCAGATGTGAGTGTTTGGCCAGGAACGCTCCAGTGCGGCAGCTGAGTCACGGTAACCAAGCGCATGCACTCATGGACCCGCAGCCACGCAGGGCTAACAAACTCTGCGCTAATGCCCTCGGCCTCCGATGTGCCCGGTAACCGGCTGCACTTCGGCAGCGCGTGTGGGTGAGCTGTTTAACTCCAGATTCGGAGACTTCTCCTTTTTCTGATGTCTCCAAGCCTTGCATTACGAAAGGACCAGTATAACTCAAGCGCTCCCTTTCCTTAACCACCCTTTTAAACAAACAACAAACCTGCTTCCCAGAGCTATTTTCAGGGATGACACCTGGTGTGAATGGAGAACCCACAGTCACATACTGACTCACAGTCTTCAAGCGTTTCCCTGCTTACTGACTTGACTTTGCTATTTGCCACGGCAAAAAGCAGTATGTTGCAAGCCCACCTTCTAAATTTACTTTTAACGTATTTATTGCAAATGGCAGTGCAAGGGCCAGCGTATGGCTGGTCTCAGAGCTGCTGTCAGGACGTGCTGCTTCCCATCCGCTCCTGCCTCTCGTTGAAGTATTTCCTCTGCTCCTGTATGGCTTGTTCCAGCAAGGGCACCTTCATCCCTTCCACGCAGGTCAATATTCGCGCTTTTACCACAGGACCCTCACCTGGGAACATAAAAAGGAAGTTTCTGTAGAAAGAAAAACAGAGGGAGCAGCTCAGAGGCAGAGAGGTTCCCTCAGGCAGCACATGGCTCCAGCTGGCCAAATAACCATAGCCTGAGAACCTGCAGGAGGCCGGACCGGCCGCGTGCCTCCACCGACACGAGCAGCAGGCCCGGGAGCAGGTTAATTCAGTGACGTGCTTTCCCTCTGCCCTGTTGGCTACAAAATGCTGGGGACTGACACTGCGCTCTCCTTGCACCGGGGAACGCTGAGCCCAGGACATGTCGGTGCCAGGGCCTGCCATGCAGCATCTGGTTACTTCGTGGCTGGATGAAGTTTGGTTTTCCCTGTCTAGAAAGCATCGGGGATGGGTCTAAGCTCATTTCTGAATGCCTCTGTGCAGACAAGAAGAGGACAGAACAAAGCTGGGCTTAGAAGAGGCTCCATGCTGACTATAACCATTGGTGGCATTCAAATGGTAACACAGAGCTGCACAAAAGGGGCCAAACCTTGGTGACGCAGCCACCATCTCAGCCCGCTCCCCTTCCGCCCCTGCAAAATGGGGCCAACTCACTCCTAAGCTGTGATAACCAAAATAACGTCTTTCTAAAGGAATCTGGCAGCAGTGGCTTAGCAGGTCACTCACTAGATGCCACGTGCAGTGTGGCTTTCCATGTGCCACCGAGGATTTCAATGGCACGAATGCGAATACTTGTTATCAGGTGTGGCCAAGACAACACTCGGGATTTGCTTCGCAGCCCCACGGCGCAGCCCAGGTCCACTCCCCACACAAAGCACCGTGCTGCCGGAGTAACGCTGAGGGCACCCCAGGAAAGGACAACAGGGTGCCCTGCCTGACAGAGCCTGCCTGCATTCCTCACGCCCCACGTCTGAGGGCAGGGATATAATTAGAGCCTTTCAAGGATGGCAAAGACCAACCCAGCCGGCTCGCAATGCGGTATGGCTGCAATCAGCCACCAAGACGATGTGGTGGCTGGCAATGATGCCAGATGGCTTTAGCATGGGTTTCACAAGCTCAGCGATGCTGCTGAAGTGCTTCTTGTTTCTAATGAAATCTGTGCCAGAGCACCAGATTTTCACCAAGATAAGGGTGGTCCTTCTCACAGTCAACAAGGAGAGACAGGCTGCTCCTGCCCTGAATCACACACTGGTGTGACCGGAGGCAGCCGCACGAGATGAGCCTGCCTTGGCCGACGCTAACCTCGGTGACAGCACGTCTCACCGTGCCCCCAGGGAGCCACGAAGGAGCTGATGGACCACGAAGAGCAGCAAAGGGCACTGGTTCCTGGAGCATTTACCTTCCCTGTGTTCAGCCTCTCCCAGGACCATGTAGCAAGATCCCAGCTGGGCCTGGAACGGCTCCACAAACTTGGTGTCGACACAGACCTGGTACTGAGCTGAGCTGTGCTGAGTGGCGAGAACGGCTTCAGACCGGGCCATGTCGTAGCAGCATAACCTGGGAACAATCGATTTGGGAAGCTCAGCGGTGCAGAGAGAGAACAATTACAAACAAAGGGAGAGGGGTCGGCCAGCGGAGGAAAGGCCTGGCTTGCAAGGAGACCGGGGTGCCCTTCTCACCTGCCAAACGTCCTCAGCGCCTCCCCCTCTGGGACTGAGCTGTTGATCTCCCATGGGAAGTAATAGACCCCAGCACTTGGCAGCATCTCACACAACCGCTGCTGGGCCTGCGGGAAAGCAAAAGACCTGAGTTCGTGCCACCCCAGTACCTGATCCAGATACGAGGTGACACTGCCCCAAAACTCCTTCCTTGCCCAAGGGGCTGCAGGAGCTTCACAGCTTCCCTGCGGAGTCCTGGTTGCAGGACACACCGAGCCCTGGGCATCCTGGCATAAAGAGGGGCTACCTTCCCCCACCGCAACCCAGCGGGAACAGCAACAGGGAGCCCACCAGATCCTCCAGATCTCCCCCAGGCTATGGATGGGCTGAGAAAGGTTAAGCAAGTGGGGGAAAATGGTGATTGAGAAGTTCGGAGAGTGTGAGGGACTGAGATGCAGGAACAGACCCAGCTGCTGGGGTGACGGGGTACCACGCAGCAAGATTTAAGGTATGATGCCGAGTCTGTTCTCATGCTGCAGGATAAGAAATTCTGGCAGTGTCTTATCCTGCAGCTGGAGAACAATTACTTGGATACAAGCCAGCCTGGTTTCATCAGTAGCCATGGCGCAAAGCACACAGAAAAGCAGGAACGCAGAGCAGCTTCAGCAAGATTTTCATTCTGCCCAGCCAGTGCCGTAGCCAGGCTGTTGGCTGTGCCCCAAAGTGGTTTCTTTTGGCACCATTTTCCCCCCAATCTCCCTTGCAGGGTGCCTGTGTTCGGCGCGTTTCCATGCTCCATTTACTGCTTTTCTCTCTGGTTTCTTGCCTCGCTGGGGGGGACCCCAAGAGCTGCACGATGGCCCAGGCAGAGACTTCTGCAATTCAGACAAGTGGGGGCACCCCAAGGGGTTCGAGGACCCCCAATACTGATGATGCAGCAGTGGGAGCACGCTGAGCTGCAACCCTGTGCCTTTAATGCTTGGTGCCCCTTGCCCACCCCACGCATTGCTCAGGGGGTTGCAGCCTTGCAAACTGCCCCACCGCCATCCCAGGGAGGGCTGCCGCGGGAGGCCACCGGCACCCGGGGCGCTCCTGGCTCACCCCTTCCCTGCACAACCCGAACTCCAGCCCTGGCTGCCCCGTGGCCCCACACAGGGCTGCGCACACCAGGGCGGTGTGAACCCCTCTGGCAGGGTCCCGACTGGCAGCCACGGAGGTGGAAATCCACCTCCGTGCACTCTGCAGCTCCCTGCATCTCCTCCTCACCTAACCCAGGTTTAAAAAGCAGCTTCAGTTCCGCAGCAGGAATTTAATTCTGCACCTCCCGAGTAGGGCAAAGCCCGTCCTGCATGGCTCAGGTTTTGCTCCCGAATCACGCTGTGCAGCAGAACGGGGTCAGCCAGGAACGCAAGATGCTGAACGTGCGTTTCATGTGCTTTTTAACACACGCCCAGCCCCAACCGCAACACGCTACGTGCCCGTTCAGCGCGCTGCCTGACGCGTGTGCGACCTCAACCGCAGCATCGCTACGTGAGCGTTTAATGCCCCAAGCGCAGCAGGTCGTACGCAGATTTACGGCACTAGCTAGCGAAGGTAACGCATGACCAAATGCAGCATGCTATACGGGCGTTTAATGAACTATTTATGGAATTAACTATTAAGTGCCTGGCTGCAGACGCAGGATGCTATGCGCACCCTCGGTGTGCTGTTTAATGCACAGCTTAACGCATGCCCGGCCCCAGCTGCAACGCGCTCTACACCTAGTCGTCAGTCCGCACACCGTTTCCCGCCCAATTTCACCCAGAGGCTGCAGGCACGCCTGACTCACGCGGCAGCTCCGGACGCAGCAGGTCACGTGCGTTCCGCGCACGACTTAAGCGCAGAGGCGAGGCCGCTGGACGCACACCTTAAAGCCCGATGCCGTGCGCGCCAGTTTAAAGCCGGGCTTAAGGCAGGCTGGGCTTAAGCCAAGCCGGGCCCCGCCGCTGCCGCTTCCCGCGGGAGCCGGCGGTCACGTGGGCGGGCGCTGCGTCGTGACGTCAGGCGGCGGGGGCGTGGCCGGCGGCGGGGGAGGCCGGTGGCGGGGCCGGGCCGGGGCCGAGCGGAGCCGCCGCCGCGGTGATGATGATGATGATGATGAAGATGAACGCGGACCTGCGGAAGGAGCGCGCCGCCGCCACCTTCCAGCCCGAGCTGCTCACGCACATCCTGGACGGCGGCGCCGACCGCACCCGCCGCCGCAAGGAGATCGGTGAGGGAGGCCCCGGGCGGGCCGCCGCCGCTGAGGGGAGTGGGAGGCCCGTCCGGGTCGGGGGGCTGTGAGGAGGGGGAGACAGCCCAGCGTGGGGGCGTAGGGGAGGCTGTAGGAGAGCGAAACCGGGGTGTGGGGAGAGAGGGAGCCCCGAGAGGAGGGCTCGGGGCGGGGGGGGGGGGGCGTCGCTGAGGGCGGGAAGCCCCGGGGGAGGGGAGGGGGGAGGGAGGTGTGGGGAGAGGGAGGCCCGGGGGGGGAAAGGAGGGCGTGGGGAGGGAAGGAGGGCGTGGGGAGGAGCTTTTGGGGAAGGGGAGGCCCCAGGGAGCGGGGAATGCTGTGAGGGGGCCGTCTGAAGGCAGGGATTTTTGTCTAATGGGTTAGAGGGGAGCAGGAGCAGTGTTGTGTCCCTGGTCCCCTTCCCAGAAAGGATTTGGGGGACCCTGATAGAGCAGTGTCCTTTCACCTCTGTCTTTCCCCTTACTCCAGAGAGTGAGAGGCAGCCTCCCATGGGCATTTCTCTTGGGCCCTCTCCCCTCCTTTTTCCTTCCCAGTATGTTCTTGCCCAAGAGTACAAACGACCTGTTTCTCAGCCACCACTACCAGGATACGCGAGATTAATGAAATCTTTCCATCCTCTTTTCTTTTCCCAGCCCGTGCTGGGGTGGGACTGCCGGACTGGTGTTGTGTAACTTGTGTGCCAAAGGGGACGCAGGGAGTCAGCGGCCTCTGGGTACCTTGGTTTCCAGTCAGCATAGTGGGAATAACAGCTGTGCCCTTCTGCAAGGAGCCGTATGGGGATCAAAGTTCACGAGGCAGTAATGATGGCATTTGAGATCGTTATTGAGGGGCCTGCAGGTCTTACATCAGTGCATTAACCTCCTGCCAAGTCCAGAGTGCTCCTAACTTAAAATGTGGTTTATGCGTGGAATGGGAGAGTGCCCTGTTGCTAGAGTCCCTCTCTCCAAGAGCTTTGACTTCTTTCTGATTTCATTAACTTCTAATTTTATTTTTAATTTTCTGATATCTCTACCTTGAGGTACAGCAAGTGAGATACTGAATCGTTTCTCACCCACTGTCTGTTGAGCTGTGTGGAAACTGAGTTTGTTTTCCTCTTCTGCTCTGTCCCCAGAGGCCTTAGTTTTTAATGACCCTGACTTCCAGCACGAGGATTTGAACTTCCTGTCCCGTAGCCAACGCTATGAGCAAGCCGTCAGGAAGAGCGCTCTGATGGTGATGAAGTTAAGAGAATATGGAATTGCAGATCCGGAGGAGATCTACTGGTTTAAAAGGTACCTAGCTGTAGAGTTTGCTTCTTGTATGTGCTTTGATCATCACCAAGGACATCAGAGTTGTGCTTTTTTCCTATGTTTGCTGTCCAAAGGAAGCTAAAGACCTGTATAAAAGCCCAATCAAGTCTTGGCTTCAGTGAATTTCAGATGAAACCCTGATTTCCCAGAGATTGTGTTTTCTGAGATTTTTGACTAGAAATGCACCATTAATAATTGCACCCTTTTTATGCGGTGTATTTGTAATTTATATTAAATTATGCCTTTATGTGGTGCAGAAAGTAAAAAATGGGACTTGTAGTCTGATTTGTTTTTTTTCCAAAAGGAATAAAAAAATATACTGAAGTATTTTGAATCTGAATAGATCTTATGAGGTCGCAGCTTCTAATGAAATCTCTTAAAGCTGATTAATTTGCTTTGCACTTAGACCTATTAAAGTTGCATTACAGGCATACTTGAAAATGTTCCAAGAAGCTTCTAAGTTCTTGTTTATAACTCTCTGTCCTGTCTCCTACTCCAAGCTCCTGGTGCTGTAGTGGTTCCCTTTGACCTAGAGGCTTTTTGTTGTATCTGACCTTTTGTTTATCTGATAGTTTTACCCTTGGATTAAGTTAATAGCACTAAAACTATCTTTACATCTGAATTTCATTCCTTCCAGCTTGCAGGGAGCTTGGTTCTGATTTTGACATATTTCTCCCCTTAGTTCTATTAAACGCATTCTGATAAAATCAGACGGAAACTGCTCAACAGAGAGATTGCACAGCTCTAGAAATCTGGACTTAATACCATGAATATATCCTCTGGCACATTAAATGAACTTTGCACGTTAAATAATGCACAGGTAGAATCACGGGCCCCCTCTGACTGGATTTGTAGGCAAGCTGTCATTGGCCTCAGGGCATGAATATTGGGACCAGTTAGTTGAAATCATCTTGTCTGCTGTAGTTTTAATTTCAAAGAAATTGGTTTACGCTGACCTGTGTCACGGAAGTTCTCATGGAAGTGATGTAAAATGTTCTTTTGAAAATTGGCATCGGTGGACAATGATGACAAGAAAAAAGTTCAGTGACTGTGTTAGATGATTCAGGTACTGCATGGCAAAAGTTAATCATTAATTTTTCCTACACAAGGATTATTGGAGGCAATAGGGAAGTTTCTTCAATTATTTTTATGGAGAAAATTCAGAGAAGTCTATCCAGCATACCAGCTGGCAGACTTCAACGATGTAAATGCTGTCTTTTGGTAGCATTACTGACAACATTTTATGAAAACAGGACTTCTCTGTAGTAGTCAAACGATAGATTCTAGTTTTGGCTTTCCTTTGGGAGTCACCAATTCTTAACTTCAAATGGGTGAAAGCTTAATATTTCATATAGGTACCAAAAATACATCTATATCTTATGTGATATGAATAGGCAGGTGTGACTAGTCAGAATTCATGATGCAAAATCAACTGAAACAACGAGGAAGGCATACTTTTTTTCCGAGTCAATTCTAATTGCAGACATTCAGGATTTCAAAAGATAATTGCAATTACTGTAGGCTGACTGTATTTTCCAGTGTCTTCGTAATAACATGTAGAAGAATGAAGAGCAGTACATATACTTCTTACCTGCAAGTGAAGTTTGTTTGCTCCAAGAACCGTATACTGTTAATATGCTTGATTTGAGTTCTTTACTATGATGCCTGGTGTTTGCAAGGGAGGATATTGGCTTACTGCTTCTTAATGAATGGAAGAAATGTAAGGATTACTTTTTCATCCTTTGATTTCATTTGCATTTTAACATCTGTCCCCACTTTCTCACCTGCTGAGCGTCAACCACTTTTTAACCTTGGTGAACTCCACCCAACTTGCAGAGTTAAGTTTATTTCTGTCACATACCCAAACATGCTGATTGGTGCTAACTAGAAGGGACTTCATTTGTGTAAAAGCTGACCTGGAGAAACCGTGTTTGGGTTTATTTGTTTTTTGCAAACTGGAAAATTGAACGGATATGGTGTTGTGACATGCCTTGAATGAAGCTTATGAAGTAGAAGACCTCGATTCAGATGACAAGTTGCATTTATTGTGATTGACCATCAGATTTTTACATATGGAAGCTTAAGATATTTTGCCAGTAATCCCTCATGCCTTGTGATTATCCCCAAACAGGAGGAAGAGATTTATTTACATATGCAATTTTTGAGAATTTTGAGCTAGTCGTTTTGCTGTAGCTCCCAGAACTTCACTAGGTAGCTCTGCATCATGACTGACCAACTTTGTAGCTTGATTCATGAATAGGCGAGGAGAAATGCTTCTTCCTTCAGCTGCCCTGGAGGTACGCTTAAACAGTTGCTGCGGCTGTGACTTGTCAAACTGAATGCTCCTCCTTCCTGTTTCTACAAGGGCTTTGTGGACTCCGAAACATAAGAGAATCTATTAAATATATTTAGAAGCCATTTTAATTGCTTCTCATCTAGTCAGTTCTTCCTGTGTCTTCACATGTGTCAGCACTGCGGTTGCTGCTGTGACTACAGCTTATGAAGGCCAGCAGCCTTAAAGTGCCAATATTTCAGATTTCTTTTACAGTCTGACTGCAGCAAAGTGTAAGTCAG
The DNA here is from genome assembly GCF_047370975.1 of Nipponia nippon. Lineage (NCBI taxonomy): Eukaryota > Metazoa > Chordata > Aves > Pelecaniformes > Threskiornithidae > Nipponia > Nipponia nippon. Next base: position 1,603,675 of record NW_028262330.1, read on the forward strand.
CATGAAAAATGGGAAATTTTTTATGTGTAATGCTACACAGTTCTTTGAAGAGAGCAATCTGGTCAGTTTTAATTCACCTTCAAATTTAAATAACCTTCATCGAGGAAAATGAGATTAAATGAAGAGGTGAAAAACAGTTGGGAGAAGAAGAGGAGATCCGAGAGCTGCAGCTCAACAGATGATTCCTGTGTTCATAAGCATTGCATGAGCGTGCGCTTTCCCTGTGAGAATTTGTCCCTGCTTCTCATTTTGACACTAAAGTGAGGACCTGGAGTAGCTTTCAGCAAATCAAACCAGAAAAACTGTAGTAGAGGCCCTACTAGCTGCTGCTAAATTAATTTGGAGTGGATGAGTCTGACTTGGGTTTTTTGATACAGCTAGAAAAGGAGTTTATTACCATAGCATTTGTTAACTCTGGAGCCCAGTGAGCAGAGATACACCCCTGGTTCCCCCGCTGAGGCGATCCTTCATGCTCTTCCTTGAGAGTCACCTCAAGAACTGCAAAAATCTAGAAAAGTTTACTTGCGGATTGTGCTTTAAAGTAAACGACCCTATTCTGTGACCCAGTTCTGCAGCCTGAGAATGTCTTTGCAGTTATTCATTTAGCTTTGGAGTCTCTGAAAACGTAGACTTTGCTTCCTTTGTACTCCGTTCACTGATAGATGTGTGATCAAATTCATCCCTCAAATACAGGTGCCTTTTGCTACATGGGTGGCGCTGGTTGCAGTGAAATCTGGAAAGATCTATATTGCCAAAGTAGCATATTACTACACATCCTTCTCCTGTAAGTGGATTTGGAACTGCAGCCCTCCTCTTGCCTCACTGATTGTCGTAGCGAATCTGACTTGAGAGTAACGAGGTGATCTTTGGTCACTGATCAAATTGCTAGTGCTAGATGCAGGTGGCCGCGTTCAGTCTTGGTGTAGCAAAGTGCTTGAACAGTTACACAGTGCAGCCGCTGGAGAACGAGAAGCTGTGTAGGTAGCGGGAAATGCCAAGTGGGAAAGTACAAATTGGGAGAGGAAGGAGTCGGAGTTTGGAGAAGGAAAAAGAAGGAAAGAAAAACCTGTTCTTCCTCCCTTCACAGCTAGTACCTCTTCTGTTTGCCCTGTGTCACGAGGAAAATCGGATTCTCTCTCCTTGTCATTCAAGCTGTTAAAAGGCATGTTAAGAAAATCCTGCTCATTCAGTGTGGAGTGTGCAGAGATGGAAAGTTCCTGCTGTAAATCAGCTAGCTTTCAGTTCTGCTTTCAGCTTTGTTAGTGCAAGAAGCTGTTAACATGCGGCAGTGCAATAATATGACCTTCTGACACGGGGGTGTTATCTGCTTGCAAAATGTCGTTCTTACTCCTATCAGAGAAGGTGCTAGTTAAGCATGAAATATCTGGCACTTGCAATTAAACTTAGTGAGAGGCAGTGAGAGTTGCTGGTGCGACCTTTAAGCAGATGTTTTTTCTGGAGCATTACCTTCAAAGCAGCAGTGTCTGACCTGATTTTTCTAACAGCAGAGCATGTGCTGCACCTTTTTCATAGATTCAATGGCTCCTGAAAATACGCAAAGAACTGTTCAATCTCTTCGCAAGCTGCACTGGAACAGCGTATTTCAAAGTCAGCACTCATTTTCTCCCTGTAGGTTTGTCCTTTTGGGCCTGAGGAATAGATGCACAGTAATTGTGTTGTAGGCAGTGAGGAAGTAAAGGGTGCTGCTATTGCTGTATGGCTCCTGGAGTAAAAGCAGAATCCGTGTAGGAAGCTATAAGAATGCTGAAAAATATTCTGTCTCCCTGTCCTTGTAGCATTTTTAAGCCCTTGGTCACCCTGATAACTTCTGCTTTGTAAATATGTGCTGCTGTAGGCAATAGAATATTTTCTGGTAAGAGAACTGGCTGCCTGGATCCCAAGAACTCAGGACACTGTACCTGCACTCACACCAGCTTAAAGCACAAGCGATACCTGAATCGCCAGTGTTAGGTTACTTGATGACAATAGTTTTGCTTCTGGAAGAATCCATGGCTCGTTCAATCTTGTCCATTTGAAAACTGTTCCATTTAAAATAAGCGTCTTCAACATGCAGTTCGGTGGTGCTGAAGAAGCTTTGTTCTGCTTTCTCTCACCCTAAGGCTGATTTTCACAGTTCGCATAGGGATCTGGTTTCGAATTATCAATTATTTACTCTGCTCCCAGGCACTCATTCCAGGCATGGTATAAAATGCCAATCAGGAATGCTGCTGTAATTTAAAAAACTATATGCATAGCATCCACTACGCAGTGTGGATCTGTGTTGGCAACAGACTTCAACGTGCTCCCTGGGCAGGTGTTAATACCTCGATGCAGTGGGTTGACCCTGGCTGGATGCCGGGTGCCCACCAAAGCCGCTCTATCGCTCCCCCTCCTCAGCTGGACAGGGGAGAGAAAATAGAACGAAAGGCTCGTGGGTCGAGATAAGGACAGGGAGAGATCACTCACCGATTACCATCACGGGCAAAACAGACTTGACTGGGGGAAATTGATTTAATTTATTATGATCAAATTGGAGTAGGATAATGAGAAATAAAAACTAAATCTTAAACCCCCTTCCCCCCACCCCTCCCTGCTTCCCAGGCTCTACTTCACTCCCAATTTCTCTACCTCCTCCCCCCAGCGGCGCAGGGGGACGGGGAATGGGGGTTGGGGTCAGTTCATCCCACGCTGTCTCTGCCGCTCCTTCCTCCCCAGGGGAGGCCTCCTCTCACTCTGCCCCTGCTCCAGCGTGGGGTCCCTGCCATGGCAGACAGCCCTCCACCAGCTTGTCCAACGTGGGTCCTTCCCACGGGCTGCAGTTCTTCACCAACTGCCCCAGCGTGGGTCCCCTGCGGGTCACCAGTCCTGCCAGCAAACCTGCTCCAGCCTGGGCTCCTCTCTCCACGGGGCCACAGGTCCTGCCAGGAGCCTGCTCCAGCGTGGGCTTCCCACGGGGTCACAGCCTCCTCCGGGCATCCCCCTGCTCCGGTGTGGGGCCCTCCATGGGCTGCAGGTGGATCTCTGCTCCACCATGGACCTCCATGGGCTGCAGGGCACAGCCTGCCTCACCATGGTGTTCCCCACGGGCTGCAGGGGAATCTGCTCTGGTGCCTGAAGCACCTCCTCCCCCTCCTTCTGCACTGACCTCGGTGTCTGCAGGGTTGTTCCTCTCACGTATTCTCACTCCTCTCTCTGGCTGCAATTGCTGTTGCGCAAAACCTTTTTCCCCTTCTTAAATCTGTCATCCCAGAGGCACTACCACCGTCGCTGATGGGCTCAGCCTTGGCCAGTGGTGGGTCCGTCCTGGAGCCGGCTGGTGTTGGCTCTATCATAGGGGCAGCTTCTAGCAGCTTCTCGGAGAAGCCACCGCTATAGCCCCCCCGCTACCAAAACCTTGCCACACAAACCCAACACGCTCGACATGGGAGGATATATTTTCCTTGTAGGTATCTGGGGCAGGTGGGAGAGATCTTGTGCGTAGGTATTCATGCGGAGCACTCATTTGTTCCTCCATCTTTGAATTTGGATGGGATAAGCATTCATGTACAATAGGTGGACGATGAAAAAACTGTTCAGACTGCAGAACGTTGAAGGGAAGATGCTGTCATTGACGACGTAGCTTTTACCCAGTGAAACTTTCTAGCATGTTTGTGTTACGGAGCTTGTTTTGATTGGGAATGTACTTTGCCTGCCATTGTGGCTGCTAAATCAACAGAGCTTTCTCTCGTGAAATAACTACTGTTTTGATGAAGCACATCTAAAATGTCTGTTTTTCCTTCCATTCCCTCCAGCACTAGCCTGTAACAGTAATTTTAATTGAAGGTGAGTTCCTGATCTCGCAGCTGATAGAAGCAGCTACAGGTAATACGGAGCGCTTCTGAAAAGCACTTGGTCACCTAAGAAGCCTTTTCCTTTTCAGTACACAGTGCTTCTAGCTAATATGGCCCAGTTCTAGGCTCCTGGCAGTAGTGGGATTGATTCTCCCCGAGCCTGAGAGATGGGGAGAAAATAATTTGGTTCTCATGTCCTCAGTTTTAAGTTACCCATGAATCTTTGTAGAATAGTATTTTTTCCAGTTACATAGCAACAGCAGGATTCATAGGGTGAATAAAATGCCTGAAAGAAACAGTTATTTTCCCATTAGCATTGCCTCTGATGCCTCCATATTTGGAGGTTGCTTGTGGGACAAAAAAAGATTGAAATAGGCAAAGAGATTATTTACCTTATGCTACAGTTGGAGAAAAGCCTTTCAGCATCACAGTAAGACTGAGATCCAGATCCCTCTATTTCTCTCCTGTAGAACATGCTTGGGCAGTTTTCCTGAACCTTTCGGTCTCCACTTCAGCATGTTTCGAAAAACCTTAGAGACCCAAACGACTGATGCTCAGAAGGAGAAATGGCTGCCTCTGGTCCATGGAGTCAAGATAATTGGCACCTATGCCCAAACCGAAATGGGACATGGTTAGTTCCCTTCAGGGATCAATGGGTAACCTCTTTTTTGTAACTCCAGTTTGTAAATTGATGATGCTCCCTAGGTAAATCTAAAAGGGGAAAGGTAAAATGGTTTGGTTAACCGTTGACGTTTCCTGCCCTGTAGCCAGACAGCTGCTGCATTTCACATCCCAGCAATCACAGGGGTAGTTTTGGTCTTTTCCAGAATGCACCTCTTAGCTGATCACTGACTTCGTAGTTGTTTACCTTTGTTTTGAGATGAGGAGGTTGTTCTGAGCCCTGGGAGTCTGAATTCCACTTGAACTGGTTGGAACATGTCTGTCAACAGTACTGTGGTTTTTATTTTTGCCTGAATTTGGGGTATGTGTGTGTCTCGGTTCTTAGTTCATAATGAGCCTGCGTAAACAGGTCAGAAGTATACCTTTAGAGGCAGTGCAGCAGGGGGAGATTGCACGTTTTTGTTTTTGAAAGTAAGGTATGCTTTGCCCCAAGCACTTTTCTTCCAGATGCTACTCCATTGCAGCTGTACAACTTCATGGAAAGATCTTGCTTTCAAAGAAGAAAAACATCTTATTCCTACTATTGTTGAAAACGACTTTTGCTTCTTCAAATGGAAGAACACTTAATGGATCAGAAAAGAGTCTTTTAGCCCAGAACCTGGAATTATGGCTGTTAAGTACCAGGAAGAATAGTTTAACAAACCAAAGACTTCAGTGCTTGTGCTGGCATCTAAACTTGGAAAGCACGACAGGTACAAGTCTGGACAATTGCAAAAGTGAGACTGTAATGCCAGTTGCCTGGCTCTTCAGTTACAGCTACTCATGGTAGCCAAAACGTGCGTAGAAGATGCAGCGGAGGAAATCCTGTCATCGTTCTGCTTGGGAGAGATGGGGTGAGCAAACCTAGCTCACACCAGAAGCTGAGAGACAACCGGGTGGCAACAATAAATGCCTGCTGACCTTGTTTGCTTTTTCACACCAGCTTCTTTCAATCAGACACACGTCCACGCTGAAGTGATTTGTTTTACTTGCTATTTCACATTAGATCATTGCACTTTCTTGCCTAGTGATGGTCTGGTTAGCTTATAGTTCTCATGTTGTCTGATGGCAAAATTCGTATTTTGACGCTTAATAGAACTATTATGGTGCTAATATGGTAAAGTAAATATACTTTCCATGCCGAATAATTAAAATGCAACCGTTTGGCATTCCTGCTGTGAATGTTGAGTATCTAATTACTTCATCAGTAAAGCTTCTGCAGTAATTGTCACTAAGCTCTGCTTAATTTAATCCTGATGTTTAGAAACTGGTGATGGGAAAACAGACCTCTGGATTATTGCATTGAATCCTAGCCTGGATGGGTAGTTACGGAGTTTTACCTTAGTGAGCACCGACTTGATAGCCTGTGTTGATTTTAACCTGTTCCATAGTGAACAAGTCTCTCGAAAAAATAAAAGAAAGAAAAAGCACAAATAGCACAGGGCTGAAAAGGAAAAAAAAAAAAGGCATAGTGAAAATACTGTACTGTTTCTACCTGCTTTATAGCTATTGCTAGTAAATAAGGATTTTCTTTCAGTCTTTGACTGTCAGCTGTGTACTTCTCACCAGTACTGAACTCACTTAAAATCTGGTGTTCCTGATAAGCCATTAGCCCCCTGTTGAGCTTGGTCACTGTTCAGTCAAAAACCTTAGAAAACATTGCGACTGGGTTTATTAGGTGGTTGAATTTATTTGTAGGTGCCTGAGAACAGCAAAGAAAAGAACTACAGGGCTTAGGAAGCTCTAGGGATAGAGCTAGTTCATATTAATGTGTGTTTAGAGGTAACACAAGTATGCGTTCTTCCCACTTTGATAAGAATGCCAGCTGAGTTTGAGCTCAGCTCGGATCAGTGCTCCTTCCATAATGCATATCTCATTTAAATATATATGTTCCTGCTAAAGAATTATTTCCTACGTAAACGTGCCAGATGGACAACCTTTGTACAGAAGGTACTGATCCTCACTCTATATCCTCACTATTTTAATACTCAAAGCTATCAATATTTAAAGATTTAATGAGCATTTAATTCTTTATATCGAAAAACTTAATAGACCACTTAACTACCTAACAGTGGTGTTTGGCAGAACTTGGAGGAAGAGTAGTTCTCATGAAACATGTTTAATTGGAGAGACTTTGTGCTGGTGATTTACAGGTTGAAAAATATTGACTTTCTTGCCTAGTTGTTTATGTTCACAACTTTGACTTACACATGCAGAGCACTGTCCTTTTAAGGGAGCTTTTAAAAATAGCAAAAGTTGAAGAGAGTTGAGTTGGAATGTAATATACACTAGTTGTGTCTGATCTTTAATAAAAAAAATAGGAAGTAGATAGTACATACAGTTAGGACTTTCTTTTTTTAAAAAAGAAAGTTCAGTGAAAACCTAGCTCATTCAGCTGGATAAACTGGGACTTCTACCAGGTTCTACCCTCAAACCATGGAAAAAAAAAAAAAAGTGGACTTCATATCTTTGGGTGAAGGCTCGCTTCATCCAGCCGGATCACGTCTTCAACACACTGACATTCTGACTCAGCCTGTTTAACTTAAGGATGCTCTGGTTTCCAAACCGTAGCAAAGGTCTGGTCTTTCTTTTAGTTTGGATTAATCCTTTTTTTACCAATCGTGGTGCATCAAAAATACAGGAATGTTGCAAATGCATTTTATGTATGTTTAGAAAGAAATGCATTGCAGCACGTTCATTTCACATAAGTGTAATTTCTTATTATTCAGGCCTGAGAAAAGGACAGTGCTCTGGCTTTCTAAATTACACTTGCTGAATTCTGATTTACACATGAATCATTTTTTTTTTCTTTTTGTCTCTTCCTGAATCTCCACCATGAATCCTCATGCTTGCTTCCCTCCCATAACATCCCCTTCACACGCCCATCCCATGACACTTCCTCACAGCTTTGTTCATCGTGGACGGCCTGAGCCTCTGGACCTTCATCTGGGCATGTTCCTTCCCACCCTTCTCACCCAGGCAACCCCAGAGCAGCAGGATCGCTTCTTCATGCCTGCCTGGAACCTGGAGATCATTGGCACTTATGCCCAGACTGAAATGGGCCATGGTACAGTACATTCACTAAATGCTATTTCTAAGAATGGCTTTGTGTACAAAGGATTCCCCTGCCTGGGAAAAATGGTGTGTGGTTACCCCACGGTCCTGACGCGAGCAATTGTGGCTATAGGGAAAAGTGGACGGCCTCTGAAATTCTTGATAGATCCTTATGCCACATGCTGCTTGCCCTTTTTTTTCCCCTATGGGAGAGTTTGATGTCTGTAGTTCTATATACGAGCATACTGAGTGCTCCTCTTGTGCCATTCAAACCAGTACAGATGATTGCATATGGCTATGGTGATGTCAGTTTGATGACATCTGTTCATTCCTACACTTACCATTCTTTCCAGTGTGATCACGCTACTTAACGTTCAGTGTGAAGACAAAAGGACAGAGGTTTAAGGTACTGAAAGAGATGCCAAAAAAAAAGTAAGAGTTGCTTCTCACCTTGGGACTGACCTTGGATCAGAGAACATGTGGATGACTTGGTTCCAATGCTCGTGTTTTGTGGGGAGTTTTATTCCCCCAGTTCGCTCCCATGTGTTCTTTTTAGTTGGACCATGACATGTTTGTTCGTTTTTTTTTTTTTTTTAATTCTCTGTCTCAAGTAGACTTTGTTGCTATTCCTTTGCTTTCAAGCTTTGAAATGGATTTTGATAACTCCAGCAGTATTGTGATTGAACACGTTCAATCCAAGTTTCAAAGGGAGGATATTATGCCTTGGGAAACTTTAATTTTGACATCTGAGAGTTGCAGGTGAGAATTATTTTCTAAAAATGAGCAGGATGCACCTTTGTGCTGAAGTGAAATGTGGAGACTGTATGAAGCATAAAGTAACTGCAAGCCTGTGGAGAAGCTCTTGCAACTAGTGAGGTTTGAAGATCCTTTACCGGCAAAGTAAGCCTGTGTTAAGCTGCCTGTGGAAGTCTGCCACTACCTCCATGCTTTGGAAATGTGGTTGCATCAAGGTGATATCCTTTTTCATGTTGAAGCTCTTGGCAGAGTCACTGGCTCTGTCTTGCTCTGCCAGTCCAGACTATCAGGAGCGTTCACAGCTTGTCTAGTTTAAGCAAGTAGGCCCGGTGATTTTTTTTTTTTAACGCAGGCAGGGACGATGCCACTGCTGAGACAGGTGTGTGTGAAGTGAAGAGTTGGGGGCAGAAGGCAAAGACTGTTCCTGGAATTGTTACCTTCATCTTTTTGCAGTCTCTTCATCTACCTGCATCAGTGCCCTAGGGGGGGAGAGCGTAGGCCTGCTGAGGGAATGAAGAGATGATGGGCACTAGTTATTTCATCTTACGGCTGAAAAGTATAGGATTGATATTTTGCAGTTTAATCAGGTTGCCGTTTTAGTGAAATCCAGGTGAGCGTGGTTTTGTGGACCTTTTTAAATGAGAAGGGGCTTCTGGTGTGTCATAGCAAGAAGGTGTCAGATTGGAGGTGCTTGGAAAACTAGTCTTAGACCACTGCGAAAAAAACCCAACATGTTTTCTGAGAATTGGCTTCAGGTCCCAGAATATGGTCTGACTCTCACTTGTCCTTCCTTAATTGGTTGATATTTCGTCCTTTATATAGCCTAAAAGCAAAGTTAACATTTGTATATTACTACTGGAGTTCAACTTTCCATTGTCCAATTTTGTCCTTGCCTCAGTTTTGTGACTGACTTTCTGCCCAAACAATGTGTTTGCTTATTTTCAGGAACTCATCTTCGGGGTCTAGAAACTACAGCTACTTACGACCCTGCTACCCAGGAATTCATCCTCAACAGCCCCACTGTGACCTCCATTAAGTGGTGGCCAGGTGGACGTAAGTGCATCGCTCTGTATCTAAATCTGGAAGAGGTATGGAAAAAACCTAGGGAGGTGATGTCACGGGTATTGTATCTACAGAACGATGATTGGAAGTTGATCCAAAGAGTTGGCTGAAGGGCAGTTACTCCGGCACAAGTAACAGACTTATCAGAGCCTACTAAAACTTTGGATTTTCTGTGTGCTTGGAATTGTTTCTTAGTCATTCACACTGTATGGATTTGGTGTAATTTTTGATCAGTTGTATCAAAATCTTTATATTTCCTTCAGCTCCACTGGCAGGTTTGCCAAGGACTTGGTATTGTATAGGCAAGAGAGTCGTGTTGTGCAACTTTCATTGACTTGAGCAACATGGTTTGTCTAGCTGTAGAACGCGGATGATAGCCAGTGTTGTAAATCTGGTTTTGTAACGCGTGATGTGGTTAAGGTAATCACAGATCCTGCTTTAAGGAAAGAGCTGCTGTGTATATAAGTATGTTGGCTGCTTTTTTTCCCTTCTGACTCCCGCTCCTGTTGCAGTTGGGAAGACGTCGAACTATGCCATTGTCCTGGCTCAGCTCTACACTCAGGGCCAGTGCAAAGGGCTGCATGCCTTCATTGTTCCCATACGGCAGCTGGGCACCCATGAACCTTTGCCAGGTAAAAATGAACGTTAAGGGTCTAGGACTCATGGAATACGTTAGGTCTGTTTCTCTCCAGCTGTATACAGCTGCATGTGTCTTGTTAATGTACACGGCTTGTTTCGCTCTCTGATTTCAGTGGGTAGATGGTAGGTCACAGGGCTTAAAGGAGTCTTTCTTGTGACTAAACTACCACTAAATCATCTTTCATGTCACACTTTCAATGTGAAAGTTTGGGATTTGTTTCTGTCCCAGTGTTTCCCAGCTCTGCATTCTGTGAGGCAGCATGTCCTGCTTTCTGAAAGGGAAAGAATACCTTTCATCATTCTCTAGCTAGAAGTGAGCTGGATGATCTTCAGAGACTCCCCCGGTGACTGGACAGTAGGACTGCGTGTAAATTATGAAGATCCCCGTGTTTTGATGTCCACTTTTCCATCAAAGAGGTCAAGGTCCTCCTTAGCTGTTACTCCTAACAATGCCAGGACTTGCTAGAAAACTAAACAGACTCTTTATTGGAGAAGGCTTGAACCTCTCGCGTGGTGTTTAGTTCCTATTTCTTAATGCAAGCGGCTTTGTCTGTGGCAGGTATTACGGTGGGTGACATTGGGCCAAAATTTGGTTACGATGAAATGGATAATGGCTACCTGAAAATGGACAACTTCAGAATTCCTCGGGAAAACATGCTGATGAAGTATGCCCAGGTAAAGCAGTGACTTTTAGCATATGCTGTTAGAAATGGACACTTCAAATGCTCTTGTGTGGTTGAATAGTGTACCAACAAGATTGTAGATTGCTTCTAAGTGCTACTTGATGAGTTTAGAGCTTGAGATGTGAACATGTAAAAGGGGGGAAACTTTAAAAATCAACAGGCTGTTGGTTTTTTTTTTTTTGGTAGGTTGAACCAGATGGTACCTACGTGAAACCACTTAGTGACAAGCTAACCTACGGGACCATGGTCTTCATCCGATCTCTCATTGTAGGCGACGCAGCTCGCTCCCTGTCCCGGGCTTGTACCATTGCCATCCGCTATAGCGCAGTGAGACACCAGTCTGAGCTAAAGCCAGGGTAAGCGCAGTGAAATAAAAGAGCAGCCTACGTGCTCAGGGAAAATTCCCGAATACTGGAGGGAAGAGGGACTTGGGTTGATGTTGTTTGCTTTGGCACTTGATTGTTTCAAAGCGCTGTTTCATCCTGGGAAGTGCCTTCCCCTTGCCAGAGGCTTTTGCTGTATGGTCTTAGATAGCCTGGCTTGATAAGGATGCAGCCTGTACTGTCGAGGTGGAGAAGCTACTTAGAGTTGAACAGGACTTCATGGCAGTTTGCTGGCCGCTGGCATACTAACTCGCCTGTGTTTTGCTCTAGGGAACCCGAACCCCAGATCCTGGATTATCAGACCCAACAATACAAACTCTTTCCTCTCCTGGCAACAGCATATGCTTTTCACTTTGTGGGAGCCTACATAAAAGACACCTATAGTCGTGTTAGTAGTGACATCAATGAAGGGAATCTGAGTGAGCTGCCAGAGGTACTGTGTCCTCTGTTGATTTTATCTAAGTTTTCTTTACAGCATGGGAGAAAAGGCATCAAGCCTTTTTGGCTTTCACTCATGAGATATCTTGTAATTCTTTAGATTCAGAGATCTCAAGCTGAGGATGTGCTGGTGACTTTTATTTCTTTATTTGCACTATTCACTTAGCAACCCTTTACAAAAAATAGGGAGTAATGCACAATCCGAAAGCTACTGTGAATATATTTTTTAAAAAGGTGACTTCCCAGGAATGATGACGTATCACTTGGGAGTGAAGACTGGTCTTATGCTTGTGCTGTAGCTTCTTGATTTTTCTTCCAAGCCACTGGGGTAGAATTGGTGTGTTGATCAAAGGTATCAGTATTGTACTGAGGGGTTAGGGTTGTAAAATGTCAGTTTTCAGTTAGCGATTCTGTGTGAGATCCTAATGTGACAATAGGCAATTGAAAACAGTCTTGGACATAATGCATAGAGACAGAAAGGATGGGGTACTCAAAAGAAATCTTTACATGCGTAGAGGCTTTTGTATAAATACTTTGGGTCAGGAAAGAGTCCTTACAAGAAAAACAAGACCCTGCGGGACACTGGAAGGATGGCTCTGCTTTTTTCTGGGAGCTGCAGTACATAGCACGTAGGTGTGCAAGCTAAGAATGGAAAATAAAAAAATCTAAACTGGCTTTGCTTTTGTCCATCAGCTCCATGCGCTGACCGCAGGGCTGAAGGCATTCACTTCCTGGACTGCCAGTGCTGGTATTGAGGAATGCCGGATGGCGTGCGGTGGGCACGGCTACTCTCGCTGCAGTGGCCTTCCTGACATCTATGTCACGTTCACCCCATCCTGCACCTACGAGGGAGAAAACACAGTCATGATGCTGCAGACAGCTAGGTATGGTAGCTTCCGTCCAGAGACGTTCTTGCCTTCGCATCGCAATCTTTGTAGCTGAAGTGATAAGCAGAAGAGTATCCCGTGTTACCATGAACCTGGTCTCTCGTGTTTCTGTCCCTTGCCCTAATTTTGACAGAAAAATATAAGTTTACAACTGTTCTTTGCTAGTCTGACCCTAGGTAAGGTAACCTCTCTTCATTCAAACAACTCTTACTTATGAGTTGCTCTGTTGTCTCTATTTTCAGGTTCCTTGTCAAAAGCTACAACCAAGTTAGTTCTGGGCAGCGGGTTACTGGCATGGTGTCCTACCTTAACGATCTCTCCAGGCAACGCATTCAGCCACAGCATGTGGCTGCTCGGACTGCGACTGTGCCCATCAGTGATCCAGTCAGCTTGGTAGAGGCCTACAAAGCACGTGCTGCCCGGTGAGTTCACACTTACTAGGCTGAGCCAAGCACGAATAAAATTGTGTGTCTTGGGAGATGGTAGTGATGCGCTGCCCTGGTGATGTTAGAGTCTCAAGATGTGGTTTGCAAAGCTTTGCTCATTGTGTTGCTTTCAAGAAGCGACACACTTTACCAGGCCGGGTCAGTGTGAAGTGCTTTGAGGCTACAAGAGGCTACCTACAGCCTACACATAGCCTTGTTACTCTGCTTCCTTCCATTTTGAAATATCTTTTTCTTATTTAAATGTAAAGTATATTCGAGCGTATAAATACCAACATTGTTCAAACTGCTCAGAGAACTATCTGGAGAGAAACAATCCTGCTATTAAAGCCTATTGTGAAGGAAGTGTGAGAGCAGAACAGGTGAGTAGGTATCCAAGCACCACGTATGTGCTGTCAAATGTCGTCTTACCCCTCTGTAGCTGTGTTCTAGCTGCAGCAGTGATGACAGGGGGTTTAGAGCCCCTCACTCCAGGCATATATTCAGTCGTGGCACGTGACCTCTGAGTTCTTCTGATGCGTTAGGCTGAAATTCATAGGAATTCAGTGTACGTAATCTTGTTAATGTGGTGTTATTGCCTAACCTGTTTTTGTTCCTTTTATGAAATAGGCTCGTAGAAGCTGCAGCAAAGAATTTGCAAGCTGAACTGAACCACAGAAGGAGCAAGGAGGATGCCTGGAACAGAACTTCTGTTGATCTTGTGCGAGCATCCGAAGTCAGTGATGTGCCTGATAAAGAAATATGCTATAAGAGCTTCTCATCTCTTCGTGAACCTGATTCACCTTCCTTTCTTTTCTTGTAGGCACACTGTCACTATGTGATAGCGAAGCTTTTCACAGCAAAGCTGTCTGAGATCAGTAATGCAGCTGTCCGTGCTGTCATGACTGAGCTGTGTCTCCTGTATGCACTGTACGGGATCAGTAAGAACACAGGGGATTTCTTGCAGGTTGGTGTCTTTCTCCAGCACTTTAAATCTCTAGAGACAGAGTCATTGTTAGCAAAGATGCTTTAAATGCAAAGTGGCGTGAATGCTTAGGCGTAAGGTCTTGACTGTTGACTTCCAGAAGGCCGTTAGCAGCGCAGGTCTGACAGAAGGCTCTTGTCAAGTTTCCCTTGTGATCTGCCAGAAGCAGAGTTGGGTGATAAATGGTAACATGGCATCTGTCTAGGTTAGCTTAAATGTTTTCCAGTTTGTGACCAGGTGTTGTATGTTAAAAACCAAGGAGCGAATAAAGGAGATGTACGTTAGATGTGCTCCGAGAGCGGTATGCATTTGTAAATGAGTGCACAAAAGGGAGATATTGTTCTCCGAATTTTAAGCCATCCTTCAGTGAATGGGTTTAAATTGTCAGGCATGACTTTTCTTCTCTTCGTTCTTTCACTTTGAGAATGCATTTGTGCAGCAGTGTTTTATTTTGTCTTCAGGCAGATGTGGTATGTTTTGTTTTCCTATTTTCCTCTTTGCTGCTTTCCAAAAAGTTCCCTGAAATCAGGAAGAATTTAATATGCACATTCTCAAGAAAACTTGCTACTGAAGTTAACGTCCAGGCATTCTAAAGAATGAGTCTCCCATCAAAGATTAAACAGCTAGGCAGTACGGTGGGCTACGCTAGGCATCTCCTTTTGCTTGTATGCTATGGCAAATTGCCAGTTTGATGACTTAGCACTTAGGAAAAAAAAACTAGTGTTTTGTGAAGTGCTGCATTTTTGTGTGGGGGAAGGCTGACCGATGTTAGACCACAGGGGAAGGGAAGGGAAGGTTCTTGTGACTTGCATACTCTTCTGATAATCTTTTTTTTTTTCCAAGGCGGGTATTCTGACCGATGCCCAAATTACTCAAGTGAACCAGCGCGTGAAAGAGCTCTTAGCTATAATTCGTCCCAACGCGGTAGCGCTGGTAGACTCCTTTGACTTTCATGACGTTCATCTTGGATCTGTGCTTGGCCGGTATGATGGCAATGTCTACGAGAACATGTTTGAGTGGGCAAAGAAATCCCCACTGAACAAAACAGAGGTAAAGAAACTTTATTTCTTCATCCTTAGGTCATGTGTATCCATTTTGATCCAGTGATCTCGGCACTTAATTGATGAATTGGGGAGACAAGTCAGTAGTGGTAATGGACCAAAGCTAGCGACCTACTTCTGCTCCTCTGCTTTCAGTGTGCTTTCTTCAGTTACCCTCCCCCGTGTACCTCACGCGAGTCCCTGTGGGATACATTTCAGTTTCTCAGTTGAGGAAGGAAATCCTACTCTCCCTAGAGAAACAGTTGAATTTTAAAGAAATTTTCACTTGCTGTTAATTCTGCTTAGTGACAGTGGCTGTGAAAGCCTTGCCTGTTTTCTGGCAAATCTTCCGGTGCCTTCAGGCAGTAGTAGTGACTGGAGAAGAAAATAAACTGCTCTCATGTAGTACTTAAGTGTCAGGTGTTGCACATCTGCCCTAAGGCTGTAGCTACAGCTGAGCTGATAAAAGAAACGGAGCTGAGAAGAGTCAGTGTCCCTCTTCCATCAGCCAAAACACGACTCCAAATCCCGTCGCGCTGGCCTTTACTGCCTGTACTTGATTTGGACAGACTGTCTCCTGCGATGGGCTGCCAGAGACTGTGGTTGTAGTTAAATCCCACCAGAACTTGCTCAATTTTTTTGTGCTTCTGAAGTCAGTGGGGGGCTTAGGAGCTTCATTACGGTCCCCTTAGGAGACCTCTACCAGTTTTCTTCGAATGAAAATGCCAAAGAATTGTCTGTATGGATAGAAGGTGTCTTGCATTCTTTCTTCTCACAAGAAAGGTAGTGGGGAAGCTGTTTCTTGTGGCTTATATTCTCATCCTCTGTGTCATATAGACACTCAAATACAGGACTTAGCTGGCTGTTCTTAAATCCCCGAAGTGCCTCTGATTCAGATTTCCTTGGTATAAAAGCACACTGCAAGATGTAAAGAGCTAAAACTGTTCTAAAGCTCAGGCCTGACCTTGCTGTAACCACTGTCTTCTCCTCTTACAGGTGCATGAGTCTTTCCACAAACACCTGAAGCCGATGCAAGCCAAGCTGTGACGCCTGCTGTTTTTTTCAAAACGCACACTTTTCCTGACCTGAAAACTGGGTGTTTGCATCCTTTCTTCAGGCACCTAAATCGAACCTTTCAAACCCCGGTAGCTGTAGGACAGTGAATAATTGTAGCCTTTCTTTCCACTGTTATAAATCGAGGAGGTGTTTGGGGAGAGCGCGTAGGGATTGATGCCTGTTTCTAAAGTGCAATTATAATGGTAAAATTAACCTTTTAAAAATCTGGGAAAGCTTTATGGATTCATACAAGGATTGCTTTTGTGAAGCTGCTAACTAGAGAGAAGTTACTGTCAACTGGAAAGGTAGCAGGATTTTACTACTAAGTAGTTAACAGCCCTCAGGCAATAGCTTCCAGCGAGCAGTTATGTCCTCCCCCCAGAAAGCATCCATGTCTTGATTTTTTTTTTTTTATTTTTTTTTTTTTTAAGATTAGCATCACCTCTCTCCTTTGGCAAACGTTTATGCTCTCTGAAGCCTCCTGCGTAGTTTTGTGCACATGAATCTGCACGTGGCACTGCTTTCCCGGGCTAGCTGGGAAGTAAATACCCATCCTTCTCTGCAGCTCCGCTTCATTCATCTTTCCAGAAGACACCTTCATGTTTTCCAAGGCATCCTTCTTCCCTGCCCCGCAGAAACTCCTTTTGCCCGTGTGCTGTCGCCCACACTGGCACCTTACTCTTTGTTAATAGGAAGCCAAAGGAGAATATAGTGATGCTGCTCTGAGGAAAAAGCCAAGCAGTAATCAGCCAGGTGCTGATAATAGATGTTCTGCCCTTCTTTTAGCTGTTGGTATTTTCATAGCACTATCTCAAAGCACTTTACAAATGTTAATTACGGTGATTTGATGTGAAAAAGCACCACGTGTGGCGGCTGAAACTGCAAATTTGACTTGGAGTGATGAAGCCAGTATCTGAGGGCAGAAATCAGTTGACTGAGGTCCTTGGGCCTTCAGAGTGTTCTGGGATGTTCTTCTGGTTTTTAAAGGCACTTCTTCAAGACAACGACAATCCCAAGTGAAGGGTCTAGATTTTGTTTTTCCTACCCATGCATTTCCAAGGAGCTTTCTCCGATTTGCTTAATTTTGGTTTTATATTGACTTGGGACTTGCCCAGTGCTGTCTGGATTAACAGATGAAAGATTTCGCTTTTAGCAGAACCTCCTGACACCCAGTGAAATCAGTGCAACTACAGCTGAGCAAAATTGTTGCTGTTTTTCACCACCAATAACTCTGTCCAGTAACAATAAAACCTCTCTTCACCACAGATAAGAACAACTTTGAGCTTAAAATGGTAAAAATCTTCAGCATAAACCCAAATCCCGCAGTTCTGAAGCAACACCTGAGAACCGTTTCCCTGACAGCTTTGGTATCTGTTAAAGTCTCTAATTTCAGATCAGTTTTCATGGAGGACATTTTCCTGGCACTAACAACGATCAGACACAATGTTTGGCTCCACACGCAGTAGCCGAACAGAAAGAAATGTTTAATTTTAAATAAAATAATCAAGCTTACGTTTTGGCTGCTGAGTCTTTCAGGTCGAATGGAACGGCCGCCGTTCAGGCTCCCGAAGGCGGGACAGGGCTTTGCCTGCCGGTGGTGCTGCCCCGGGGAGGGGCGCGGGAGGAGCGGGGTGCCCGCGCGTTCCCGAGGACAGGACTAGCTATAACTGTATGTACAGAGTTAATAAATTACCAAAATGTGTTTTCAAAGTGCCTTTCTGTCATGCGTTGCCATCAGTGGATCTCATTTAAAGTAACGGGGGAAGCAGACTGAAGTATTCAAAAGACCTTAAATTAGTTGGATTTTATTGGTTTTATTTCTAGTCCGAGCTTTCTGGCTTTGCTCTGCGGCGTTCTAGGGCCGCCAGCCCGGTCCGACAGCTATCGCTGGCGGTGGCACGCTGCTCGGTGGTGTTGCGGCTCTTGTTGCTGGCTGATCACCGCCAACAGCAACGGTTGAGCACTAGTTTTTGGCAGCAGAAGCTGTAATTCGTACAAGCTATTTCTTTCAAGTTATTCCCCCCTGTTTTTTTGGAGTAGATCGCGATGTAACGGCAAATGCTGTGCTCCCTTGCTGTTGGTGAGGGTGTTGTACGCTTTTCTTTTCATCTTGCTGCTGGTGGTGGTAATACCCGAATGCCACAACCTGGCGTGACTTGCCGTGGTCAGCAAACAGCATTTAAACTCTGTCAAACGGCCCTGCGTCCTCGTTAGGACTCGTCCGTCTTGTGACAAAATGCGATGGTACCGTTTCCACGAGCGCCGAGCCTCTTCTGCTCGGGTAGAAGTGATTTTGGTGTCAAGTAATGACACTTGTAAGCTACACCGTTCTCCTTGAGGAGAGCTGAAACGAGCGGGCCGTGGCCATGGTTGGCAGCCTGATTTGGACGATGGACTCCTAAAAATGCCGCCTTTTGGTGAAGACTTCAGAAGGAGCCCGTGTCCCCGCCCGGGCTGGCAGCCTGGTGGTGAAAGCCACTGGGAGATGGGGCTGCAGGTTATAAAATCTGAAAGACGGGCGTTTCTTCAGGGATTTTTCTGGAAGTAACAACTCAAGTACAAGCGATCAGGGCAGGAGCAGGGCTGGCTTTGTCCTGTACCCAGCTGTGGTGAGTGAGCTTTTTTTTTTTTTTTTAACCTGAACTTCTAATGTTTCCAACTTCCAGCAGTGCCAGCGCCCCTTGCTGCCGAGGCTGCTGGGGTTGGATTTGCTAAACCCGGCCCCTTTGGAGCAGCGGTCATGGGTTCAAGTTCATCTACTGAACCATCCGGGATGCTGTGCCACGCAGCCTTCCCAGGCGGGGGGTTCCCAGGTTCCAGCCTTCCCAGGCGGGGGGTTCCCGGCGTTCCTGGGATTCCCGGGCCTGGCCTGGGTTCCCACCTCCTAAACTGGAGGCGGTGGCCGCCGCTCTCCTGGCACACGGGAGCTCTTTGGAGCTGCAGCCCCAGTCCCTGGCCTCCGGCCAGCGCCTTCTGCTCGAACTGGGTTCTGGGTGCCTCGAAAGCAGGACCGTGATTGCTCTTTATCAATTAAACACCAAGGCAGGGCTTTAAAGCCCAGCGCGGCTGATTATTTGCACCAAAGCCAGCCTGCTCTCTTCGAAGGCAGGTCTTGGGGGGAGCAAAAGCCCCGTCCCCCGCCGTGTCCCCCCGAGGCGAACGGCACAGCCCTGCTGCGGCCCTCGGCCCCCCGGGCGGGGTGCGAGGGGCCCGGGGGGGTCTGGGCCCGCCCCAGCTCCCCCTGCAAGCTGCGGCTGCCGGGGGCGGCGGCTGCCGGCTCTCCCCGAGCCCGGCGGGGACTACATTTCCCATCGCCCCGCGAAGGGAACGGACGGGCAGGGCCGGGCCTTCCCGGGCCGGGGCCTGCGGCCTCCCCGCGGCGGGCGTGCTGCGGGCCGGGGGTTGCGGAGCTGCAGGTGCGGGGTGCTGGGAGCGGGGGGAGCGGGCTGCTGCGGGCAGGGCCCGGGGGCTGCTGCGGGCGCGGCCCGGGGGCTGCTGCGGGCGCGGCGCTGGGGGCAGCGGGGCCCGGGATGCCGCGCGTCGGGAGGGCGGCGGCTGCCATGGCAACGGGCTGCGGGGAGCGCGGGGCCGGGCCGGGGGCCCCTCCGTCCTGCCCGGGCCCCGGCCCCTCCGTCCTGCCCGCGCCCCCGGCCCCTCCGTCCTGCCCGGGCCCCTTCCGTCCTGCCCGCGCCCCCGGCCCCTCCGTCCTGCCCGGGCCCCGGGCCCCTCCGTCCTGCCCGCGCCCCTCGCCTCCAGCACCGCTCCGCTTCCTGCGCCGGCCCCGCGGCTGCAGCCGGCCCGCCCGCCCCAGGGCCCCCGGCTGCTGGGCACCCAAGGAGCGGAGGCTTCGTCTTCCCTCCCCGGCCCCCCGCCGTGTTGTCCGGGCTCTGGGCCAGCAGGAGCCACCCTGGGGCTCCCTGCTCGGGCCAGCACACGTGGGGGACGGCGGGTGGCACTTGCTCCCTCTCGGGTTGTTTGGCAGAGCGATTCCTTGGTGTCGGCGTGACGTTCAAGGCTGTTTTGGGGAATAAGGGGTTGTTTTTAAGAGTCAGCCTGAGCCTTGGCTAGAGCAGCTCGGAGAGGTCCGAGCGGCAGGGAGCCAGCCCGGCGTGCTGCAGAGGGCCCCGAGCGGGAGAGGGACGTTTGGTAACAGCAAACGGGGAAATCCTCCTCTCCCCGCAGGCGGGAGGTTGGCGCGGATGTGACCGGCGGCGTTGGATCCCCCGCACCGCGGAGGTGGGGATCGGACGAGTCTGTGAACGGACTTGCTGGAGCAGGGGAAGGCTGGGATCCTGCGATGGTGAGTGTGAGGCGGTACGAAGGCAGGCCTGGGAAATCCAGCTTTGATGCTCTGGCACCTCTGTTCGGAGGCAGAAGCGATCCCGAGGGCTGGAGGCTTCTGCCGGGCTGCCGGGCAGGAGGGGCTGGGCTCGCTGGTGTCTCCAAAGCTGTAAATATCTCTGTGATTGCCCGGCGTTTCATGTGCCAAGCACGTGGGCGGGAGGAGAGCATCACCGGTGCTCGTGGGGTTCTCTGGAGGAACCTTCCTTTGGCTTTAGTGCTTTGAGAAAGTCCAGGTCAGGCCTGCTTGCTTTGTTTTCTAATGAGGGAATTTGTCTTTCTCCATAGGCTACAAAACCCAAGAAGGGTTTAAGAGGTACGTACGCTCGCGTGCTTTCCTTTCGCTGTCCGTAGGCGCTTTGATCTTCTGGGAATGCGTGGGACGGAGGAGGGGGGACACTGGGGCCGGGTGGCAGTCCTGGCTACTGAACTGTTCGTGGTCCTCGTCTGGTAGCTGCAGTTGGGCGCATCGTGTCGTTCCTGAACCAGCGAGCTTCACCTGCCTCTCACATCAAGTGGATTTGCTTATTGGGGTCCTATATGCCTTTCTTGTGGGCTTTCCCAAATCCAGGGGAGAATATATGCATTTATTTTGGTTCTTCCCTTCACCTGCTCCCTAACTGCTTGTTTAGAGGCCTCCTGCAGCCCCTGACACTGAAGCGATGCTTTTGGGGTTGCCCAGGGGCTCTGAGATACCGCAGGGTGGGAGTTCACAGATTAGGTGCTGCTTGTGGCCAGCAACTAACTGAATGGAAAGCAGCTGGCTCGCCTGATAAAGAAATCCTGTTTCTGGCTAAGCGAAGCCAAATCTTACATCCATAAAATACTGGATCGAGTCCTGGCCGTGGCAGCTCTCCGTAGACCAGGAAGGAAGGCCTTACGCTGATGATGCTTGAAACCAAACCTTTATTCTTGTGGGATCTCAAAAGAGCAAGCCGTATTGAAATTGGATGCTTTTCTCCACTGGCTTGGTGAGCTCACCTGCCTCAACACCTTTAATTTGTCTCCTTTCAGGCTCTATCGATGACGTGCTTGGTGACCTCCTGGGATATGATGGTAAAACGAGCCTTCTTTGCAGCTGAAAGGGCAGCATCCAGCATCCTTGTGCCCTTACTCCCTTCCTGGGAGCAGGAGGTGCTGGTGCAACAGCCCCTGATCTCCGAGGGGCTCCAGCTGTGAGCGGGGACGGAGCAGGGAGCGGAGGGGGAGCAGGGTTTCCCACAGTCAGAAGCCGTGGAATAGGCTGGACGTTGGTTTGGGGAGGCGAAGTGAAGTTTGTCTCTGAGTAAAGGCCTTTGCGGTCCATGAGAAGGCAGCAAATCCCCCTTGGGAGCGCCTAGGGCAGGAATAGGCCCGTGTCCATCACCCTGATCTCTCCCTGTCTTGTTTCCAGATGAAACCCCTGTTAAGTCTGCCAGAGCTTCCCAGCTGGCCGGGAGCAGCGGTGGCAGAGCCCGGGGCACCAGCTCGCAGGCCAGCAAGAAGTGAGTGCCATTCAGACACAGCCTCTCCCCCTTGGAGCTCCCTGTGCTCCCCCAGTCCTACTGACCTGCCCTGTCCTTGGCTCCTCCGCCTTGCTCCCTGCCCCGACAGCAATTCCCTGGGAAGGCGAGTTACCTGTGATGCCTTTGGGAACTGGCAGCCAGAGCCTGAAGCTTTCCAGCAAGAGCTGGGTGCCCCCAGCCCTGTACATCTGTAAATCTCCCTTATAACACTTGCTTGCTTACATATAGCAGGCCCAGCACTCCTGTCTTTTATCTCAGTGCTATTTTAGCCTCGCTTTCTGTTGTACGATGTGGCTGCCGCGGTGCACCCGCGTGGTCCCCTCCACCGCCTGGCCTGGCTGTCCCCAGGGCCACCTTGCCGAGCTCACGTGTGGTGCTGCTAACCCCCAGGCTTGTGTCACAGGTCCTTTCTAGAGGAGGATTTCTTCAGCAAACTCACTGCAGAGGGCGTCGAAGCTGCAGAGGTGAGCCCAAATTCTGGGAGAGAGCCTGGGTGTCCTGAGGGCTGGGACTGAGCCAGGCCAGGCTTGCCCCTGGTGTCACCCCATCCAAGTGACAGCGGGATATCGGGGGTGAACCACGAAGTCTGGCTGAAGAGGTGACCCCTCTCTGGCATCTCTGTGGGGTGGGGAAGATGGGACGGGGGAGCGGGTGGGTGGCGGGAGAAGGGCTGCAGGTCTCCTGGATGAGAGGGAGCGAAGCTGTCCGAACGGTTGGACTCAATGATCTTAAGGGTCTTTTCCAACCTTAACGATTTTATGATTCTATGAAGCCATGTTGTGCCGCAGCCCAGCCTTCCTGGGTGCACTTCGGATGAAGTGTCGTAGGAAGGACCCTTCCCAAAGGAACGGCCTGGGTGTTCCTGACGCTTCTCCTAGAGGCAGCAGGATCTCAGCAAAGGAATTGAGGCACGGGGAGGTTGCCAGTGAGGGGGACACCAGGAGGAGCTGGGCACGTATTCTTCCATTCCGTAAAATGAGGAAAACCAGGGGCTGGAGCATGGAAGCAAGGAGTGAGGAGTTTCCAAGGTCTGCTTGTCTTTGATCTCTGCCCTCCTTGGCATGCAGGGGTCCAGTGCCTCCGATGCAGACCCGCAAGCTCTGCTTCAGACCCTGAAGGTAAGAGCATAAATGTCCTTCATCTCAGCCCGCCGTGGGCTGCAGCCGTGGCCTCCAGCACCGGCCTCAAAGGGAGGAGCAGCGCTCACCCTGCTCCCGTCCTCACCCTGCTGCTTTCCAGGACATGGATGACATGGAAGCTGATCTCCTGGGAATATCAAAACCCAGTTCTGGGCCAGGGAAGACAACCGTGAAAAGTCCTGGGAAATGTGACTCCTCGGGAGGAGCAGTAAAAACCACAGGGAAGCTGCTGGCTCCTCAGAAAGGTGAAAAGGAGATTCTGCTCTTCCTTTCATAGCCTGGTTCCAAATGAGCAAGGGGTATTTTCTTCCGGGATAGGGAACAAAAAGTGGATTTGTTCCTAAAATCCTTTTCCTGGTCCTGTTTGGGGCCGACCCAGACACAGACCGTTATTCTGGCCATGTGTTCTCCCTATGGAGATCCCTGGCCCGGCCTCTTGGCGTGGTGTGGTGACATCGGCAGCAGCAACGGCCAGGTGCCGCCTCCCGCCAAACACCGTTTGGGTTCCCTGGTGCGGGTCAAAGGCCAGGGATCTGCCTGCTCTGTGTGGAAGGAGAGCCGGAGGGGCTGCATTTACAACACGCCGGTCCCCAACCTGCCCTGCTCTTCCCCAGGCCCTTCTCTCCTTCTCTGTCTGCAAGGAGACCCCTTCAGAGAGATTCCCACCGCGGGGGGCTGCGCGTCACGATACGTGCTTTTAGGGGGCTGCTGCCAGGGTGGGAGGGGGGCATCTCGGCAGCGCCTTGTCTCTGAGAGCCACGGCCTCTCTTTCTAGGAGAGTCTGTGCCCGTGATGGAGAAGAAGCCGCTCTCATCCCCTCCTGCTTCCCGACAGTACAAGAAGTTTAACTTTGAAGGTAGGACGTCGCTTCACCTCAGCACAGCGATGCGTGGGGGCACTGAGGACTCTGCCCTTGCTCTTTGCCCGTAGCTTGCCTCTTAAACTGAAGGCTTGGCTGGTTAATGAGATGTGGAGTCCTCCACCCCTACCATGGCAGTGCAAATCTAATCCTTCAGAGGTGAAGGAAAAGAAAGTACAGCTCTGTGTTTGAGGTCTCCCCCAGGACGGGGCTGGGAGACGATTCCTGGGGGCGTTTGCATTTTCACGTGCGGGTTGGTTTTTAACGACGGTCTGTAACGCTTGGGCGCCCTTGTGTCGGGGGGGGGATTCTGTCCAACTTCCAAACGGGGGGCGGTTTCCTGGCACGGCTGAGATCTGGTCCTCAAAGCCTGTGCTTTAACCAAGATCAGCATCTGTTAAAATCACTAATGGGCTTTAGGCGATTTAGGTGGGCTTTCTTCTCCCCTTTTTCTTTGCCTAAACAGTGTTCCAGCGTTAAAGCACCCAGATTTTGAGTTATTTTCTTCTAGGAGAAAGAAAATGTGGAAAAACTGAACAGAATGTAAATCTTGAGTTCAGGGCATGCCAGGCCCCGCAGAACCTGCCTTCAGGGCTTTGGGCAGATCCACTCTCCTCTCCCCATGTGCGCGTGGTGGGGGATAGTGCTTGGCTTAGCGCAGACCTCTTCTTCTAAATAACGTTGGTTTTGTGTGCTTTATTATTGTTCTCCTTTCCTGCCCCTGCGGGGTCATTCCCAGATTTAGATGATCCTTTGGCAGGGCTTTTATCAGATGAGGAGGGGGATGCTCCCAAGAAGCCAGCTCCAGCAGGCACTAAAAGCAGCTCCGAGAAAAAAACAGAGCCGAGCAAAGAGCAAGGTAAGCAGGGTTGCTTGATGCATCCTCTTTGTATTAACTGAATCGGCAGCCTGGATTAGTTTGTGTGAGGTCCGAAGTGGTTAAATGGAAAGCCACCTAGTCCTATCTCTCATTAACCAGCATGGTCATTTACAGAGCAGCTTGGTAACGGGTTAATTGTGACACAGCTCGCCGAGCGCTTGGTATTTCCAGCGTGCCACGGGTTACAGAACGACCTTTCCTTTCAGGGAGCAGAGGCTCAGGTCTTACCTCTGACCTCAGCCAGCCTGGTCTGCCTGCTGCCAAATGAGAACAAGTTTTCTGGGTCAGGATTTGGGTGGCTGAGAGCATCGCCGCTCCGTGCCAAACCACAGCTGGGGCACCTCTGGGTGGGACCCAGCTGTGCTGTGGCTGCGTTACGGGCACTCATCCCTCTTGTTCCTGCAGCAGGGATGCTAATGGGTCTGATAGACCCCTAAAATTGCCTTTCCCCTCGGTCAGTCCGCTCTGGACACAAGCAGCAGCTGGTGGGTAGGGCAAGGACTAAGGTGCACTGGTGGAGCAGGGGCTTTGGGCGAAGCGGGGCAGGAATGGTCTGATTGGAAACTTGCAAAGCTGGAAAGGCTCCTGCTGTTAGCCAGAGCCGGAAGGCCCAGCGGCAGTGACACCCGGCGATGTCCTGTCCGTGGATGCGTGGCCACAGACCAGGCAGTAGTGCGTTGCCACTTTGTCACTTGCTGGGAGATTTGGTCACTGACAGGAGTTATTTAAAAATGACTTTGTAAATGGTCCTGAGAGATAAGAGCAGGCAGGGCTGCTTTGATCTCTTGTTAAAAAAAAAAAAATCAAAGCCCTGATCAAACCTCCTACGTGTGTGATCCCATCCACAGAGCCACCCCCACCCCAGCCGCCCCTGCACACGGTGGCCCCAGTCCGGAGGAGGGAGGAGTTCACGTTTGAAGATGATGGTGATGACCTGATGGATGCACTGGGATTTGGCAATGGCCCAAAAGGAGACGAGAAGCAGGGAAAGAAGGCAGAAGAGTAAGGGCGATGAAGAGGCAGTGGGAGTAAAGCAGGGGATGGCTTGTGCGTTGAGATGGTGCCACCGTGCTGGGTGGGGGATGCTGGAGCTTCTGCCTCTGGGTCCCAGAAAGGGGCAAGAGCAGCCTCGTTTCACGGAGAAGAGCCAGAGCGCCTTGGCAAGGCTGTGTGGTGAGGAACAGCCCTGCCTCTCGGAGAAACCCATCTGCCGCTCTGTCCCCGACAGAGAGGAGCTCCGGCCAGCCCGCTCCAAGCTGGATGAGTTGCTGGGACGAGGCTCTGTGGCCAAAATCCTGGAACAGCCAGGCACGGGAGAGCGCAGGGAGTTCAAACTGGATAAGAAGTACCAGAGGCAGCCAGGTGAGCACAGCCAGGGATGCTGGGACGGTCTTCAGAGGTGACAGCGTTGGCTTGGGAGAACGAGACTGATTTCTAATGCCCTCGCAGGGGAAATGCCCTTTCTGTAGCGGTGAGCAGGGTGGCTGATGGGCTCTCAGTCAGCGCGCGGAGCGGGGAAGGTGGCTAATGCAAAAGTGGGGTGTTCTGCCCTGGAGGCAGCCTGGGGGCATTTGCAGAGTAGCCGTGACTCAGTTGCCTTCGTACGTGGGCTGATTCCCAACAAAGACGCTTTTCCCAGCCCCACTGGGGAGGCATGTTGCTCGCGGGTTTCCAGGGGAGGTGTTTCCAGCTGTGTTTTCCCAGAGGCAGCGATCCCAATGGGAATTGCAGGGGAGGAGGAGGAGGAGGGCTGCTGTCTTTGCAGCCAGCTGCTCTTCTGGGCGCTGACCTAAGGCTGTTTGTCTGAACAGAGAAGGAAGAGGAATGGGATGAGGAGGATTTTGTCTTTGGAGCATACCAGCCCACGGTGGCCTCCACGCCTGAGGGCCGGCTGTCGAGAAGGCAGTCGGTGAGGTACGGCGCTCTGTGTGCCTCTGTGGCTCCAGCCACCGGCCACACTGCCGCTGCGGCGGAGCAGGCAGGGTCCCCGGGGTCCCCTCCCAGGCAGGGTCCCCGGGGTCCCCTCGCAGGCAGGTATGGGACTGCTTCTCCTTGCAGCAGGTTTTCAGCTGAGAACAGCAACGAACCGAAACCGGAGCCCCGCTCCAAACCTCCTCCTCCAGCCAGCCGGAGCCCCGTGCGGGGCAGCAGGGCTGGAGGCGACTGGCTGGGCTTGAAAGATGAGGATTTTATGGATTCGGAGCCGCCGTCTCCAGCGAAGGCCAGTCCCGCGGTCAGCTACCCCAGCCCTGCCGCAGCCAGGCGGCCCGGCCCCACCGGCCAGCTCCCAGCTGCAGGGGAGGCAGTGGCTAAACCTGACCCGCTGGAGGAGGAGAACTGGCTGAGCGCTGCCTTGTCTCGCAAGAAAGCCCAAGCCCAGGCAAAGGCCCAGGAGAGAAGTGTCAAGCCCGTGAAGGCCCAGGAGAGAAGTTCCAGGCCCTCGGAGGCCCCAGGCAAAGGGCCAGATCCCCACTCTCCCATCAGGTAAAGGCACAACTGATGGCTGCAGCGCTCCCCTCTGCTCCGTGTGTAGCTGCTGCAGCAGGACCTCTCAGAAACCCTCGGCTCAGATTTAAGAAATTGATTTTAAGCACTATCTTGTCTTGGGTTGGGGTGATAACGCGGGGGCTTTCTCCCGCTGATCCAGCCCACGGTCCCATTGCACCTCTGGGCTCTCCTTCCAGTTGTGGCCAAGATTGCACACACCGCGTCCCGCGGAGCCGTCCTGGACCAGCACGTCCCCACAGGTTCCCCCCGTGCTCCCCGTTCCTGCCTTCGTTCCCCTTCATTCCTCTTAGTTCCAGGCAAACTACCTCCTCCAGTTTGGGTTTACACAGACACAGGTTCAGACTGGTGCCGTTCCAATGGGGCTCGGAAGCGGATTGCAGCCAGCCGCGTATCCTGGGCAGGGCTGTGTTAGCTGGGGCTGCGGCCGCCCAGGGGCGGGGGGTGGATGCAGTGGTGGGTGGGGGAGGTTTTGGGGTGTCTTTGCTCCCTCTGCAGCCAAAAGTCTGAATCCTGCCGCAGCTGAGCGGGACAGAGGCTTTCACCGGTGAGGCGGGGACTGATGTTGGGGGAAAGGATCTTGTTTTTCATCGCCTCGGCTCTCCCACATAGGATGCTTTCTGCTTGCAGCCAGCCAGCCGCCTCCACAGGAGCACCGCAGCAGGCAGCTGCCCCGCAGGCGAAGGCAGCCAGCGCAGACGGCGCCGGGTAAGGCCTCCCTCGCGTTTCAGGCGTCCTCCGCGGGTGAGATTTCCTGCAGAAAGCAGCTGCGTGGGTGAGGTGGGGGAATGGGGAGAGCTGGTAGCCAGCAGGGATCACTTTGGTCTGGGACTTCTGTAACTGGGAGGGAAGGCAGCTCTGGAGGATCATCAGGCTCTTGCCTGTTTGATCACAGTGGAACAGCCAAGCTTTAAACTTAAAGAAATGCCAAGCAGGATAACGTCTGTGCGCCTCTCCCTGAGCTGTGACACTGCTGTGCATCGCTCTTGTGTCTGTGCCCGCGCAGGCAGCTGGTCCCCTGGCTCAGCACCGCGAAACAAGCCTCAGCTCCCCCGTCGGAGCCCGCGAAGGGGGATCCCTCCAGAGACACCAGCACCCCGGGTGCGTTTTGTGTGGCTGGGTGGTTTGGGCAGCAGGATGCAGAGGGAGTCCCCGTGCCCTGCAAAAAAAAAAAAAAAAGCAGGAGCCACAGTATTGTCCTTGGCCTGAGTCCTTCTGGGAGCGGATGGTTCCCATTGCTGCATCTGAATCGTGGACTTGTTCAATTTTCAGTCCCCGCGGCCTTGTTCCCAGGAAAGCAGGAGACACAGGGCCCTGCCCCGCTCGCTCAGGTGGGTCTGCTGCTCCCACGTCCCCAGGAGACGCGCGGTCGGGGTGGCGATCGCCAGCCCTCCCCTGCTGACTTGCTGGGCAACTCTGTCCGTGCCCCCGTGGCAGGAGGAAGGGTGTGCCCTGCTTTGCACCTCTGGGAGCGCATGTTCATGGAGGCAAAGTGTTTGGAGAGCCCCGAGAGGCCACAAGTCGTATTTATCAGGCCAAAGCGGATGTGCTATGGATGCTTTGTAATTCATGTGCGTTTACAGCCCTGCGTTGCCTGAGCAGCGCTTACATAGTTCCCCAGGCATATATATATTATATCAATTAGACAACAGAGGCTCCAGTTGATAAAGGACTTTTTCTTCAGCTGGTTTTCCCCAGTATGGCGGTGAAGATGCTCTGAGATTGTTTTTAGATAACTGAAGGGGAATTAGAGCCTTTGACAGAGAGAGAAGCTCTTCCTTGGTCTTTGAAGCCTCCATTTCACCTCTAGCTGGGCCTCCTGGCCCTGCCCTGGTGGCAGGACATGCGCTGTCTCCCAGAGGACTCATGCTCTTCTCCTTGAGTCTGTCCCCAGAGAAGGAAGAGCCCAGCGTGCTTGTGCCTGGGGCAGGGGCTGCTGAGTGTCACCTGGGGAGAAGGGACCCAGGCCAGCAACAGGGTTGGGCTGGGGAAGGGTGGAGGAGGGACTGCAGGAGGCTGGGGATGGATCGCCATTCCCAGGCGAGGAGGAGATGTTCTCTCCAAGGCTTTACCTCCCTGAGAGCATCCCTGTGTCTCCGCAGGTTACCACACCCCGGGCCCATCTCCAGGCTGCCCCGCAGCTGCAGGTGAGGCATGTGCCTTCCTTCGGGGGTTGGTGGCCACACCACAAAGCCACTGATCCTGAAGGGCCTCGATCTTCTCTCTCCATCCCCGTAGGCAGAGTCCCCAGCCCTGGGCTTGCTGCATGAGAGGAGGCTGGGGGCTCCTGCAGCCCAGCTCTATGAGGACGCATCAGGCTGTCGGGCAGCGCTGCTCAGCGCCCAGGCCCGTGTGGCAGAGCTGGAGAGCCAGGTGAGCCCCATCGCCGGCTGGTTGGGGGACCACGGGTGACCCAGGGGGAGGAGAAGGGGCCATGTCTGCTCCAAATAGCACCAGGGTGATGGGAGAGAGGAGAAACCTCCCTGTCCAGAGATGCCTACAACCACCAGGTGCTGCTTTGGGAGCTCTGTCCCCAGGGCAGCACAAGGACCTTCTCCCCGGGTGCCCGGCAGGTCCGGACGCTGGAGCTGGAGCAGACACAGCACAAACTGTTGCTGGAGAGTCTCCAGCAGCGGCACCAGGAGGAGCTGGATCTCCTCGAGAGCGCCCACAGGTACCAGGCTCTCGCCTGTGCTCCCCTCCTCTGTCAGGTCCTTGCCTGCAGCCCTGTCCATCTCCCCTGGGGTGGGAGTGCTGGGGCACTTCCCAAATCCATCCCTGGGGTGGGCAGGCACAGGGCCATGTCGATGTGGACCTGCTGGGGGCAGAGAGCAGCCCCATGGGTGGGGGTCCACTCTCGCCAACACTGTCCCATGGGTGACAGGGAGGACAGGGCAGTCCCATTGCCAGCACGTCCCCAACCAGGGCACCGCACGGGGCAGTAGCAGGGGGGTTCAGGGCTCAGACTGCGGAGAGCCTGCGCGTTTCCCCACATGCACAGCGACACCAATCTGCTCCTAAATCCCCGTGGGCGCTTTGGGTGGAGAGTGCTGGGTATTGCCATGAAAGCAACACTTCTTCCTTGCTGTGACCTCTCTGGGCAGGAGCCGGGTGAAGATGGTGGAGGATACCTACGGGCAGCGGGAGGAGAGGCTGCGGCGGGAGAAAGAGCAGCTGGCAGCTCAGCTGCTGTCGCAGAGCCAGGACGCGGAGCAGGCGCGGGCAGAGCTGCTGGCACAGCACCAGCAGCGCCTGGCCGCGCTGGAGCAGCAGAGCGCGCTGGAGCTGGAGCGGCTGCGAGAGCTGCAGAGGTGAGAGCGGCATGAGCGGCACGCGTGGGGCCAGTTCCTTTTTTTTGGCAAAGAAACCAGGGAACGGGGACATGGTGAAAGGAGAAATCAGACTCCCGAAGCACTGGATTGTGGGCAGCTCGGTGGCTTTTGGAATGGGGATTTGCTTTGTAGGTGGACACAGGGAGATCTGTCTGGAGACACCATTTCAGAGTGAATGCATTGTATTTTGAAAGATGCCGAACCCAGTGTTTTATCTCCCCCAAATCCCTTTTCTTCAGGTCAGTCAGTCACTGATGTCCACATAGTTTGGGTCAATAAGAAATCAGTTTTTGGTAGAGAAGCCTGTAACCCCCACATGTGGTCAATCCCAAATGTCGGTGGGATGCCCCGTGACAGACCACCGTACCAGCTCAGCTCCTGGGACCTGGTTCTCAGCCCCACAACCAGGCCTCTTCCGTGGTGCCCGTCACGGGGAGGACTGGTTCGTAACAGCCCGTGGTGGGCTCCTTCCCCGTGTCTTGCAGAGTGTCTGTCCAGGAGATGCGCAAAGACCACGAAGAGCAGCTCCAGCGGCTGAAACGGCTGAAAGACCAGGAGATTGATGCGGTGACCAGTGCCACTTCACACACCAGGTACCGACAGCCGGCATCGTATCCCCTTTGGCCCACCACACATCCCCCTCTCCATCGCGGTGAGGTGAAGTGTGTCCCACAGGGGTGACCCTCCCCTGGCTCCTCTCCGCAGGTCTCTGAACGGCGTCATCGAGCAGATGGAGAAGTTCTCCAGCGACCTGCACAACCTCTCGCACAAGCTGGAGGCCACGCACCACACCACCTCCCAGGAGCTGGTCATGGGGGCACGGCAGCGGGACAAACAGCTCAAGGGTACGTCTGCCGTTCCTCTGCACCGAAACAGCTGCGGGGTTCCCTGCCAGGGCTGGGGACACCCAGAAAACAGGGAGAAGTTGCTCCGAGTCAGCCAGAGGCTGGGAGCCGAGGCTGTCAAAGCCTCGCCTGCCTTGGTCACTGGACATCTCAGGGTCTCCCCTTTACAAAACAGTGTCCTGGGGATGTGCAGAAGGTGGTGAGCACAAATGCGTGCAGTTTTTCCATGAATATGGTGTGGACAGAGGGGGGCTTCCCACCTCATGCTGCTCATGGCCCTCTCCCCAGTGCTCCAGGACAGGCTGTCGCAGCAGCAGAGGGACATGGAGGAGGAGCGGAGCCGACTCCAGGAGGTGATCGCTAAAATGGAGGCCAGGCTGGGCGAGCAGACTCGGCTGCTGGAGCAGGTGAGCCCACGCTGTGTCCTCTGCCCGGGTCAGCCCTCCTGTCTGGGTCTGGGGCGTATGTCTTGCCCGCTGGCTGTCCCTGGCCTGGAGCCTGTGAATGGCATCTGTCCTCTGTGTCCGAACCCAGGAGCGATGGAGGGCGACGGCGGAGCAATCCAAAGTGGAATCGCTGCAGCACTCGCTGGAGGAGCAGCGGCGAGTCATGACCCAGCAGCTCTCCATGGAGCGAGCAGAGCTGGAGAGAGCGAAGGTGAGGTGGGGCGGACGCCTCCAGGTGTTCTTCACATGTCCCGTGAGTCTGAGCGGGACCGCGCGACAGCGTGTGGTGGAGGAGGGAGCTGGGTGCTGGGCTGCAGCGTCCTTCCTCTGCCTCCTCAATCCCACGCCTGGTCGCATGGTGAATCGCAATCGGATCGACCCTCTGGCGCGCGGACGCGAGAGGCTGCTGTGTGCATGCGCGAGGCACGCTGGTTCTCGAGGAGCGTGGGGCCAGAGCTCTCCATGCAGGGTTCACGCCATGGGCTTGGACCAGCCTCTAGATGTTGCATGGGGTTTAGTGGCAGAGATGGGTTAAAGGAGAAAAATTCCTACAGCAAATGGGACTTGGTGCTTTCTCTCTCCCTCTCTCGCGACACCCTCCAGAGCGCTTTGCTGGAGGAGCAGAAGTCGGTGATGCAGAAGTGCTCAGAGGAGCGACGGAAGCTGGCGGCCGAGTGGGCTGAATTTCACACCCAGCAGCAGCTGAGCAAGGAGCGGATGGAGCGCGACATGGACCGAGCCCTGCAGATGGACTCCCAGAGAGAGGGCACCATCATGAGCCTGGCCAAGGTACCGCAGTGGAGCCCCTTGCCGTGGCCTCCAGCACCGCCTGGCAGGCTCACGGATGGGTCCTGCCCACTGGGAAGACGTTCAGAGCTGCCTTCAGGTGCTTAAGACAGAGAGGTCAGAGACATCACTTGGGGTGGTGCCTCCACCGGCCTGTTTTAGGTGTTGACTGAAGCATCAGTCACCTCTGTCTCTCCCCGGTTCCTGTGAAGGGGTTTGGGCAGCCAGGCCAGGCGCAGCCGCCTCCGTTGTAAGTCTGGTGAGAGGAAACCCCCATGGCGGGTTAGGCAAAACCTCCCCGTGCCATGGGGACGTGTCCAGAGCCAGTTCTGTTCTCCCTGGGGCTGTCCAGAGGGGATGCGTAGCACAGACAGTGCAGCAGAGCTGCATTTTCAAGGACTACCAGGGTGGAAAATAACCATTCAGGCTGGATATTTCCACTGCTGACAAACTGCCATGCCTTGAGCATGTTTTAGGGTGTGCAACATGGTGAGGGGCTCCGTCCTTTCTGGGGAAGGAGTGTGTGTCTGTGCAATCCCAGCTCTGCCGGCCCTGGTCCCCAAGGGTGGGCGGATGAGGGCGCTGCTTGAGCACCTGGTGTTGCTCTGCACCCCAAAACTGGCACACGCGAGGAGCTCAATGCGGGCAGATCTCTCCCCTCACTTGGGAAGACATGAGCGAGTGTCCAGGACAGGGCAGGTAATGCACCGGTTTCCCCCGTGCCCATCCTAGGAGCAGGCAGAGCTGAAGATGCGGGGCCGTGAGCTGAAAGCCAAGGAGGAGCAGCTGGGGAGGGACAGGGAGCTGCTGGACGAGGCCTGGCAGGAGCTGAGGCTGGAGAAGGAGAAGGTGAACGGGGCCGCACTGCGCATCCGGCAGCGGGAGGAGGAGATTAAAAGCACGACCAAGGTAAGCGGAGCGTCTGCGCTGCAGTTCACAGCTGTACACGGGCCGGCAGCAAAGCCGGGGTTACGCACCCCTCCTGAAGCCAGGAATCCTAATCCTGTCCTGGGAGGGGAATAAGGGGATGCACAGAGGAGCCCTGCCCCAGGGCAGCGAGGGTCCTTGTCCCCAGCCTCCCCAGCCGCTCTGCCTTGCAGCTCTCGTCCCAGAAGTACGAGGAAGGGGAGCGAGCCCTGCGGGAGGCATGCAGGATGGAGTCTGAGCACCAGACCAAGCTGCAGGTCATGCAGCAGCACCTGGAGCAGCTGAAGCAGCAGGAACAGCGTCTGCAGCAGGTGAATACCCCCTCGCCTTCCCTTGTCGGTCTGGGGCTGCCGTGCCAAGGACCTGAACCTTTGCCAACGGCTTCTTTCTCTGCCTTTCTCCGGGGGACGGGGCAGGAGCAGCTGAGCATGGCTCACCAGAGGAGACAGCTCGAACAGCTACGCAGGGAGCTGCCCAACAACCCCGTGATGCTGCTGACCGCAGACCAGGACCTCGGTGCCCCTACAAAAGGCCTCTCCAGCACGCTGTGTAGGGCCTCCTGCATGCTGCTGATGGGGAGGGATGTGCTGGGGGCAGCTGCACTCGTGTTCCACTTCTCGGGAGGCTTGGGATGTTCCTGGGGGCTGTTTTAGTTCCCCTGTTTATAAACCTCCAATGTGAGTTGGTTTTGGCCTCCTCTTCCTCTGAAGGAGTTCAGCGGCGCTCTCTGAGCCAGGGCGGGGGGTAGGAGGGGGTAGAGGGGCAGGAGGGGAGAGGTAGGTGGGTTACAGCCCGTTTGTACTGGGAGTGTGGGGAGGACCCTGCTGCAGGGACATGCAGGCAGCAAAAAGAGGGATGCTCTGTTGTCTCTGTCCGCAGTTCCTCTAACGGTGGCGGCACCACACGCTTGGGCTCTCATTCCAGGCTTTCCACCTCCTCAGCACAGCCCAGGGGGTAGCAGGGAAACCCTGGCCATGGCCGGCCCCGCTGAGCTCTACGCCAAACTGCTGCTGCTGAAACACAGGGCCCAGCAGGTGAGGCACCGGGGACCAGGGCTGGAAGGGGCTTGGAACCAGCTGGGTGGGAACAGGGCTGGGCGAAGCCTGCTGCGGGCCAGATAGCCACAGGGCGGTGTCTCCTAAGATGGTTACGGAGCCTCACGGCTGGGCTAGGAGGGCTCGCAGAAGCCATGGGCACCTAGAGGAGTGATGCCAGAAGCAAGGATGGGTGGATCCTCACAGCTTGTCTTGGGTTGGCTCGATGTCCAACCTGAGATGGACATCGTCCTTGACTCAATGGGGTTGCCCCTCCCCTCACCCCATCCCTGGCTGGGAGAAGCCAGCTCTGCTGGACTCTGGCTTCGTGATGTCCCCAGCCTTTCCCGTCAGCCCCCTGCTTCCCTGCTGGGTCCTTCCCCTGCGGGGATGCTCTGAGGCTTCCCCTCTGGGTCCCGCTCAGAGCGTGAGGTTGTGGCTCTGGGGGGAGCCCGTACGCCCCAGGGGGTGCCGCGGATGGGTACCTGCCCACCGCTTGCTGCTTGAAGGAGGGCTTGGGATACTTCCCTCACTGAGGAGCGACACCCTGGACTGGGACCCTGTTTCTGTGGCACTCTGATATCCATCCCACCCGTCCCTCCCTTCTCAGGACCGCGATTTCTTAGAGGATGAGCAGTTCTTCCTGGAGACCCTGAAGAAAGCGTCCTACAACACTTCATCTCTGTCAGACTGAGGAGGTGGCATCCCCACGCGCTACCCGCGGGATGGCTGGGTCCGTCCTTGCAGGAGGCTGCTGTGCCCTCCCCATGGAGGAGGAAAACAAACAATAAATAATCCCAGCTCTCAGCTAAGGAACTGTCCTTCTTTTTAAAAACAATCCCAGAGTGTTCAGAGTGTGAAATCCATCCCTATGGGCTGGGAAGCCACGGTTTGGTCTCCGTCCCTCAGGGTGAGTGCCGCTGGCCCTTGGGCAGGCAGCTGCCTGCCGCTGGGCTGTGACAGCCCAAGGTGTTTGGGGGATTGCAGAGGTTTGGCCGAGCTGTCACGGCTGTGTTCACCAGCACCCCCAGCATGTCCCACAGCTCACAGGCAGCTCCAGCTTCTCCTTTTTGGGTCATTTGATAGCCCATTGACACTCTCGAGGGCAGAGAGGCCCTGCAGAGGGATCTGGACAAATCGGAGAGCTGGGCAGTCACCAACCGGATGAAGTTTAACAAGGGCAAGTGCTGGGTTTTGCACCTGGGACATGGCAACCCTGGATGTACGTACGGACTGGGGAAGGAGAGGCTGGAGAGCAGCCCCGCAGAGAGGGATCTGGGGTTCTGGTTGACGGCAAGTTGACCATGAGCCAACAGTGTGCCCTGGTAGCCAAGACGGCCAGCCGTGCCCTGGGGTGCATGAAGCACTGCATTGCCGGCCGGGCGAGGGAGGGGATCGTCCCGCTCTGCTCTGCACCGGTGCGGCCTCATCTCGAGCACTGTGTGCAGTTCTGGGCGCCGCAGTACAAAAAGGATGCAAAGCTACTGGAGAGCGTCCAGAGGAGAGCCACGGGATGGTGAAGGGTTTAGAGGGGAAGGCGTACGAGAGCGGCTGAAGGCACTTGGTCTGTTCAGCCTGGAGGAGACTGAGGGGAGGCCTCATCGCGGTCTACAGCTTCCTCACGAGAGAAGAGGAGGGGCAGGCGCTGATCTCTTCTCCCTGACCTCAATGGTAGGACCCGAGGGAAGGGCAGGGAGAGATGCTGGGGAGGTTTGGGTCGGACATTGGGAAAAGGTTCTTCGCCCAGAGGGTGGTGGAGCACTGGGACAGGCTCCCCGGGGAGGGAGTCACGGCACCGAGCCTGACAACATTGAAGAAGCATTTGGACAACGCCCTCAGCCATACGGTGTGGATTTGGGGGCCGTCCTGTGCAGGGACAGGAGCTGGACTCGATGATCCTTGGGGCTCCCT
This sequence comes from Nipponia nippon, assembly GCF_047370975.1. Lineage (NCBI taxonomy): Eukaryota > Metazoa > Chordata > Aves > Pelecaniformes > Threskiornithidae > Nipponia > Nipponia nippon. The sequence goes on from NW_028262330.1 coordinate 1,640,080, forward strand.
CCCAGCTCAGGACATTCTGCGATTCTCTGAAGAAGCCTGGCTGTTGCGCTGGGTTCAGCTCCCGTCCCTGCTGCCCCGGGGTGACGGCAGGGCCGCCCCGCTCCCGTCAGCGGGATCTGCCCGGGGACAGAGGGAACGGAGCAAGGGCGGAGGTGGGGAGCCCGGGGCGAGGGGCGAGGCCGTCGCTCTGGGGACGTTTCTAGTCAGGCACTGCGCGGCGCGGCCCCGTTGCTATGGCAGCGGGGGCCTTCTAAGGCAGGCCCTGCGCGGCGCAGCCCCTGTCGCTATGGTAACGGGGGCCTTCCACGGAGGGTGGCGCGCACCATGGCGGCGCCCTTGCTGAGCGCGGCGCTGCGGGGCGGGCGGGCCTTCGGCACGGCCGGTGAGACACGGGCCGGGGAGCCCCGGGTGCCCCGCGGGTGGGCCGTGGGCTTGGGGTGGCGGGGGAGAGCTCTGGGGCGCCTGGGTTCCCCAAGCGTCCCTGGCGGGGCCGGCTCGGGGAGGCGGGGGCGGCTGCGGCCCGGGACCGCGCTCCCGCTCCTCCCGGGCGCTCTCGGCCTCGTTTCTTGCTCTCTATAAAACGGGAACTCTCTCCGCTTCCAGCTGCGCTCTGCAGGCGGGCGGCCCCGCTGGGGCCGATGCCCAACGAGGATATTGACGTCAGCAACTTGGAAGCGCTGGAGAAATACCGCAGTTTCACTCGCTACTTCAGGCTGGCGGAGAAGGAGAGCAGGAAGCCCCGCTGGTGGAAGACCTACCGGCAGCACACGAGCCCCCAGCCGGGTACTGGCGGGAGGAGCTGCGCCCCGCGGGGTTTTACTGCTGGAGGCGAAGGAAGCTGTTGTGGGGGCCCCAAAACCCGCCCTGTAGAGAGCTGAGGAGGCGCTTTGGCACGAGGCTGGCCCTTCTCCGACGCACGCGTTTGCAGAGCGCAGATGTCTTGGGGGACAGGGACGGCAGTTTTCTGGAAGGAGGGAGGGTGGCCAGGACCTGCCAAAAGACGGGGGGCAGAGTAAAGAAGTGATTCCTTGGAATCCCAGTAGTTTCAGAGAAAGCAGACCCGGAACCAGAGCTTCAGACCGGCAGGAGATAATGCAGCATGACTGCAGAGCAGCCGCCAAGAGCAGACCTGCTCGCCAGCTGGCAAACCTCCGGGTCTGGGGGTGCGATCAGCTGGGGGAGGAGGAGGGAGCAGAGGCGCGGAGGTGCAGAGGTGGCAGAATCGGGTCTCTGACGTCTTGACGTTTGTGTCTCTTTCGCACACTCTCTAACCTTTCGCGGGGGTTTTGTGTCTGGGTATTTCGGTATTCAGATTTTTTCACGTATGTGATTTTTTCACCCCTCTCTGAAGAGCCAAAGACTGACATCAGCCTAGTGCGTGATAAGCCGTCGCGGGCAAAGGAAATCAAGGACAGAAAAAAGGTCCTGAGGGAGAACCGCCAGAATGCCGAGATGGAAAGAGCAGCGCGGCTCCGGACCGGTCTGTGCCCCGCCACCTCCCTCCCTGCCCCGGCCGCTCTGGGTCCCCGGCTGCCTCCTGCAGTGTTTCTCTCTCCTTGCAGCGCTGATCCCCCTCGACGAAGTCCGAGCTGAGTGGGAGAAGACCAGCGGCCCGTTCCACAAGCAGCGCGTGGCGCAGCACTGCGGAATATTTCGTGACTTGTTCAAGGGGGCCACGTTCACCCCCTGGGTTACCTTGAGGGTGGAGTACAGCCAAGAAGACGAGTACCTCGTGCCGGTCTACTATGGGAACATCGTGACTCCGTCAGAGGTGCGTGAGGGGAGCTGGGAGCAACCTCAGCCCCACGGGGAGCCTGGGTGGTTTGGTCAGATGCTTCTGTGGGCACTGTTTGTTCTGGGGGATTTCTTTCACAGGGGTGTTTCCTCTGTGATGAAGGAAAGGTGTTTCGTGGATGCGATAAGGATAGAGCCTTGCGATAGGATTGTCGTCTGTCAGCAGGCTGATGTCTATTAACGCTCCGGGGGGCTCTCCAGGTGGAGCTGGATTACTCGGATGGCGTGGCTGTGCCCAGTTCATATTCTTTGTCTTGGAAATCATGACCTGGTCTTAATGGAACCTGTTGTTTGAGTGATTTACATTCTCTTTGTGTTGCTCATTTAGGCTTCCAGTCCCCCTGCAGTGTCATATGAGGCAGATAAAAGCTCCCTCTGGACTTTGTTGCTCACAAATCCAGGTGAGTAGCAGGTTCTTTAAAAAGAACTCATTTAAAGGGGGTTGTTTCACTCTGCTTTTGGTTAGCTCCTGTTTCTTTCGGCTGTACAGTATCTTCTAAGTAGTGAGCTATTACATATGCAGGAAAGACTGCAGCCTCCCCAAACCTCTAGCAGTTGAGAGATGGGACAGTGATGCAACAGGACCCGTGTCGCGGTGTAGTGGGAGCAGTTCCCTGACGCCCATCTTTCGCTGACCCCCAAACTCTTCTCTCCCTCGGCCATCTGCCGGGGAAGGAGGTTAGCTGACGCTGTTCGCCCAGAGAAACCAAGGCACAGTGAGGCGAAGCAGCTGACCAAGAAGTCCTTTTAATCTTGGAATTACATCTGTGGAGTTCTTTGCTCCTCGTTTTAAGCTCAGTCCTATAAGAATGAGTTACTTTTCTGCTAGGAAAGGAATGCTGGGAGGTCTCGAGCTGCTGCCTCTGTTCCAGGGGGGTCTGGGCGTTCTCGCTTTGGGGTTGATGCAAACACCAGGTTGTCACTAAGCCGCTTTTCTCTGTTGTGTGCGTTTGCAGATGGACATTTAAGAGACACGGACTCGGAGTACCTCCACTGGCTGGTGTGAGTACTGCACATCGGAGACGCATGCTGCTTAGCAGAAACTCTTCTCCCAGAGCTCAGGAATAAGTATTTGCTAAGACCGTTCCGTGGCTGTCTCTGGTGCTCCTGCCGCTAGCTTCTTTAGCCGTGTTCTGGGTCCTGCTAAAGATGCAGTAGTTCCAGGTGTTGCTGCTGTTTGGCATTCAAAACACTGGCTGTGATTTTTCTTCCAGTGAAAGCAGCCTCTACTATCTGTTCGCTTGTCAAACAGGGCGTAAGTCACGTCAAACCGTAGCACAGAGTGATCTGCAATCCTGGGTGAATCTGCTGGTCCTGATGGAGGGAAATGAATGGGTATATGGTGACGTAAACTTCTTTGTGTGCAGGACAAACATCCCGGGCAATGACATCAAGTCGGGTAAGGAGATCTGTCATTACTTGCCCCCCTTCCCTGCCATGGGAACTGGCTACCATCGCTTCGTCTTCCTCCTCTTCAAGCAAGACTGCCCCATAGATTTCAGCGAGGATGTTCGGCCGATGCCGTGGTAATTCAGGCTTTCACTGGGCAGCTGCACACTCGCTTGGCTGGGCTGTTACTGCTTGTGAGGATATGTTTGTTACTGCTGTAGGAGAGCAGTTCCTTTTAATCTGCAGGGTTGTTCAGGGCTGCTTTGAGTTTGTGTGTCACCTGGAGCCACAGTCCCAGCCCTGCAAGCACTGCGGAGTCCTGTTGCTTTAAACCAGGCTGTTAAAAAAGTGTTTTTTTCCTGCCTGGGGCAGAAATGGGCACAGAGCTGGAGAAGCTGGGACGTTTTTTTTGGTGACTTCCTTTTCCACCTCTGCTTTATAGACTCTGGGACGATGTGGGGAAGCGGTTGCCTACCAGAGTGCTGCAGGAGAAGAGGTTCACCTCGGCTCTTGTGCTTCTGTCTTGTTTCCAGCCACAGCCTGAAGATGCGAACCTTTAGCACGTTTGACTTCTACAGAAAGCACGAGGATGCAATGACCCCAGCAGGGCTGGCGTTTTTCCAGTGTCAGTGGGACAGCTCCGTTACTTGGGTCTTCCATCAGCTTCTCAGTAAGAAACGCAGCGTGCGGGGATGCGGGAGGGGGCCCGTCCGTGGCCCTGCGGGTACCGCACAGGGTCAGGGAAGCGAGCTCCGGCTGTAGGCTCTTGCTTGGTCCTGGCCCTTGCCTAGGGTCTGTTACAGCCCAGACCAGGTGCTTAGCGAGCCATCCCCCGCCAAACTAACAGCAGTCTGAGGAAACAACCTCTAAAAGGCCATTTTGAATGAACAATTGAAAATATCACCAAGAGAGCCTTCACCAGGGCGTGCTTGACCACGTGTGTGCACGGGAGCCCTCGCTGGTGGAGGAGAGGGCCTGGGGTTCGGATCTGAGCCGTCTTGCTGACGTTCTGTGTCACCCCTTTACAGATATGAGAGAGCCTGTGTTTGAATTCGTGCGGCCGCCCGTTTACCACCCTCCGCAGTTAAAGTTCCCGCGCCACCAGCCTCTGAGGTACCTGGACAGATACCGAGACACCACGGAGCCCACCTACGGCATTTACTAGGGGCCCGGCCTCCTCTCGAGGCGCTCTGGTGCGGGCTGCGGTGCCGGCCAGGCAGATGGGGCTGCCGGCTTCCCTGCGCTCACGCAGCCATGCAGCTGGGAGCCGCCTGCGCCTCTGGAGGGAAACGACAAAGTCTCAGCCCCTCGGCTCCCAGTTCCCCTGCGCTGGCAGTGCTGGGAAGCGCGCAGCTGGGAGCAAGAGGCGCTGGCAGCGCTGGCAGCTGTGTGGTCAAAGGGTGCTTGAAGGGGACGTTCGTGGATGAAAGCGAATCCGTGGCCAGGCTGGAATCTTGCTACTGATTCTGTAGCAGAGCTGATCAGGCAGGGCAGGGCAGAGGCCCCCCGAGAGGCCCTGTCTTGCTTCTCTGCAGGGATCACGGTTCTCCTTTTGCCTGTTTATGGAACAAGCAGAACCAGGCAGCCTGGATTTCCTCCCCTTACAGCGCTGCGATTCGGGACTGCGTCAGCTTTCATTTCTGCCGTCCTCTTAAAGAGATGGGTCTGATTAAACACACTCTGAGCGACGCTGGCGGCGCTGCCTTGTCTTTGTTGGGAAGAGCTTGGTGTCCCGGCCAGCTGCGCAGAGCTGGGGAGCTCAGCAGGGTGCAGGGCAGAGGGGCAGCCCTTCCCCTGGCCGGGGTCACTTTCCCCTCTTGGATGTTGCAGGGCGGGAAGAGCGTGGTTACGCAGGTGGTAAACCTGCACGCGGTCAGCGTTTGTGGAGCTGGCTTCTCCCAACAGCTACCCAAGCACGTGGTCCGTAGTCTCCTTCCCTGCGCTCCCGGGCAGCGCGTACGCGGTGTGGAATGGTGGAGCAAAAGCAGAGCTGCCGAGCTGCTGGGGGTGGGGCAGGCGCAGGGTGGTGGCCTGGCTGCTGCCAGTCCTGTACCCAAGCTGTGGAGAGCCTTCTGCTGTGCTCTGCAGGCTCTGCGCATCCCCCGCGCACATGTTTAAACCCCCAAATGCCAACGTGCTCTTGCTGTTGCAGCTGCCTGTTCCCAGCTCTGGTTCCCAGTAACTTTCTCTGAGGATCCCCCCTTCCTCAGGACATCGGAGCCTTTAGCAAACAACAGGGATGGTGCTGAAATGCCGCCCCGCTGCCGTTGCTCAGGGTCGTCACCAGCTGCGCCTGAGCTCCCTGAACTCTTCTCCCTCCCCGAAGGGCTCCGGGGTCCGGTTTAAGCCGGGGTGGATGAGCTGGTGAGGTGACCGCGGCGGGAGCGCGCGTGTCCTGTGGTTCCAGGCAGACACGCAGGGCGTGTTACGCCTCTCTCTGACCTCTGAATATTTGGTCAGAATTTGCAGATTCAACCTAAAGAAATGTTTGGGGGCTGAAGCTACGCTGGGACACGCAGGGAGTTGTGACAGGTCCCAAGTCACCTCCTGAGTCCAGGGGCAGCCTCGGGGGTGGCTCCGAGCCAGCCCGTGACACAGAAACTGCTCCGAGCCCCCAGCAGCTCGCTGGCGAGCGCCCCGGCTGCAGCACTGACGTCCCCGCTCGCCCTCACGGCTGAAAGCAAAGCCGCGCGGGTGGGGAGGCTGCAGAACCGTTGCAAGCCGAGGCCGTCCTGCCGGCGTCCAGCTGCCTGGGAGCGTGTGCGCAAGCGATAGCGCATCTGCGAGGGGAAGGAGCTGAGGTTTGGACTGGAAGGTTGGGAGCTTTTTTCCCTGAAACTGAACTGTATGAAGAGAAGGTGAAGGTACGCAGTGCACAGGCACCGCAGTCGCCTCCGGGCAAAAGACTCCGCTTCCTCCAAGGGCAAAAGAGGAGTGAAACCAAATTATCCATCATATGTGTACCCGTGCAAATGCATGCCTGGAAATACACGTTGCTCTGAACCTTGTCAGCCTCTCGCCTGTGTCTGCCTGTGCTGTCGCTGCAGCGTTTCATCCTCCCCGGGGCCTCCTGCTGTGCTTTGCCGCTCTCCCGGTGCCTGGGCGGAGCAGCTCCGACCCTCCCTGTAGTCTCCCCAGCGTGTGGCGGAGCCGAGGGGGCACCCACTGGGTGTCTCTTTAAGAGCGTGCCTGGCTCGGAGCCCTGGCCCGCCTCTGGGCTCAGCGTCACCATCTCTTCCTCCTCTGCACAGCTGAGTTTCTATTTCCCCGGCTTCTTTCCCCCATCGCCCCGCTCCCCGGCGCAGGCAGGATGGCATCGCCCGTCTCACAGAAGCTGGAGGAGAAGCTGGTGTGCTCCATCTGCCTGGAGCTGTTCCGGGTGCCCGTCACCTTGCCCTGCGGGCACAACTTCTGCAAGCGCTGCATCAATGGCCACTGGCACAAGCAAGAGCAGGCGCCCGCCAGGGCCGAGAAGGGCTACACCTGCCCCGAGTGCCGCAGGGCCTTCGAGCAGCACCCGGAGCTGGAGAAGAACGTCACCCTGTGCAGCGTGGTGGAGCTGGCGCGGGACGGCGAGGCGCGGGTCTCGGGCACAGAGAGGTGTGAGGTGGCCCATGGCGAGCTGTGCCCGCAGCACGGGCGCCCGCTGGAGTTGTACTGCGAGGAGGAGCGGCGGTGCATCTGCTGTGTCTGCACTGTCCGGCAGTGCCAGCAGCACCGGCGGGTGCTCTTTGAGGAGGAGCGCTCTAAAAAGCAGGTGGGGACAATGGGTGGCAGGGGAGCCACGGCAGCTCGGGCATGGTGCAACATCCACCTCCGCTGTCCCGCGCCCTGCTGCGGGGGTGCGACGTGCCTCTGCGCCCCGAGCTGTGCCCAGCCTCAGCTGAACAAGGGGCTGGCACAGGCTCTGGCTGGGGAGATGCCACCAGCGCCCGTCTGCTCCCCAAGAAACCAGGGGCTGTCAGGAGCAGCAGAGAGCTGGGTAAATCCAGCAGCACCGGATGAACGGTGCCATAGGTGTTTGTGACCCCCAATCTAGGGGCAACAGCTAAAAATTGGTGAAAGACAGCACGGGGTTTCACTTCTCGGTGACCCTGGTCGCAGCTTCTCCCCTTCCCAAACCTTCTCCTTCCCTGTGAGCCTTGTCCTGCAGCCCTGCAAGGGCTCCGGGGCCCGGGCGGGCGGCAGCATGCTGCGCCGCAGGGTGTTGGTGCCTCCCTTCACAGGCCCTTTTGAAAGAGTCCCTGGAAAAAGCCGAGGAGGAATCGGAGAGGATCGAGCGGGCGATGCAGGAGCTGGAGGAACGAATGCACAGCATCAAGGTAGCACCGCGGCCGCCTCCCTGCCGGGCATGCGGGTGGGAGCGTGCTGGCTCTCACGGCTCTTCCCTGCCAGGACTCCTCCGAGGGGCTCCAGTCGGTGATTCTGAGCAAATTCGCCCTCCTGAGGAAAGCCCTGGAGGATTGCCAGTGGCAGACGGTGGCCAGGATCGAGCAAGAGCAGGCAGCGGCGCTCGGGCGTGTGGAGGAGGACTGGAGCCTCCTGAAGGACCGCCTGGACGTCCTCGGCCAGCACAGGGAGAGGGCTCAGCGCCTGCTGGCCTGCCCCGACCACAGGACCTTTCTCCAGGTACCGTCCTGGCGCCCCATCCCTCCCCGTGCCTGGGCGCTGCCGGCCCCGCGTCCTTTTGGTGAGGGCAGAGACGTGGTCGAGCCCTTCCCCAGGGGCGACGCAGGCTCAGCCCGCCGCAGGGCTGAGGGGAAGAGCTGCTCTCGGGGGGGGGTCCCTGAAAAGTGGGGGGGCGATGCTGGATTGGGGCAGGCGGCGATGCTGGATTGGAGCAGGTGGTGCTGCCCGCAGGGCCATGGGCAGCATCTCCCGCCCCCAAACCGCTCAGCAAGGCTCTTCCACCGCCAGCAAGGCACAAAGCCCTGTGCCGCAGCCCCTCTGCTCCCCGCAGCCCCACGCTCCCCTGCGACTGGCCCCTGGCCCTGCGCGCCAGCCGCAGCTAACGGCAGAGGTTTTGGGGATGCCCCCGTCACCCACTGGGGAGACGCGGTGCGTGCAGATGGGATTCAGAGCTGCCAATCCTCCCCAGGCCGGTGCATGGGTGTCCGTGTGTCTGTCTGCAGGAGTTCCCCCTGCTCCCACCTCCAGAGAGCCCGGAGGCGCTGCTCCCCATGGAGTTTGATGTGGCCGGCGTGGTCAAGCCCATCACTGACGTCCTCACCAACATCTCCAGGCTCCTGCTGGAGGACCTGCCCGGCTCCGTGGCCCCCAAAGCCCCCGACCCCGTTGGCCAAGGTAACCCTTCTGCTCGCAGGGCCACCCCGAAGGGCTCCAGGTCATCCTGAACCACAGCCTGGCCCCTGTCACCATGCTGGGGACATGGCTGCTGGGCACAGGGGGGTGGGATGGGGCCACGCATCTACTGTTCAGCAGATGGGTATCAGTGGGTGGGATCAGCTGGGTGGCTTCCCTGTGGCCCCTCCTTGCTGGCAATGCCAAGCCGCGGTGGCACGTGCCCGCTCCCAGGCTTGGATACAACGGACTTCCTCCTCCTCCTCCTCCTCCTCCTCCTCCTCCTCCCATTGAAGCCTGGAAGGAACAAATTTTTGGGCGGCATCACTCAAAATGCCCGTCCCTGTTCTCCACAGGCCCGGTGCATCCCCAGAGGCCGTCAGTGAAGGTGGTGGCTGCTCTCCCCCAGTGCCAGCTCCGAGCTGAGCTTCTGAAGGGTGAGGAGCCCGTGGGGGTCTGGAGGGACAGCACCCGCTGGGGTCCCCGGCAGGCAGAGATTTCACCAAGCCGAGCTCTTCCCTGGGAGGAGGGTGGCGTGGCTGCGGTGACGGGGCTCCTTCCCTGGTTCTCCCAATCCCTCTCCCTGAATGCGGAGAAGGGTGTTGCAGGGGCAGGGTGGATGGGCTGGGGGACATGGCGCAGCCGGGAAAGGGCTCGTTAGGGGGATTAGTGGCACCAGGGAACACTTTCGCATGGAATCTGGGGCTGCCGGTGCCCGGCATTGGGTCAGTTGCTGCCCCGGATCTTGCCCCATCTCCATCCTCTCCTTTTCACCCGCCTCGGGCGCCTTGCCCGGGCAGGAGCGACGTGCCTGTTCCCCACGGCCCATATTTAGACACAGCGCTTTCCCGCAGGCAGGCAGGCAGGCAGCGTCAGCAGCTGGCAAGCGAGCACCCACAGGGATGTGTCGTGGGCTGCCCCAGCCGCCCCGCACAGCACAGCGCCAGTCCAGAGCCCTGCCTGCAGAGCCCCGCCTGCAGAGCCCTGCCTGCAGTCCTTGCTCTGTCCAGGGGTATGGCCCCAGCACTCCCAGCTGCAGTCCTGCATGTCCCCTTCCCTCCGTGGGCCCATCCCACTTCAATTCCTTAGGGATTTCCTCAGCGCTCCTTTTCCCATCTCCTCCCTGTTGGGTAACGTTCAGGGCGTGTCGGTCACCTCGCTCTTGCAGGGGAAGCAATTGATGCCTGTAGGACCTGTAAGGATTCCTTCTGTCAGGCCCCACAAAACGTCCTCAGGGTTATTAATAGGAAAAACCATGTTATTTCTGGGCAGCAGGCGTGAGCCCAGCGTAGCTGCCCGGGCCACGTTGCTGCCGGAGGAAGGCGAGGTGCTGGTGGCCAGCAAGCGCCCGCGGCAGGAGGAGTTACCACAGCCCGTGCAGAGGAGAGCGTCTCCCCGCAATACCATATTTGCTCATTTAACGCCTGGTTTCTCCCCCTCTCCCCACCCACGCTCATATTTTTTGCTCTTAAAACCAAGCATATCTCTTCCAAAATGAGCAGGGAGCCCCCGCTGCTTGCTGGCTGTGAGCTGGGCTGCGCAGGGGCTGCACCAAGCGCCGCATCTCGGTGCCTCGCCAGCTATTTCTGGGCTGTTTCCGTTCCTTCTAGCAGGCGGGCGGGCAGGTATCGCATCTCACCCCGCTCCCCTTCCCCTCCAAACGTGCCACAACTTTTCCCTTCTATTTTGGGAGCCAGCCCTACGCAGTTTAAGCCGCATCACCTTTGGGGGGGCTCACGCCAAGGGCACAAAGGTCTGATGAAGCATTTCAGCCCCAGCTGCGCTGTTGCTCTTCCCAGACCACTGCAACCTGACCTTCGATCCCGAGACGGCCAACAGGTACCTGGAGCTGTCAAAAGGTAACCGGAAAGCTAAGCACGGCCCCAGCGCCATCCACGGGCGGCAGGAGCAGGGACCCCGCTTCGAGCCCTGGCAGGCGCTGTGCACGCAGGGCTACAGCCACGGCCACCACTACTGGGAGGTGAAGATCTCCAGCCACTCCGTCGTCCTGGGGGTCACCTACCGCAGCCTCCCCCGGCAGTGGCAGCAGGGCCACAAGTTCAACATCGGGATGGACGGGGGCTCGTGGGGGCTGCAGGTGCGGGAGGATTGTTACCTGGCCTGGCACAAGGGCCGGGCGGAGAAAATCCAGGAGCTGCTGTATAAGACCCTGGGGGTCTGCCTGGATTACGGCAAGGGGCTCCTCTCCTTCTACGGCCTCGGGGAGAGGATGCGGCTCATCCACTCCTTCCACAACGTCTTCACCGAGCCCCTCTATCCTGTCTTTTGGCTGTGCGAGGGGCGAGCGGTGACGCTGTGCCAGAGGGACTGAGCCAGAGCCGCCGCGCTGCTCCGTTAGCCGGGCCGGCAAGCCCCAGGCTGGTGCCGTAGCTGAGCTGCAGCCGGGGGCTGTCGCGGTGCGCGTGGGACCCCGATGCCGAGGCAGGAGCGGGGTGCAGTGTTTTAACGAGAGCTGATGAGGACAGACGTGCAAATTAACCCGTCTGATTTGCACGTGTAGCTGCCAGGTGGTGACACGAGTTGGGGCGGGGGAAGGCTGCGGGGCGAAGGGCCGTGCCCCCACGGGGGGATGAAGCCCCCGCTCGCTGCGCGGGGGCACGTGCGGGTGCCTGTCCCCGAGGAGGGGGATAGGGAGCGTGACAGAATGAGGTTTTTCCTCTTTCTCCTGTCCCTCCCAAACCTCCCAAGCCTGGAGACTGGGGCTGAGGGGGACCCTGGAGGGGTGCTGTGCCACGGGGTGCGGTGGAGCAGCGCGGAGGGAGCCCTGCGCTCCCCCAGCCCCACGTGCAGGTGGGTCCTGCTCCCCCAGCCCCTCCCGCTCCCCTCTTGCCGCTCTCGGACACAGCAGAGCAACTTTCTCGGGTGCCACGCTGCAGTTGCTCTTCGGATGAAGCTGCTTTCCCCAATAAAGCTCTCTCTTCCCACTGATTTGACCTCGGTGCTGGTGGGAGCCGTGCGACCAAGCAGTGCTGGGAGAGGTGAGCTGGGTGCCCCGGCTCCCGCACCCATCCCTGCTGGGCCCCATCCTGCCCCTCCGCACCCTCGCAGGGCCAGCAGCGGGACCAGCCCCTCCTAGCGGGGCTGGCGGCAGAGATGAAAGGTGCTTTATTTACAGCAGCGCTGTGATAGGGGAACTTGGTTTCCTACGGCTCTGCCCCAAGGTTGATCTGGCACAGAAGAAAGTCCGAAGCTTTGATTGAAGCTTTTCCAAGGTCGAGACCGCAGCTCTGGTGAGGACTAACGGCGAAACTGGGCACTGGGTTCAAAGGTGCTGGGGGTGTGCAGGTGAACGTGCAGGAATGAATCACGTCAGCTTGTTTCCTTTGGGGAAAAAAGGCTTGAAAGGATCAGCCCCCTTCAAGGACAGATGCGATTTGTCTGGCCGTGCTTCCTCCTCCACTCCACACCTCCCCGCTCCTCCCAGGCCTGTCCTCGGGTGGGACCTTGGGCTGGCACAGACCTGGGAACTTATCTAAGCTGAAAAATTGTCTGTGTACCCTCCGTAGGAGGTGTCCGGAGATCCCAGATTTACCAGGCAGATCCTCAGACCGAAAGCACTTTGGTGTCTTCCCAGCCCCATCCCTGCCTGGTGCCTGCCGGCTCCTGCCGGCCCCGGAGCAAGAGGGGCCAGGGACCGAGCCCGGACCCGGGCGCCGTGGCCCCTTGTGCCTATGGGAGCGGCTGACGTGAGGCCGCGCTGTGAGGGTGGGCAGGGAAGCACCAGCACCCACGCACGGGGGAGCTCAGGACCCTCCGCGCGGCCCCGGGGTGGGGAGCGGCGCCTGGGGGCAGCGGGGTGGCACCGGGTTCTGGGGAGCAGCTCCGGGGGGCAGGGGATGCTCGGGGGGGGCAGCAGCCCCCTGGGAGGGGGACTGGGCTGGGCTGGAACAGCTGCCCTGGACAGGAGGAGATCTGGGGGTGTGCAGCGGCTGCCCCTGGGGGCAGCAGCCCCCCGGAGAGGGTCCGGATCCCAGCGGGGCCGATCCTTCAGGAGGTCGTAGAGCCTGGCTGGGAGGCAGCGCACCCGCGGCGGGGGGCAGATCGCCCGGGAGGTGCCGGGGAGAGGCACCAGGTGCCCGGCGCGGGGAGCAGAGTCCGGGGACGAGACACCCCCCCCACCGGGAGGGCGGGCGATTGGGGACCTGATCCCGGGCGCGTGGGGGGGCCAGGACCCCGGGAGGCCGCAGGACCCCCGGCAGCTGCGGGGAGCGGAGCCCCGGCCCGGCGGCGGCAGCGGCTGCGGGCGCGGGGGGGGGGCGGAGCGGGCGGGCGGGGCGCGGCGGCCGCCCGCCCCCCGGCGGGGCCGGGGCCGGGCCCGGGGCCGGGGCCGGGGCCGGGCCCGGCTGCTCGGGGCGTTCAGGGATGGAGACCGCGCCCGGGAGCGCCCCGCCGTCCTCCGCCGCGGCGTTGCGGCTGGCGCTGGCGGCTCCGGGGTTGCCCGACGGCCCCTTCGGTTGCCCCATCTGCCTCGACCTGCTGAAGGACCCGGTGACGGTGCCGTGCGGCCACAACTTCTGCCAGGGCTGCCTGGGGGCGCTCCGCCAGCGGCCGGGCCCCCCCGACGGCAGCGGCGGGGCGGGCGGGGCCGCCCGCTGCCCGCTCTGCCAGGAGCCCGTCCCCGCGGCCTTGCGGCTCCGCAAGAACCGCGCCCTCTGCGAGGTGCTGCCGCTGCTGGCCGCCGCCGCCGCCGCGTCCTCCCCGCCGCCCCCTCCGTCCCCAGCCGCCGCTTCGTCCCCCCCATCCCCAGCCGCCCCGATGGCACCGGGAGCCGAGGAGGAGGAGGATGCGGCGGGGGAGGAAGGAGCGGCGGTGCTGTGCGACGTGTGCCCGGCCGGGTCGCGGGTGGCGGCGGCGCGGTCGTGCCTGGTTTGCCTGGCCTCCTTCTGCGGAGCCCACCTGGAGCCCCACCGCCGCGCCCCGGCCTTCCGCGCCCACCGCCTGGTAGCCCCGCTGCGGCGGCTGGAGGAGGGGCTCTGCCCCCGCCACCTCCAGCCCCTCGACGGCTTCTGCCGCGCCGAGCAAACCTGCGTCTGCGCCCGCTGCCGCGCCCACGAGCATCGCAGCCACGACGTGGTGCCCCTGGAGCGGGAGCGGGAGCACAAGGAGGTGCGTGGGGTCGGGGGGGGGGCGCGGAGGTCCCCCCGCGGGACCCTGGGCTGGTGGGACCCTGGTATGGGGGTGTCCGTGTGGGGCGCAGCGCCGGCGGGGCGTCCTGCGTGGGGAGGGATGGGGCAGGCGGGGTGGGGAGGGTGCTGCGCCCGTGTCCCCGCGCGGGACCTAACCCTGGCGTGGGAGCGTCCGTACGGGGTGCAGGGCTGGTGGGGCGTCCCGGGCGGGCTGAGGGGCAGCACCCCTGGGAGGGGTTCGTGCGGCACCCACATCCCCACGGGGGACCCGATCCCCGCGGTGGGGTGTGCAGGTGCCGCCCTGGTGGGACGCGGGGTGGGTGCTGCAGCCCTGTGCCCGCGGGGGACCCCACCCCAGCATGGGGGACAGGGTGCTGTGCCATCGGGTCACCCTGCGGGTGGGGACACGACAGGCGTTAGGGGCAGACCCGCTGCCAGCCAGCCCTTGGGGTTTCGTCCCACTGTGGGGCCAAACTCGCAGTCCCGGGGGCGTCGGGCTGGGGGCGAGGGCGCCTGGGCCGCCCTGCAGCGGCCGCCCCCGCGCTCACGGGGCACCCGTCTTCTCTGTCTCGTTCCCACAGCTTCGTCAAGGCGGTTTTTCTCGGCGTGCTGGCAGCCTGCCCGGCCGCTGCTCCCGCTCCACCAGCCCTTTGTGTCCTGGCGTTTTGGCAGCAGGGTTTTTTCCGTCATTCCCATTCCCAGATGCGGCTGAGTCACCTCCCAAATTCACACCCACGAGCCTCCCCGGGAGCCCGGGCTCCAAGCCCAGCGCGGTGCTGCCTTCTTGGGCACTGCTGCCTCGAGCGCGTGGGGCCTCTGCAGGGCTGCAGGCAGATGGGAGCCTGCGAGGCTGGTGGCGTGGTGGCATCCCCACGTCGGCATGGGGCGTTTGGAGACCTCGGGGGTGTTTGCTTTTTCCCAGGGAGAGCCCGGGGGCTGCGGACATGCTGGCAGGGTCGCAGCGGCAGCCTCGAGCCAGCTCCCACTCCCTCATGGGCTCTTGGGACTGCAGGAAAACCCTTTTGCTGGCATTATTAGTCATCAGGAGCCTTAAAATAGAAAGCGTGTGTGATCCCAGCCCTGAGGAGCTGTCAAGCCTCAACAGGCGCTGCTTAACAACTCCTGCCGCCGCCCTCGCGCCGCGGGGTGGGAAGGATGGTCGGGGAGAGCGCCCGTCCCCCCTCGCCGGGCAGGAGCGCCGCAGGGGGCTGGGGGCTGAGCACCGGGGCAGGGAACTGCCCTGGCTGGGGAGCGCGGTGCCCTCCTGGCTCCCGAGGGACCCGTCCTCGTGACGGGCAATGGCTGGCGCTAACAATAGCGCGTCAGGAAACGCCGCGTTCGGACGGTGCTTCCTTAGCAGCCACGCAGCACCCGTGCTCCCGAGCTGCTTCGCTTTGCTCCGAACGAGAAACGTCCAGGAGACTCAGTGCTGCGTTTCCGAGTGCTCCGGGTCTGCCTTTCGGTTTCGCACCCATCCCAGGCAGATTTTTCTCAGCCTTGGGATACACACTAAGAGCACACGGCTTAGCTGCGCTTGCTGCAGTCACTGCCCGATGGTTTTGCTTTCAAATTCCTATTTTGTTTGGTTTCCGCTGGGACCGGGTGGGGAGCGTGGAGCTGGGCACGACCCTTTGCAGCCCGGCTGCTCCTTGAGTTTTCCAGCCGAGTGAGAAGGGTCGTTTGCAGGTTGGATGTTGCAGGGGAGGAAAAGAGCAAAACAACTCGCGATTCCCCTTGCACCCTTCACCCGAAGCCTGATAGCAAGGTCACGGGCAGAGAGGGGGCTGTGGGCTGAACTTCGGGAGAGGCTGGGTCCCCTGCACGTCCCTGCTGCCGGGACCGGGGGGCAGATCTCAGCATTTGTCCTTCGTGTCCACAGGCCCAACAAGCCAAATTCCTCAGCGATGTGGAGAACGAGCTGGAGGAGCTGGCAGTCACCATCGCGCAGGCCAAGAAGATGGTGGAGCTCATTAAGGTGACTCTGCGACGGCTCCGCTCCGTTAGCGCAGCTCGGCTGGGCCGGGGAGCAGAGGCGAAGGGGCCGTGAGCTTTTGGGGTGCATGGGGTGTAGAGGTGGTGCTCACAGGGGAGCAAGCGCTCCGTAAAACGATGGTGACCCTGGCAAGGATCCCTGAGGATTCTTGCTCCTCATCTCTGCTAACCCTCGCGGCATCTTTGGTTGCTTTTGTTTGCAACCTGGAAGGAGCACCGGGGCAAGGACCGTGCCAGGGCACCTGCTGGCTCTTGCACCTTCCCTCCCCAGGCTCCCGGGGGCTTTGGTCCCCTTGGGCCTCGCGCAAACACGTCACTTCACCACCTGCGGACACGAGACGTGGTGGAGCAGTATGCGGCTGTGCCCAGCCAGGTCCCTTGACACCTGGGTTGTAAAGTGCTCCGAGCTCTGGGGTGAAGGGGGGTTACGGGGTGTCAGGGACCCCACAGAGCTGAGGACTGGGTGCTGGGCAGGGGACAAGGGTGCTCTCCTACCCCCTTGCCTGCGGGAGGTGACCCCGACCCCTCTCTCCCTGTGCTCAGGGCGCCGCCACGAAGGAGAGAGAAAGAGTTGAGAAGCTCTTTGCAGAAGCCTCCGAGGTCCTGGCGACCTTCCAGAAGGAGGTGGCCGGTTTCATTGAGGACGGGGAGCGCTCCATGCTGGGAGACGCTGAGGCCGATCTCCGCTGGAAGGAGGAGAGGCGAGCCAAGCTGGCCCAGTGCAAGCAAAACCTGGAGAACGTCCCCAGCACCGACACCATCTACTTCCTCCAGGTGCCTGGGTGGGATGGGGTGAGGAGAAGGAGCCGATAGCGTTGTCTTTTGGGATTTTGTCCCATTTCACATGGAGCTGAGTGCCAGGAGCCCTGGGACGTGAGGGCTGCAGAGTCTCACTCCTGTTGGCACAGTCCTCTCCGCTCCCTGCTCCCGGGGGGACAGGGCAGCCAAGGCTTTCTCCTCCATCACCCCCACCTCCATCCTGGCCATGACTCAGGAGAAGCTGATGTGCTGCCCAGGCTGGGTACCTAGGTGTGGGCGCAGAGAGCGAGAGGTTGGGGTGCCCCGCTGCCCCCACCCAGCATCCCCCCCTCCCCGGCAGCCCAGCACGAGGAGACGCTGCTCCATGCGAGGTGGGCATGGTCTGGGTCCGGGTCTGAAAGGCAGCGAAGAGAAGGCGCCAGGAACGCGCGGCCGAGAAAGCGCTCTCCTCCCTTATGCAAGGCTGTCCTTGGGCCAAGTCCTGCGAGCTGCCAGTTCCCAAATCCTCCGGGGCAGGGTGGGGTGGCGGAACAAGAGACAGCTTTGGCTTCTTTGAAACCTCCTGAAACTCCCTCTTTTTGGCTCAGGAATTTCAGGCCTTAAAAGTAGCCATGGAAGAAAACCTCTCTCCGCCTCTGAGCTTCCAGAACGAGCTGAACTTCACCAAATGCACCCAAGCCGTGAGCGCTGTGAAGGATGTGCTGTCCGCTGCCTGCAAAAACCAGTGGAACCACTTGCAGGGGAAGGGAATTGATGGGCTGAGTTTCCAGAAGATGGAGGAAGGTTTGTGCTCACCCAGCCCCTCTGCCCGGAGGTCACCCCATCGCCCTCCGTCCTCCCTGCTGAGGTGGGAGATGCCTGCAGGCTCGATGGCTCCTGCAAGTGCTGGCCCCTCTCCCACCAGCCCTGGAAGCTGCCCGGCACGGCTGCGCTGCACGTTGCACAATCCTTCTCTGGGCTTATGCCTTGTCCTTGAGGTTTTATGAATTTTTCCACAGAGACCGGACACTGGAGAGGCAACAAACAGCCTGGGAGTTAGGCAGGGCCCTGCGGGAGGATGCAAGTGGCCAAAGTGGCCTCCCGTGAAAGGGGACTCTTTCTTCCCAGGATAGACGATCCTCTTCATGGGGCAGGCTCTGATCTCCCGAACCTGCCAGGGTTAGGAAGCCACCGCGGCAGCTTTCTCCCGCGATTTCTCATTTAGCCTGAGCTCTCTCTCTCATTTTCTCGGATGCCCATGGGAATTGCAGCCGGTTCCATGCCCCCCCTGCCCATCTCCCTGGGCTGGCAAAGGTGGCATCTGTCCTTTCCCACGTCCGAGCCGGCAGGGATGTGCAGGGGGAGCTGGGGATGCCGGCTGGGGCTCGGGGCCGCAGCAGCGGGGTACCACCAGGGTGTCGGGCGGGGGGGGATGCTCCAGTAACACCCTGGCTTGTGGCATCGGTTTCTCTGCTGATGGCAAACCCTTCTGTCCCTGTCTCTGCAGCGCTGGCTGAGTCCCGATTTCCAGACAAGTCAAACAATCCTGCCTGCCTGGAGAGCCGCGATTACTTCCTGAAATGTAAGCGAGGGACTTTTGCTTTGGCAGTTGTTGCTAAGGTCCATCTTCCCTTTCCTCTCGCCTGGCCGGCCAGCTCCTTCCCGCATGCCTGGCCAGTGCTGGTCCCGAGCCGACGGCTGGCAGGAGCGCTGCCGCCACCGGAGGAAATATTGCTCAGCTAACAAGGAAGCCTCCTTGCTGTCCTGACAACAGTCATAATCTGTTTAGGTGATATTTTTTTTCCCATGTCTGTGGTTCTGCCAGACCAGCTGCCAGGGGGGCTGCAGCCATAGCGTGTAATTTCTGCTGCCTTCCAGCCCTTGACGAATTGGATCCTCGGTTAAATTAGATCAGAGTTTGTGCATCTGCCTGGTTTGCTGCAGAGCAGCCATCTGATGAGGGTCAGCTTCAGCGGCAGCAAGCAGAGGGATAATTCGGTGGCTGAGCAGAGACAGTGGGGCAGAAGGGGCTGAGGCTGGAGGGTGCAGGGCTGGGCTTGGGCTCCAACACCCCGCGCGTCCCCCCACAGCCCTACAGGGGATGTGGGGTCACCTACTGAGATGTCCGCAGGGGACAAGATCTGCCTTGGCGGCACCGGTGCACCCCGCGGGGAGGCGGGCAGCAAAGCCTGGGCTGAAGCAGGGCGTGTTGTGCCACTGCTAGAGGGTTTGGGCACACCACGGGTTCAGACCTGCAGTGCAGTCGGCAGCGACACGTGTCCAGGGCTCATCCCCTCCGTTCAGGATCCAGCAGCGGTTCTCACGGGGCTCCGCGCGCCTGCGGGAGCCATAGGGCAGCGAGAGCCGACCACAAGGAGCAGCTGGTTTGTAGCCGTGATGTGCCTGGCTGTTCTCCTGGCTTCTTGGGGTCCCTCCCTGCTGTGGTTGTGGTTGCCTGAAACCTGTTTTTATATGGGATGTCCCTGCTACCACTCCACCTACGTTCTCCTATGTCTGATATCATGGTTGAGCTCATTGAGCAGCCTCTGCTCTCTCCTCTGCCTGGTTACCTGTGTTCATCCTCCTTATGGGAGTATCAGCTCTTCCAGCCTCTTATCCTCATCGGCTGAAGTTGGCCATGGGATTTAAAAGCAAGGGGACAGAGTGATGGTGGAAGCCAGAAAGGATCGTGCTAATCACCGAAGGCTGGAGCAGGGCATCAGAGCGGGGAGGGCTGGCGGGATTTCCTCCTGTTTTCCTCCTCATCCTCATGTCTCCTTGCCCCACACAGTTGCCTTCATCATTGACCTGGACAGTGACACGGCCGACAAGTTCATCCAGCTGTTTGGCACCAAAGGGGCCAAGCGGGTGCTGTGCCCCATCCCCTACCCGGAGAGCCCGACCCGGTTCATCAACTGCGAGCAGGTGCTGGGTGTAAACCTCATGAACCGGGGCAACTACTACTGGGAGGTGGAGCTCATCGACGGCTGGGTCAGCATCGGCGTCATCGCTGAGGACTTCAACGCCCGGGAGTCCTACAACCGTGGGCGCCTGGGGCGGAACGAGAAGTCTTGCTGCCTGCAGTGGAACGGACAGAACTACGTGGCCTGGTTTGGTGGCTTTGAGTCTGTCATCCAGCAGCCGTTTTTCCACACAATTGGGGTCTTCCTGGAGTATTCGGAGAAGGCCCTGACCTTCTACGGAGTCAAGGACTCCAAGATGACCTGCCTGCAGCAGCTCAAGGTCTCCAATTTTGTCAAGGGTCAGTTTGACCCGTTCCAGAACAAGATCAACCAGCAATTTGCCTCTCTTTTCTTGTACAAGCTGAAACCAGCCTTCTTCCTGGAGAGCGTCGATGCCCACCTGCAGATCGGACCACTGAAGAAAGATTGCGTTTCGGTGCTAAAGCGTAGGTAACCGCCTGGAGAGCAGGAGCACGGGAAGACCCAGGAAAGTCTCTCCTGCAGTGTATTGCCACCGTCACGGCTTCTCTTCGGTAGCGTTTTATTTCTCTGTGGCAGTCCTCCCTCCTCGCTCTGTGCTGTTTGTGACCCAGGGGAGGATGAAGCCGTCTGGCGGGCAGAGCCGTGGGCTGGGAGCCAGGAGGGAGCTGGATCTGAGCGCTGGCTCTGCCGCTGGGCTGCTGAGCGAACTTGGGCGAGTCTCTGTGCTGCTCCCTGCCCCTCAGTTTCCCTTTCTGGACATCAGGGACCGCGATACAGCCTTTCTTGGTAAAGCGTATTGCTCAGGAGAAGTGCCACATAGATTCGAAGCTGTATCTTGGCCAGCTGCTGGGCTGCCCGGTCCCTCTCCTTGATATCTGCTCACACTGCCCTGGTGACTTGCACAGATGCTCTGCTTTGTGCCATCTTGGTCTCTGTGTCACTGCTGCTTTTTTAAGCGCTGGCTCATCCACACCTTCCACGTACTCCTTATGAAGTGCCTTTGAAGTAGCAAGCCCAGCATGGACCGGGTGAACCCCCAAAGCAGATGCGGTCACTTCCCCGCTGCCCGCATCAGCATCATGCCTTGGCGCGGGTGAGCAGGGTGCTGCGGGGCGGGTGGGATGCAGGGTTGCCCGGCTGGGCGCAGGAGCGATGCTGCAGTGACGCTGTACCTCTCCTGGGGGGGCTGACCACCCGTTAGTGCTGCAAACGTGAAACGAGGATCTTTGCCCTCCCTCGTGCTGCGGCCAGCGGGTGTTTTGAACACTGGTCTGTGGCCAGGCTCATTTGGGAAAAGCCGTGGTCCTGCCTGTGCTGGAGCCCCGTGGCCGCGGGGCTGTTCCCCAGCGCAGCCAAAAATCCAGCTGGGAAAGGGGAGAAACCTCCTGCCAAGAAGCAGCAGCACCGTTCCTGCCTTGAGATGGCAAAGTGAGCAGCACAACACAGTTCTGCGGATGTGCTTTTAGTAAACGTGTTCCTCGGGAACTGCTTACAGAAGCTTTACAGCCAAATTTCCCCCCCCGCATTTTTGATGACCCTACTATTTTAGGGGTTTTTAATACTGTTAAACTCCCAACTCTTAAAGTACCCTGGGCACACTTGAGCTGTAAATGTAGCCGTTAGCTTAGAGAGTTTTTTAAGTGACAAAGAGGTGCTGTGAATATGTCCCAGAGGCAACTGGTGTGTTTTAGGCACAGCTGGGAGCACACTGATAGAAGGTACAGCATCAGTCAGTGATTAAATGACCCTTTAGACTCTGGCAATAAGTAACAATTAACAAAAACTGCTCTCAGGCAAGTGTTCCCTCCAGGAAAGGTGGAAACTTGAGGCTGAGAGCCAAAAATGCCAGTTCCCGTGTCCTAAGGGAGCTTTTCCAGAAGAAAAATACAGAAATACTGCCTGGAAGGGCGGCACAGTGCAGCCCCTGTCTCAGCGCAGCGCGCCTTTCCACGAGTTTATTTTTTCTGGGATTAATTTGCTACCTACCTCCCGAAGCTTGCTTTACAGAATCACAATGCTGTGTACTATATACCTGGAGAGAAAATATATTGGGTCAGGTTCTTCACTGGCGTGAGTGAGTCAGTGATGACGCATCAACGGTCAACATGGATGGAAAATGGCCCATTTAGCTAAATATATGAAATATATATATATCTATTCCCCGAAGGATAAGCTGGAAATCATAGTGGTATATTCAAGGGGAGCCAAAGGAAAAAAGCGAACGCGAATAAAAAGGGCAGCCACAAAGCCGAGAGGTTTAAAGTTAAAGCCACATTTACATAAACACCGAGGCTTAAAGAGCTCCTTTACTGTACTGCGTTTGCCAGCGCTGCCAGTTCCTGCTGGTGCGGGAAGAGGTGCCAGTCCCCAGCAAACAGCCGTGGCTTTGGGCTCTCGGTGGAGGGCCGAAGGGTCCGAACGCAGCCGCCCCCTCCCCAGGGCAGGGTGGGTGCGTGGGTCTGGGGCGAGGGACCCCTGGGATGTGTCTGCAAATCCCTCCTCTTCCTCCTCCTCCACACGCGGTGGCTCCTAAAATGCTGCAGGCGGTGGGAAAAGGGGAGGTAGGGCTTGCAGAGTGAAATCTTCGGATGAAATCTTGGCCTTTTCCGGCCAGCGGGAATGCTGCCCAGACTTCTGTCCAGATGGGAATTCACTCCCCGTGTCCTGAGCTCCTACCTCAAAACCGCTTCGTTTGGCTCACGCCAGTCGCTCTCCTGCAAAACTCAGCCTTTGCACAAGCTGTCAGCGGTGACGCAGCGCAGGCACCACTGCTGTTTTGCTAACACCGGGGAGGACTTGGTATCAGAAATGCCTTAGCAGATAAGAGGGGTAGAGACACGCAACAGCCTGTGCGTGATCACGTCCCAAGAGGAAGAGGAAGGTAACCTTGATCTCTGCTGCGCGCCTGCAGGAAGCGATCTCGCATGCGGGCTCCCATCTCGGCTCTGTCTGGGCCCTAAATCTCATTTATTCAAGCAAAACTCCCACCGTTTGCAGCGAGGAGTTTTGCCAAAATAAATACAGCGGATCTGGGCCTTTGCCCCGTTTCGTTTCACCGTAGGCGGATTGATTGCTCCGTGGGGAAACCCGTGCTCAAGCCACGCATCCCTCCCTTCTCCTTGTTGCCCAGCGCACAGACGCAAGTCTCTCAGCTCCTTCAGGGTTTGGGATGGTTCGGCGGGTTCCTACGTCTTTCCCTTGCCGTCCTATAACCACATGGGAGCAGCTCAGGAGGACGCATCTGGTGTTCGGGCTTTGCTTCTGGTTGTGCCGCTGCTTTTGCTTAATTCACCTCTGCCCCGAGAGCTGGGGTGCTGAGACGCAGCTTTACGGGCGGATTTGAGGGCTCCTGGAGATGCGCTGCAGCTGGGAAGTGCTACCCAACCCTCTCCTTCCTGCTGCTTGCTTTTATCCTCGTTGGAAGCTCTAGAAATCCTCATGGTTTAGGGCATAAAGCAAATTCTGACCCATTTAAGACAGGAGCAATCCCCCCCAGGGCGTTGGACCAGAGTTTGCTCTGCGTTGCCAATAATTTGGGGTATAAACTGGAACGATTAGGAAATGTGCACTATGCCAGCTCTGGAGCGCTGATTTTTTTGCTGCAAACGAAGGGCTAAATGCGGTGTGTGGTGAGTTTAGATGGATAGATAGCACTCAGCAATTTAAACAGCCTTTCTGTGTCCCCTTGAGTTCTTTCTGCTGTCACAGAGTTTTCCTCTCTTTAATTAGGATTTTAAAAATATAGTTACTGCAGAGTATTTTACAGCGTGTGAAAAAACTGTAACAGAATAATATAATGATGTTAGGGACTATGATTTGCCATTAAAAATTATACAGACATCGCTCTGGGTTGTCTTTCCTTTAAACACCAAACGGCTATAGTTGTCCCATTATCTCGTGTTTATTTTTCTGTGTCCTGTACATCTGGCGTAAAATAACACAGATTTTATTTTCCAAGTGTGTCCAAGGGAATTGTGCCAAATACACATTTGTATTGCTTGACTGCAAAAGGAGTGGAAGAATCCTAAAATCCAATAACAATATTGTCAGTCCTGGGCAATTCAAACAATGAATTGTCTCGGTTCTCTCTTCTACATCCGTCCTCAGCTTAGAAATAACAAAGATGAACAGATTAGGCACTTTTTCCTTAGTGTTTTGAGCTTTTCGAGTATGAATTTCCAAGATTTTCTATGTGACGAGGTGGTCTAGAGCTTCCCACGCACCCTGGCACTCACACCAGCACCTTTTTTAAAAGGAAGGCTGAGTTTCTTAATATCAAATATCAGCTGGAGTGAGGAGAAAAACATTATTGGGCGAGCCTTAGTTCGTGCGAGGTGGCAACGCTTCGGCCGGGCGCCTTGGCGGAGGCCGAGCAGCTGGCTGCTGCTGACTTTAATAGGAGAAGAGTCAGGACTGTTTGTTAGAACCATTTCTTAAAAGGGACACTTACATCTTCTTGAAAAAGCGGATATGAAAAGCACAAACTCGCTCTTTTCTTGCCAAGAACCGTACAGATTATGTCACTGCATTTATTTAAATCTGGTTTCCGTTATGTAGTTTTTCTGCTTTCCCCCCCCGCACCCCATCTGGTTCTCAGACGCTCGGACAGGGCTGGGCTGCAAACCCTGCGGGACAAAGATCAAAGCCATATAAGAAGATGTAATTTAGGGTAATATATGCTCTCAATATATATTTGTATATTATTGATATACAGTTAGCGATATGAGGAGGCCTTCAAAACAGTTTGTTAGTTTTGCAGGGCTTCTATTTTTAATGAAATTATGCAGTCGTTAATTTTTTTAAGAGTTCCTCCTGCTTGCACACCGGGAGGCAGGGGATTATACCCTTACGGTAGCTCTGCAAACGCCACAGGTATTTTCCTGTTCCCAGATTCCCGACAGACAGACAGACAGACAGACAGGGTCCTGACTTGTTTAAAGGGCAACGGGTTAGTCCTTCTGGTTTAACACTCTCCAGTATAAAGGGGTAATTTTAGGATGTGATTGATTCCAGCATGGAAAGCAGCCAATATTGGGCTCAAAAAATCCGTTTGCAAGTGTGTGAAAGACGCAACGCGCATCAAACGCGAAATAAAAAATTGTTGGAAACGGAGCAAGCATCTTTGCTGTTGAAGGGGCTAAGCCTCGTTTTATGTGCAGCACCATCACATACGTGGGATGATTTTTATTCTGCTCTACCAAACATCTGAATTCTGCCCATACCACCTACTGAAAGTCTGATTTTGTCTCCATTTCACTGAATTCTGGGCTTTTCCTGGGGGGATCCTGGCAGACAGTGTTACGATCGCTTGTGGTTGCATGGGATGTGCAAACAGCCCCTTCTTGCGTGTGAAACTGGACGTCCTCCAAGGGAAAATGTTGTATCCGCTGGTGAGCCGGTCTGGAACCTCTTCAGGATAAAAAGTGAGGTGCAAACAGTAGCAAAATTCAGCATTTTAAAATAAGACGCCGATGCGAATGCTGCCGGGGTGCTCCGCGAGCTCCCACTATGCCCCAGCGCCCTTGTGAGCAGAAAAAGCCAGGAAAACGGCTGCCAAGTTCAGGCGGGGTCCAAATAACTTCAATCACTTTGTTATATATGGTCAGCGGGACACGTAAAGGGGTGATTAATGGGTTTATAAACACGTTCGAGAGCTCTCCCAAAAAGGAGACTGGCTCTTTGGATTACCCCTACTCTTATGTATTAACAAACTGAGGAAGCTTAATAAAACCGAAGCTGGCTTGAGCTCTGTAAATGAATATTGATTATAAATCGTGGAGGGAGCAGGGGGTCTCCTCAGGGACGGTCAGGCGGGGGATAGCAGCTCCCAGCAGCGGGTGGGCCTGCTGCCCCTGGGCTTTGGCGGGGTGACGGAGGTGGTGGGCGAGGGTTGGGGACGCGGTTTGGGGCAGAGCGGGCTTGGACGCACCCCCGAAACCGGGCAGTCCCCGGGGGGCCGCCACCCGCCATGACACCCCGCCCGAGGCGGGGAGGGGGTGTCATAGCGGCCGGCGGGCGCCCCGAGGACTACAACTCCCAGCATGCACCGCGCGGGCCGTCCCGTCGTGCCTCGCCCCCGCCGCCACGCCAAGAGCCCCTCTCCCGCGCAGGCGTAGAGCGGTCTCGGCGCTGTGAGGAGGAGGCGGCGGCGGCCATGGCGCTGAACAGGAACCACTCGGAGGGCGGCGGCGTCATCGTTAACAACAGCGAGAAGTGAGGTGCCATCCCCTTCTCCCCTCCTCCGGCCGCAGTCGCGGGGGGCTGCGTGTGTCCTCCCCCGCCCCTTCCTTCCTTCCCCCTCAGGGGGAGCGGTTGTGTGGGGAGGGGTGCTGGGGGACGAGGGGTGAGGGTTTATATACGCCACCCTGGCGTGGCTGGGCTCCTCCTCCTCTCCTCTCCTCTCCTCTCCTCTCCTCTCCTCTCCTCTCCTCTCCTCTCCTCTCCTCTCCTCTCCTCTCCTCTCCTCTCCCTACGGAGGTAGGGGCTGTGCGTGGCCCCCTGCCCCTGGGTCTCCCCGGGGGGAGCTCTGCTGGGCCTCAGCCGCGGGCCTCCCCCCCTCGCCGCTCCCCTCCGCAGCCTGCCCGCCCCCCGGCCCGCCGCTGGCTCTTACTGCTGTCCCCAGCCTCTCCCCCGAGGGCTGGCAGAGCTCAGCCCGCAGCCAGGTGACTCTGGCCTGGACCCAAGCCTCATCCTTCTCTCGCCACCCAGCGCTGCTGGAGAGCTGGGATGCTGCACCTGCGGTGTGCCTCTGCTCGGGAGCCGCCCGCTCGGGAGCCGCCCGCTCGGGAAGCGCTAGGCCGGCTGCCAGGTTCGGTTTGCTGGGTTCCTCGCGCACACCCCCCCCTCCGTGCGTTGGGGGAGCAGCGACAGCGTTGGAAAAAGGTGCTGGGATATAACCATGGAAACAGAAAGCCTCCACAGAGCTGCCTCTGTCTGCACGGCAATGGGCTGTCCTCACCCTCTGTGTCTGCCAGCGTGCTTCGGTTCTGACGTGTCAGTCACCTGCTTCTGGGACAAAGGAGTAGTTCATTCTTCAGGGCTTCTTTCCATGAAGCCGGTTAAACATTGCTGTAGGAATTCTGCGCCTGACTTCCATTTGGGATGTGACCCTTCTTAGAAGAATTTAGTAAGATCAACTCTGGGCCTTAAGTTTGTGTTCACTGAAACAAACAACTGCGGCAGCTTAACGTGTTACTGTTCCCAGTTGTCAGCCCCCCTTGGATCGGGGGTTACTTCTCACGCGGCCGCCCAGGCTGCTTGTGGTGGTTGGTTCAGCTGGAGCTTCAGCAGAGCTGCTGGCCCCTGTGCCCTTCTGGAGCTTTTGCTGGAAGGACAGGTACTTGCTGGCAGAAGGGTGAATCTGAGGATGGTAACACGTAAGCTGCCAAAGATAAAGGTGGTGGAGGTTTCTCCAGCCTTAGGGATTAGAGTCCCTAATGCGGGTGCTGTTATGTTAATGCAAGTTACCCGCTGCATCCGTGCAAGGGTATCGCACAGGTTTTAATCAGGTCAGTTTCTAATTGAGAATTAAGGAGTCGGTGCAGACAACACGGGTTAATGAAGTCTAGTGGCAAGAAAGGGGAGTTCCTCTTGATCACGTTTTTGTGACAGAGATGCTTAAGCTGTGGTTAGACCTTCAACAGCCGTGTTGCATAAGCCAGCCTGAGCAGTTCCTGCTTCAGCAGTCCTTCCTCTGTTGTGTTACTTGCGGTGAACCAAATTAGGGAACTGATCCAGCAGAAATGCTACACAACTTAAAAAAAAAAAAAAAATCTATCTCTCCGTGTCTTGAGACCTCGATCAGTTCAATTGACTAGATTCACTGCCTGGCTGTGCAGACAGCCCTGGCTGTGCCCGCACACTGAGGAGGGAACACAAGGCGGAGAACAAGCAGCCAGTGCTACTTAAGTTGCTACTGCCAACCAAAAAAAAAAAAAATGCAAGCCAGACTGATTTTGTCTGCCGAGCACTGGCCTGAGGTTGAAGGCAGTTTTGGTAGGTCAGTAAACTCGCATGGGTATTGCACTTCTGCCTTGAGCTGTAACACTGTAACACCGCGTCTCTTCTCTCCTCTTGTTTGCAGCGTTTTGATGACCTATGATCACATAGAAATTACCTTCAGTGATATCGAACCTATGCCAGATGCCTTCAAAGGGACCAAGAAAGGCAGCGTTTTCTTGACTCCCTACCGAGTAAGTAGTAAAAGGCTTTATCTTGTGTAAGGAGATAAGTGCTCTTTGCGATTCTGTATTTAAATGTCCTCAATGCATGAAAGT
This sequence comes from Nipponia nippon, assembly GCF_047370975.1. Classification (NCBI taxonomy): domain Eukaryota; kingdom Metazoa; phylum Chordata; class Aves; order Pelecaniformes; family Threskiornithidae; genus Nipponia; species Nipponia nippon. The sequence goes on from NW_028262330.1 coordinate 1,667,662, forward strand.
CAGGATAATCTACTGCCCCTTGAAGTATGGCTCATCCTCTCCCTCTGGGGAGCATTATGAATTCATTGCATATCCTATCTATTTGTCAAAAGATAATAAATCTGATTAGTTCTTGTACAGACAGCTGTTTAGTCCATCAGGCATCTTCAAGATTGGAAATTAGCAATGGTCTGGAAATGCTGAGTGCGAAGGCACAGCTACTAAATCAAAGCTGTGTGGAGCAGCGAGTTCTCTGGAAGCTGGGAGGAGTATCATCTGAGCAAGGGTAGTCTTCCTGGAAGGCTTTATTGCCTTGAGGCTTCAGTTTACCCTTGTGGCTGTTCTGTGTGGCCTTTGGCTTGCAGAACTGACGAGGAGCTTCGGATATGGGAGGGAGTTTCAGTCCATAGAATAGTCTCTTCAGATAATAAATCGGGGCTGTGTTTCCTGTTTGTTTTAAATACCCTTTGTAACGTTATTTTCTTTTCAGGTTATCTTTGTATCGAAGGGCAAGGATGCTATGCAGTCTTTCATGATGCCCTTTTATTTGTTGAAAGATTGCGAGATTAAGCAGCCTGTCTTTGGAGCAAATTATATCAAGGGCACAGTGAAAGCCGAGGCTGGAGGTATGTATAGAACAGACGTATGTTCTGTATCTTCGTTCAACTACACAGTTCGTAGCAAAGTAAGTATCCGGTGTAACCAAAACTGGATACTGACCAAATGGGTTTTTGTGGTACTGCTAAAATATGTTTCTTTCTTTGAAAGTAGGAGCTAAAAATATTCCCCCGATCTGTTCCCTGTACAGTTACAATGAACAGATCTGTTCTGCAACCGATCTCATTCCTGCCCTCTGTGCAGAATACCAAGTTCCATCAGCCAAGCAATCTCACTGAGTAAACAGCAGAGCTGAGTCAGCAAGAGCGAGGATGTCATTTCGCTTTGGTCACTTGGGGTTACCTGTTAATTCTGCGTCCAGGTGCTCCTGTGCCAAAGACTCTGGTTCTTTTCTGGATCAGTTTGGGTTTTCAGGTGCAGATCTCCAGCGCGCTGTTCTCCATCATCAATTTCTTGTGCAATTCAAGGAAAGGCATGCTGTTGCTGTAGTGCATTTTAGCAGTAAAAATGACACTTGGAAGAGAATGGACCGTCCTGAAATGAGGGGATCTTCAAGGGGCGCTTTCATGTTATGTTCAATGAGAAGGTTGTGGTAGACATTTTCAGGAATAATTTTTTTTAATCAGTGTTTTATGCTTCCCCTTTTTACCAAAGGCACGTAGTTCAGTGAACTCTTTTATCCCCAGCCTGATTTAATCTCTTGGTTGTGGCACTGAAATCACAGTGCAGTGCTTAGGAGACTTCAGTCTATAATCCTGAAATCAGCGTTGTAGCTTCTGTGTGGGAGCAAAGTGGGAATATCCAGCGTGAGAGGAAGCTCGAGCAGTAACGACAAACTCTAAACTGTGTGAAAGGCAAACGGCTTTAACTAAATCTTTGTGAGTTTTCCCCAGAGGCCGTCTCTTTTAACGGGGATGTTGCTTTAACAGCCATGAGAGTCTGGTTTAGCTCAAAAGGCTCTTTAATCTACACGTCCCTGTTTCAGCACTGACACAGCTTCTGCTTTGAGGCATTGTTGGGACTCTGGGCTGTGCGTGGTTTTCTTTTTTCAGTCTGTAATATGAGATGTCACTAATGTTTGGGTTTTTTTATTATTCTGACTTGAAATATCTTCCATGGACGCTAATGGATTTATGTGGACCATGTTTTTCATTAAGCTCTTTGCTTCATTGGGCACTCAGACTCCCAAACTAATTTATAGCTGACAGTTAGGTGTAGTTGCAAAGGCTTTTTAGCAAACAGGATTAACAAAATCCCTGTCTTCTGCACTAATCTTATACAAACCTAGAGCAAATCCAGTGCTTCTGATCGCTCGGTCTGTTGGCAGCTGGTGTGGTAACAGGCGCAACTTCAGTAAGCTGTCGAAGGTCTCCCTCACTGATGTTTCAGGTATCTCTTGACCTGGAAATACCCCAGTGTGAATTTTTCTGATAATAGGGTCATTCTGCCACTTTATCTGCATTTTTTTTTTCTTGGATTTTTGGGATGAGCTCTTTAAAGAATTATATACAGGGCATCTGTAGATAAAGCACGGAAGCTAAATAGCATCGAAACATCTTCTCCTTGCTTCTGAATTCTGTCTTTCCTCCCTGCAGGTGGCTGGGAAGGATCCGCCACATTCAAGATGACCTTTTCAGCTGGGGGTGCTATCGAGTTCGGGCAGCGCATGCTGCAGGTGGCATCGCAAGGTACGGGAGCCTGGCAGGGTCCGCCAGACAGTTCTGTGGTTTCAGGCGGCCTTGCCTTCGTCTCGCAGCAAGGGCGGTTTTAGGTTGCAACGGGTAGGACTCAAATCCAGGCGAGTTTCAGGCTGTATCGGGAACTTTCTTGCTTTAAAAAATACTTTTTTCACATCCAGTGAGCAGCAGATTTATTGGGATGGAGCTTGTTTGTTTTTCAGATAAGGATTCTTTAAGTTTGTTGGAGGTCTCTGCCTGCATTTGATGCAGGCTTGATGTTTTGGTGAGGTCAACTTTATCTTTACTTTTCCAGTCTCCAGAGGTGAAATACCCAATGGAGCTTACGGCTACTCCTATATGCCGAATGGATCCTATGCTTTCGCACCAGCTGCAGCTAATGGGGCCTATCCGTACCCACCACCTCCTCCTGGTGAGTCTGGGAATTGAGGATGGGATTATTCTAGTTAGCAAGAGTTAAAATAGCTGAAAAGGGGAAGAAACACGAATTTCACATAGTCTTTTAGATTGGATCTGATGCCTTGTGCAACTTTTGTTTCTGAGCTTAATTCTGTTTGCCTTTGGCTTGTTTTGGCTGTATGCTGTGACCCACCCAGAGGAGTTACATCTTTTGCTGTGCTATTCCTTTCCTGACAGAGTTTTATCCTGGCCCCCCCGTGGCGGACGGAGACATGGGTTACATGCAGCTTCCACCCCCGCCGTACCCGGGGCCCATGGAACCCCCCGTCAGCGGTCCGGACCTGCCCTCCACTCCCGCAGGTAAGAGGCGCGTTCAGGTGAATTAGCTCACAACGGTTTTATTACCCATGAAACAGACATTGTTTCTTGTCTGTTGTCTCTTGGGGAGCTTAGTGTCAACTTAGAAGCTCCACTTAGAAGTTAAAATCGTTCAGGAGAGCGATTAGGGAGCTCCCCTGCTCTCCAGGCTTGTGTATCCATCGCAGTCTGGAGGCCAGCCTGATTCTCCCCAGGGTGGATACTATTAGCGGGTATTTTGCAGCTGGATTTAGTCTTGTTGTGGCAGAAAAAATGCAGTTTGTGGTTCTCCTATTGTGGTAATCTTGCTCTGTTAGATGAATAAAAAGAAATTGATGGTGAAATATGTTTCTAGTCCATTTTAGTTAGAAAATGTGGCTTTGCTGATATTTGCTCCCCCTTTCCCCATTTCACTCTAATCTGGTTACTTTTGCTTAAACTGTATGGAACAGAGGAATAGATAATGGAACGGAGCTGGGGAAAAGTCAGTCTCGTTTTCACTCATTTGGGATTTATCAAAATTATTTTGAACATGGTCTTAAAAGGTCTGCGGGGCCGGGGGGGAGGGGGGGGAACATGACACAAAAACCACAAAAAACCGACCAAACAAAAAAAAAAAGCCCAAAAATGAGCTTTTGTGGTTGGACACAACCATAGATCTCTCACAGATAAATTCTTATCCAGACAAATATCCTTAACTTCTCTCTTTTGTCTGAATAAGCGACCATCATCTTTGAACTATTATTTGGAAAGTGGCACTGATCCAGATAGCTCTACAAGATTTTTGTATTCTGCAGAAATAGAGGATCTGGATTATCTTCATAAATTACCATCTTTAAACTATGAATCCCCTGAGCTGCTAGAAACTTGTGCTGATGTTTTGTCTCGTGTTTTCACTCCCGAGAAGGATGGTTTGTTGACTGCCTTTTTGAGGGGTATTGTCTGTGTTTAGGCAAAACAGCTGTTAGCATTTATTTGTTGGCTAACAGGCAAGTCCCAGGTGACATTTCCAAACTAAGTCTTGGGACTATTTCACTTCTGACTTGACAATCCTGCGTCAACTGAATTTTTAGTACTTGGAAGAGATAATGCTCAATTGTCGTGTTTGTTGTAGCTCTTTTGCAACTCAAGCGTGGGTCAAATAGCGCTCTGTTAGTAACAACTGATGGCTGAGAATACGTGGAGGTTTTGTTTGATGGTAAAAGTTCTCTGCATGTCACCACGTCTGTAACTTCTCTTTCTGCGACAGCTGAAGCGAAGGCTGCCGAAGCCGCTGCCAGCGCTTACTACAGCCCAGTCAACCCACACAACGTCTATATGCCCACGGTGAGTTCCTGCGTCGTGCTGGTGTTGCAGTCTGAGCCCAGGCGGGTCGTTAGCAGTTCTCTGTCTCAGTGACACAGCAAAGTTCGTCTGAACTGATTTTGCTTTTTTGTTGTTGTTGTTTTTGTGTTGTTGGTTCCCCCCCCCTCCCCTTAGCCATGAATTGATATTCTTTTATTGTCTTTTATTTCAGGACCAGCCCCCCCCTCCTCCATACTTCCCACCAGAGGACAAGAAAAACCAATAAGCTAACAGAGAACTTCTCCACAACTCACTGCTTTCTTACTTCCCATTTTGGCAGAATCCTGGGCATGGTCCATAGCACCGAGGAGTAGAGCCTTCCCCCAAGGCCCGTAGCTTTCATGGACTCTAGTGGTAGATAGGTGCAGAGCAAGGGGAGAGGTTTCAGCAGCCTGGGTTACCTCGCAGAGCTCTGCGGGTTTGCTGTCCTACCGCAGCATTCTCTTCTCCCTGTGTGCGGCATCGCTAGGACTGGAGCTTCTTCATCTGTGATTGTTTCCCTTACATCTCTTTCTTTTGATACTTAAGTTATACCTCTTTAGAGGAAGGAACTGCTCCGTACTGACAATTAACATGCTCATAACACGGATGCAAGGCTCTTGGGAGGGTCTTGAATTTTCCTTAGTGTGCAGCCAAGAGCATCTCTGGGCACAGGGGTGTCTCTGGGTATTCCTCCAAATCCAGAGTATCCCATCTGGCATTTCCCTCTGCTACTGAGAAAGGGCTTCAAAGGGCGCCTTTGGGATCTCAAAGGCAATAGGTGTCTCTTAGATTTTTCAGATATCTATTAAACTTCCTTGGGTTTTTTTCAGCTAAGTCATTCCTGACAATTGTAGCAAATAACCTGGTAGCCCCCCAGATTTCCCTGCTGTGCGCTGCATGGTGATGCTGACAAGCTTCCCTTTCTGAGAAAACACGCTGCCCTTTACGGGGCCGATGGGTAGCATCTCACTGGTTACAGATCGGAGGGGAACACTAACTTTCTGTTGTCTCTCTTTTCCAGTTAGATACATGGGCTTGAGAGCACCAAGTCCTGAACTCTCTCTTTATACTCTGTCATGCACTTTTTTTTTTTCTCTGCTGTAACACAAGTTACACTTCTTGGCCAGTGAAGCATCTCACTGCTGTGATTTAACTGGTGAATTAACAGCTCGTGGGGAGAAAATAGTTGCTTTACTTCTGCCCTGGAAGCACTTGAGAGAATATGCAAAGCGTTGGTATAAGCTGCTAGGTGTAACTGAGCTGCTCATTTGAACGTTGTTTAATGCTGTCAGTGTTCCTGGATCAGCTGTGAATTCACTTCCCGGTAACTTGAACGTGGGCTCCTTGGACCGAGGGTTCAAGCGTTTTCCTTCCGTAGCATCGATTCATTGATCTCATTAGCAACGACTCCAGCGTGCAGAACCTCTGCAGGACCCATCGGTAACCCGGCTGTAAAACTCTGCGTTGTACAAAGCTTTGCACAAATCATTCACTGACTTCAGTCGGTGTCGGTGAGAGACAAAATCCTTCCCAGCAAGCGTGAAGAAAGATCGTGTGCTAGGAAACTGCTGAGACTTGCTGCATGCAGCCTGCTTGGAGAGAAAAAAGGTCCACCTCCTGTTTTCTTTTCGTTTGAGTCTAGCTGATTAATCAAATTGCTACTGTCTGTGCACTGACTTTTCTAGAATTGCTACTGCAGTGATGTAAAGAAATGGTTATTTTAAAAAAAATATTTATTTTGAAAATGTTTGATTAATATATTAATGTGAAATGACTTTTGAATGCAGATTTGTTTTGCCAAGACTGTGAAGTAAAGAGAAATCAGCTCAAGACTTAGGGTGTTTGTGCATCTGTGCGTGAGTGGGCAAACGCGATGGTGACTTGGTAGCTTTGGATGGGGAGAGGGAGAACTAAACAACAGCAAAATCACTTGGATTTTGTTCTTGGCTATCCACTGGTGACATTAGTCGCTTGATTTCTCTTGACTGACTTTGTGAAATGAAAATTAGATCTTAAAATCTTTTAACAAATACCCGTTTCGCAATTCCTGTTGTAAACTGGTGAGGCGGCTGCTTAACACTTCACCCAGATGGTTTTTCCAGACCAGTTGTCCCTGTAAAAGTTGTAACCTATTGCTAGAAGAAGTAGCGGAGGGACGCAGCATAGTTGTTGCCTCTAAAATCTGTCTCTAATTAGAAGCAATCCATAATTTTATCCTTTTTTTTATAAAAGGGTAATTCTGCTCAGTTAGGTCTGAACTCCAAGGTGGTGCGGTCCACCCGGTCGCTCTTCTGCCTGACAAGATGGGGAGTTGGTACTCTCCCGGTGTGCTCCAGCTGTCGGTACAGCTTGGCAGGGCAGGAGAGGCGGCGTTCCAGGCGGGATCCGCTCCTGCGGTTCCTGAGATGGGGCAGGTCCCTCCGGGTTGTGCTGACACGTGTGGGACAGAAGTTACTCAGAAGCTGCTCTGCAGGTAACATCGAACCTTGCTTGGCTTCATTCCTCTTCCCAGCTGCCGCTCGCTGCCTTAATTCTCTTGAACTCCCTGACCCAGGGGTGGACATCTTCCAGGTTCTGCTCTCCCGCGCCGCTCTTGGCTCTCGCGTCCTCCCGCGTGGCTGCTTCCCTGCGTTTTAAGGCTGGCTGAGCCGCTCGGGGTTCTTTTCTGTAGCAAGCGGTGTGTGGGGAAGGAAAGCATTCAGAGATAAAACGTTACAGCCCGGTAAGAACCTAATAAATCCTGTTTTGTGAATTAAATTTCCTGAGTCGCATCAGTCCAACTGTCAGGTGCTGCAGAACCGCTCTGTGCTCTGTTCTGATTTAAAGTGGCTCCCTCCCGGTTACCCGCTGCTCCCAGACCGATGACACAGATTGCGCGAAGTTTCCAGGTCTCTCGCCCAGCACCGCTCACTGGGCGGCTCTCGTGCCCGCAATCAGCACAAACCCACCAGTCTTTTAAATCTTTTCCGCAACCGAGCGTGCTTGAGAGAAGAAACATTTCGATATCTGCTCTGATAAGAACCGGGCTCCATGGTTCGAGCTGAGTCTCTTCCGCTTGTGCGGACAAGCGGTAAGGTCTGCAGAGAGACCGTGAGGTTTGCTGCCTGGAAAAAGGAAAATATGTTGAGCAGATGAGTCAGGCTGGAATAAATGAAATATTCCTCTCCTCAGCCTGGGTGTTAGCGAGCTAAATCGGTGCCTTTTGAGCTGTGAGCTTTTTACGGTGGTTTGCTGGTGAGTGTCCCTGCTCCGTGGAGCTTGGCGTGGTCTGTGAGAAGGAGCGAGCCAAACTAAAGAGATGGATCGTGGTCTCGGTGCGTTTGGAGCGCGCTGGTGAGAAGCGGAGCACGTTTCGGGAACGCTGAAGCTGTGGGGCCAAAAGGCTGGGCCGGTCCCAGCCAGCAAGGCTCACGCAGGCATTCGGCTGAGGGGAGCAGCAGGGCTCAGGACGGTGCAGAGTTTGGCCGGAGAGATGCCGGTGGGAATCCCTGCCTCCCTCCTTACAACCTGAAAACCCAGACTTGGCTTAGATACTTGGCACTCGCTGCCATCGCCCTGATGGGACCTGGGAGCCGTGCTCTGCTTTGGAAAGGGCTTAGGGAGGGTGGAAGGGTCGGCCGGCCCTGCTGCCCGCGTGGATTTTACATACAGAAGCAGGGAAGCGCGACTGAAAGCCTGCTTCTGCCCTGGAAGGGGGGTGGGAGTAGGGCAGGGGGAAATGTGCATTAATACGTCTCCCGATCTGGTCCCTGCCTGCATGATTCATCAGCCGTGCAGCAGAAAGGCTGTCATGTGAAAGCTAGAGCCGTACCGTTAAATGCCAATATTTGGATGGTATTATACTGTCAAAGAAAAAGAGGGGGCACAGGGAAGAGTTTGCGTTGGATCCAGTTAATCTTTTGGCACAGATTTTCTACTGCCGTGTACGGTTCTGTCTCCTCGGTGTGACTTAGGCTCTTCGTTTGAGGTCGCTCACGGCACCTTGTGCCTGCTTCCCTGCTCCGAACGCGCGGCTCTTTCCCTCCTTCACGGCGCTGTGGTGTAACGTCGGTGTTTCTAAAGTGCTTTGAGATCTTATGCAAAAGCCTGATACTGCAGGAACTGCAGGTAGTACTAGAGATTTCTGCTACCAGCCCTGAAATCTTGCCGATATCCCTGGGGGCTGGGGAAGGTCTTTACCCTGGAAGGACGGGCATGTGCGTGCTTGCCCAGGATTGCCTCCAGCCCGGGGAAGAGACTGAGCCCCCCCCCCCCCCCCTCCTCCTCCTCACCATTCTGCCCAGATTTTACCTTGAGGTCCCTGCTTCATGGGACCTATTAGAAAAAAAATTAAATCGTTATTTTTCATTAATTCTTTTATAGCTGGGGGGGATGCGCTGACCGGTCATAGGGACCGTGGCCAGCATGTTTGTCCGTGTCTGTGTGTCTTCGGGGAGCGCGAGGAGCCCCCATCGCTCTCCAAGCAGTAGACGGTCGAATTGCATCTCTGCCGCGTGATGGACACGGTGATTTATGAGCTCCCTTCGCCGGCGCCGCTGGAGGTGGCAGGAGGCGTGGGGTGAAGTCTGGACCCAGCTATTCCCGGAGCAGCCGGCAGCAGGGCCAGCCCTCGCCGTGAGCAGCTCGCGTTGGCCGATGCGGTCGCATTGCAGGCACCTCCAGCCATAAACTGCCAGGTTGGTACTCGAAGAAGGGTTTTGCTAAGACAGGCTGTGACCGAGAGGCGGTTTCAGGTTTAAAGCTGCACAAGTAAGCCCAAGCGACAGATGTGGGGTTTTTGTGGGTTGGTATGAAACGCCGGGATGCGCAGGGCGGAGGTTTTCATTTTAGGCCAGGGTTTTCTTTGCAGCCGTACTGGGTGTTACTCACCCGTCTGCTCTCCTGCATGAGTCAGCTCAAAGAGCTGCCATCATGAGACTGAACTGGAAACCGGTATTTCAGCACCCTCCTTGCTCAAGGGCTGTCACCGTGCTGCTGAGAGGGGCCCCAACGGGACGTGAAGAGACCCACGTAACGGCGAGCAGGAGCGGGGACTCGTTCCCGCCGGCGGGGGCTGCTGGATCTCACGCCTCAGGGCGCAAACGGACTGGGATCCATCTCTGCCGCGTCCTCCCAGCCGCCCGCCTGCCATTGCCTACACATTACCGACGGTCTCCGGATACTGGAGCACAAGGTATCAGCTTGGGCTCCATTGACAAGCTCGCTTCAGCAAATCCCATCTTTCTAAACCTTTCCTTTCCCTTGCTCAAGTTCAGTCTCTCCTCCTCCTCTTCCATGTACTTTGCTCCGTAAGGGCTGGGCTCTGGCCGGGACACGGTCGCTCTCCCCGCGGCACGGTTCGGCTGCAATAATATTCCGTGTTTTGGTGTGTGTCCGTCTGGGATGTGGGGGCGGTGGGGGGGTTCAGCCCTGCAGCCTCCTCCCGTCGTCCAAGCGTGCGGCTCTGCGGGGCTTGGTGGGCTCCTCGGGGGCTTTGGCACACGTGTGGGGAGAGGTGGCGGTGGAAAAGCCAGGGAGGGGCCGTTTCGGCGCTGAAGCGGCTCAATAATTTGGCGTGTGTGCTCCAGGACAGGCACAAAGGTGCTTAGTACTGGCCATGGGGCATGCCTGGTACCCGGCTGTCAGCCCCGCGTTCTTCCACCTTCACAGGCATCCACCCGGCTCCCTCCTTGGCTCACGCACGTGCCGCAGGTCCTGCTGCTCTGAACTGGGTGCCCCGAGCTGGCAGCTGAAATGATCCTGACGTTTGTGTCCCCCCCTTTCCTGCCCCTGCGGTGAGAGCTGCCGCTGCCCCGGCCCCGCGGTGAGGGGACGATAAATCCAGTGGCTGACACCGAATTCATCTCTCCAGGAGAGGGAGGTGGATGAAATATTTGCTGCGTACCCATAGCACGTGGCAGTGATGGAGAAAACATTTTAAAGCTGTTGCGGGGTGCCCCGAGCCAAACGAATGGCATCCAGGTCAATACGTGAAGTTTGTGACCTCCTGAAGGACACGGGAGGCTGCTGCCGGGGGGCTGCGCTCTCCCCCCGCTGTGTGCCGCCGTGCAGGGAGCTGGGCGCAGCGTTTGAGCCGGGGCGGTGTCCGGGCAGGCCAGCCCTGGGCTCTGGGTGCCGGGGGGCGTCAGGGAAGCGGGGTCAGGGTGGGCAGGACGCGCCACGCTTTCCCCTCCGGGACCCAGCCAGCTCCCCGGGGAGCTGGAGCAGCTCCGAGCAGAGCGTGGCATCGCAGCGGCATTTTCTCCGGAGGGGCTGGGGCTGGCTGGTGAAGCCCCCCGGGTGAGCGGGGTGCTCGCTGCCTGGCGGGCAGTGCGACCGGAGTCATCCTCGCATGCCCCCGCTGTGGAACCGGCAGGTCCCATGGCAAACCCGTGCTCCTGGCCGGGGCTCCCGGGGGAAACGCAGCTTTCACAACCGCCCTGCCCTGCGTGGGTGGCTGGAGGTCCCCTTTGCTCTTCCCAGAAGGACGGGCTCTGCCTTCACATCCTTCTGAGATGTCCCAAATGGGGTGGGGGGTGCTGCGTGTCCCCCCATCCTTCCCAGGTACCGCTGCTTTTTGCTGGGTGCACTCAAAGTGTTCGGGAGAGCCCGGGGAAGGAAAGCTGCGGGGTGAGGGCAGAAATAGCTGGAAGGCCCTGTAGCAGACAAGGAGGGGAAACGACGGACGTCCCTCCCGGGGCTGAACTCGCCGGTCCCAGGGCACACAGCACCCGCAGGTCCGGGGGCCGCCCCGCGCAGGCGGAACAGGACCATCCCTCTTCTCGTTTTGAAACCACCTTCCTCTCCTCCGTGCTGTGCTTTTACTGTACGCCTTGCCAAACGCTGGCAGGCACGGCCTGGTTTTGCAGAGTCATTGGACCCCGTGTTTAAAAGGAGAAGTGAGGGAGGGACATGTTGAAATCAATTTTTCGCCTATTTGCCGGTTTCCAGCCAAGAGATCGAGATAAGGGTGAGGGCAGGCTGCGGCTGCGGGATTACCAAGCCAAGAGGTAGGGAGATAACCTGCTGTTAACGCGTGCGGAGGGTCCGTTCGTACCAGGGTTTCCTTTACAGGGAAGATCCCCTTTAAAGAGGGCGATAATGCTTGCTCTGGAGATCTCTTCTCTCAGCAGCACCTTCAACCCTGGGCACTAGCGGACTCGGGACTTTATTGATACGGGGGGCAGCCTGTAACCCCACGGGAGCACCGACAGCCCTGCAGCCTGGAAGGGAAAGGCTTTTCCTTTCGGATGAGTCCTCCTTAAAAGGAATGGCGGGGTTCGCTCTATATTGCGTTGGCTCTGTATGGTGCCTATCTGTGGTACCTGCTCCTGGGTAGTTATTTTGGGGGGCAGGTTGATGTTGTGGGGAGGGAGGTCTGCTTTGGGGAATGCTGACCCACTCCCTGTGGAAAACAAAGTCCTTTTACGGTGCTCCTGACCTGGGATGGCTGGGATGTTTTGCAAGGTCCTGGCTGGTTGTCCTGCAGGTTTGGGGCATGGAGTTTATTGGGGTTGTGTCTACTAACCAGAAACCCATGCTGCTTCTGGAGCTGCTTTTATAGGGCTTTTCTTCTTGTTTCCCGGACGAGGAGTAATTCGAGGCGCAAATACGATGCGATCTGTGACTGCAGTGATTTTTGTCCCCAGTATTTTGTGGGGTAGGTGGCTGCTGGTAAAACTCAGGGGCAAAACAAGGGCATTTGCTGCTATTGAAGCAGGATGACCAAACAACTCTCCCTTTGCACAGCCAGAGGCTCAAAGCCGTGGGAGCCCTGCGCAGAGCCCTTCCCTGAGGACGGTGCTGGCCGCTGCCACGGGCCGTGCGCTGCCCACCCCGCCGGGCTGTGCCTCAGCTGCAAACCAGCCCCGCGCGGGGCGGCGACCAGCCGGGGAGCTTTCGGGGAAAGTGCTTTTTAACAGACACTTCCACACCGAAGCTGAAGTTTCCCTCTCTAAAACCTGCAAAACCCCAGCACGGCCACCGGCTCCTGGCTGGGGAATGATTGCCTGATGCTTAGCAATATTTATGATTGCAGTGGATTTTATTTCTTCAGCATTACAGGGAGAAGGGAGGTGGATTTGAGGGTTGACTAAACTCTTACCCGTTGCTCTCTCTTTGCTGTTTGAGGGAAGAGACATTTCTTTGACCCCTGTTATTTTCCGTTGGCAAGAAGCAGCAAAAGGTGTGAGCAGCTCAGGGATGTCGCGTCTGCGTCCTGCCTTTATCTCTGTGGTTGCTCTTTGCTAGGCCAGATTTTGCTTTTGCAATCAAAGCTAAAAGCAAAGACGACAGCAATCATTTTCAAATGCAGTTGTGCACTTTACATCTCTACTTCCCACTGGCAACGTTGTGCAGTGGAGCATGGCTGATGTCCCAGGTCAACAAAACAGCACTTGGGTGTGTCAGGGGAGAGGGCTGCAGAACAGAAATCGGCTCCTCTGCCGTGTCCCCCCCACCAGCAAGGAAGGAGATGCTTTTAAACTGTTTGCCCAAGGTGAAGCGAATGCTAGGCTGGTTAAAGGCAAGGCTGAGGCTGGCAGGGCTGGGCAAGCGCCTCCAAGCACCTCTGCCAGCAAAGGGGCCGGGCAGCCTCGCCGGGCGAGGAGGCTCCGCCGCCAAACTGGGGAGCGCAGGGGAAGTGATGCTGAAGCCCGGTTCCTCAGGGCTACTGCACTGGTTCCTGGGGACAGTTACAAAAGAGCCCTCCTGACACGGGAGAGAGCAGAAGTGGAACGGGCAGCTTTTTTCAGCCCGCAGGGGATGAGGCTGAACGATCGCTGTGAGAGCAGGGATGGATTTCAGCTTTTCGGTGTCTCGCTGTATATCTGGGGTTTTATTCCCTAGATTAGCTCGGCATCCCCCTGCCTCTCCAGCTTGCTGGGCCTGTGCTCTGCACCCTCACAGCCCTGGTCCTGTGCCGGCTGCCCTGGATAAGGAAAACCTGACCCTCACGTCGACCCACTGCCAAGGCTGGCCGTCCTTTTCCATCTCCCGCTCCCCCAACTTCAGGGCACCCTTTTTGCCAATATAACCTGCTCTTACAGGGTTTCAGGGCAAAGGCATGTTGTGTCTCTCCTAAAGCAGCTAAAACAGTGCGACCCGCCTTAGTTAAAGGACTAGATGATTGCAAGGATGGAAGGGACGGGCTGGCTGCCTCCCCGCGTCCTCTCACAGGGGTGCTGCTGCCAGCATCCTCCCGCAGCCCCGGCTCGAGCCCGCGTGCTGCAGGGCACCTCCCGGCGGGCACGTCCCCGCTGCGGGAGCTGCCGCTTCGCAGTGCCTCGTATGGCGGTTAAGGGGACAAACTTCCCCGTCCAGTTTCCATGATCGTGGTTTCCTGTTTGGATTAAGCAGAAATCCCTGACAGGCTACACAGCACCGCTGAACCCCCCGCTGCATCTGAAGCATCGTGCGTATGGCTTCCAGGAGCGTCTGGGGCCAGGAATAGGAAGGCTGGAAAGACAAAACCTCCTCGCGGTGGGGAGCGTAGTGTCAGCCATGGCCATGGCCCTGCTTTGCAGAGCCCATGGGTGCTGAGCAGCCGCAGCAGTGACATGCAGGTCTGGAGCGCAGGCTGATGTCCTTCCCCGGGCCGTGGGTCTGTCCGCTGAGCAGCAAATGCTTGCGCAGCTCAACAGCCGCTCCGAGCCCGCTCTTAGCTCTGTGTGTGAGTACGTTAAACATCCAGGAGCAAACCAGCTCTTCCCTCGGTCATCGCCTGGGCTGCAGCTCCCCCCGTTTGCCATCCGTGCAGGCGTTTCGATAGGGATCTTCGAGGGGTGGGCACTGCTGCCGGTCTGTGATAGGCAACTGCTTTGCGAGTTGCAATCAGATAAAGTGTTTACAAGAATGAAAGCTGACGGTAAAGCACAAGTTTTTAACTCTATTTCCTGCTGCTTTTTTTCTCAGTAACCAGCTCTGCCTGGACAGCCCGTTCGGGGAAAAAGGCCGCGTGCCCTTTCCCAGTGCACATGCACTAACTGCGTCAGTTCTCAGCCCAACCTTGTTCGACGCGCCCGGGTGCCTCGGGGATTCCCCCCCTGCAGCTTTTGCACCGGGTTTCAAATCCCCTCCATCCCCGGGGGCTGAAGATGACTCCTGCTTTTTGTGGGGTCCCCGTCTGCGCTCGTGGGGCAGGATGGATCCCAAATACACGTGCTGGAGCCCAGATCCTCCCCATTGCTCCAGCCCATCCTCTCCACCATCCCCTTCCCCTGCTGGGCTTTGCCTTCCCAGCACTATTTCTGTCTACTTATTCCCAATTCCTTGCTCATAAATAATAGCAGGGACTGGATGTGACACCCTTCTTTTGCTCCCACCCCGTCTGCGCCATGAGGTCCCCATCGCCGAGGGGCTGCGGGCGCAGGACGGGGCGGTGGGAAGCAGGGCCAGGGCGCCTGCGTCCCCGTGCTGCTCTCAAAGGAGGCCTGCGCACGTTTCCGCTTGTTAAAATGGCCATGGTGCGATAAGGTCTGTGGTTTCCTCCGAGCCTGCGAGCGAGGGGGAGAGGCGGCAGCGGCAGGCAGAGCTGCAGCCGCTCCCCTGCCCCGCGCTGAGCCTCCCCCTGAGATGGATGCCACCGGCGAGACCCCCGCGGGGACCCTCCCCGGGGAGGAGAGCCCCGAGGTAGGTGGCGGTGACCCAGGCACTGGGGAGCGGGGCTGGGGCTGGGGAGCGGGGCTGGGATGCGATGGCCCCAGGGAGGGGCTTGGGGCGGCCATGCCAAGGGGACCCCGGGGTGCAGAGCTGGGTGCTGAGGCTGTGAAAGGGGGATGAGGGAAAAGGGACCGAGCCTGGCTCCTGGCCGGGATGCTTTGCAAGGGCGAGCAAGGAGTGGGGGTGGGGACGTGGGGGTACCGTACCCGTGCAAACATGCACCCGAGGGCTGGGTACAGGGTCGGCTGCAGCTCTGTGCCAGCACCGAGTCCCCTCTTAGCTCGGCTACAGCTTCCCAGTGCCTCCCAGCCCCTCCGGGCTCCCTGCTGCCAGGAGATCCCCCGAAGCCCTGCTCTTGGCCAACCCAACTGACTTCCTCTGCAGTGGCCGGACAGACGGCATCCCTCTGTCTGCCCCGTGGAGATGGCACCTGCAGCTCTGTGTGCCTTTGCCCGGCACTGCTGGGAGCCTGTGGGCACGATGCCCCATGCTGGACCCTGGGATGATCTGTCCTGCTCGTGTCCCCCCCAGGGACTTGTCCTCCCTCCTAAGTGTCACCATCTCCGCAGCCAAGCTGGCCTGCACGGTGACACTGCCACAGCTAACAGGTTGGGGGGATGCCGGTGGCTGTATCCGGACCTGGATTTAAGCACCGCTCCTGGATTTGAGCTGGGCTCTTGGCGTGGGGATTAGCAGCAGTAAACACATCCTGGTGGCTCAGCTCAGCTTTAGCTTAACCAGTCCCGTGCGCATATGGGCGAGAACAAAGCAGATCCCGCAGCAGCCGTCCCCGATGGCTGGAGGGAGCAATGGGGGCTGCCCCCCCAAATCAACAGCGAGTCCTCCCCCTGCCCTCTCCCGCTGCTCCACTGCTGGGCCAGGAGCAGATGCTTGTGCCTGGCTGATAAGTAATGGCAGCAGAGACAGAAAGTCCTTTTTCTCTCCTCTCTGTGCTTGCAGCCCTGCTACGGGGCAGCGATGCCCACAGGGATGCTGGAGGATTTGGGACAGAGCCGTGCCTGCCGTGCCCTGGTGCAGGCAGGATGGTGCTGGGAGCAGCGGAAGGTGGACGGTCCCCTGGGCAGGGGCAGGCAGGAGCAGGCAGGGGCCCTCCTGGGTGCAACAGGTCCCCCTTTCGCTGGGGCTGCTGAGCCGCTGCAGCCGCCGGCACCAAACAGGGGTTAAAAGAAGGGACATGGAGGCAGGTGGGAGAGAAGCAGCTCGAGGGTTAAACTCGCTGGGGGTGGAAGAGTTGAATTCAGTCCAGATGGCTGGGGGATTATGCCAGCCCTAGATTTGCCATAAGCAAATGTTAATGTTCCAGCTGGGGGTGGTTTGTTTTTTTTTTCTATTAAGGGGATCCTAAGGTCATTTCGGGGCCTGGGCTGACCCACAGATAGGGCCTGTCCATCCACCCGTCCCCGCCAGCCCTGGCTGAGCAGGGCGCTGGGGCTGCGCTCGGCGTACGCCCCTCGGCACAGAAAGGGTCAAACTCGGTTCAAAAGTTTCCATTATATTTTTTGGTGTCGCCCCCTTGCAGCACTGGGAGCCGTAACGGGTGGCACAGGGGCACCGGTCCCCCTCCCTCTGGCTGTGTCACCCAGCTGGTGGCGGTGGTAGTCACCGTCACCCAGCCAGGCTCCGCGCAGGAACGAGTTGCTCAGCCGCGGTGGTGGCTGAATCCAGACCGGGGTTAGAGAAGCAGATGCAGGACGGGCTCAGCCTCGGCGCTGGGCAGGGAACAGGGGGTGAGGATGGGCTGAGAGCTGGGGTTTGCCAGGGAAAGGGGTATTTTTGGCAGAGGTGGTTTGATCTCCTGGCCAGACCCATGCGGAGCCCGGATAAGTGGGGGGTGATATTTGAGGAAGGGGACAACAGGGGCTGTGTAGGCTCCGGGAGCCCCTGGAGCTGGGCTGTGCTTTGTCTCACGGCACCATTTTAATTTAATTGCCTTTTGGAAAGTAAACACTATTGCTGGACATCCTTCAAGTGGGGAATGGACCTTCAGCTCAACAACGAGTGATGCACCATTGCAGCAGTGCTCATTTTTCTTTCCGGCAAGGGGACTCAAGTCACAAATCCTGATGGCTTTTTGGCACCTCCTTGCCCATAGCTGCCTTGCCCAGCCTGCCGCTCCGTGCTGCGCTTTGGCCTCCTGCCCTCTCCTTTGGCTGGTTTGCTCTCCAGCCTGGTCCTGCTGGGCCTGGCCGGGCCAGCGAGCAGCTCCTGGGGGCAAGAGGCCGATGGCTGGCTTTTAAAGCCTCCTATGGGTCACCCCAAATTGCTGTTGCCATCCTCGCTGCCCCCTCCTCAATTAACAGGGCTTGGGGGTGAAGCCCCCATGCTGCCCCGCCGGTGGGTGATGGAGGAGGTGGTCCTTCGGCCACGGGGTGTCACAGCATCCTTGGGGCAGCCCACCCTCATGGGCTGCGGGTGATGCCGCCCCGTCCCCCCTGCCCTGCCCTGCCCGGCCATGGTTTCCTCCTAAAACCACCCTCTACCATGAGAACTGACGGGAAACCTCTCTGCTTCTCTTCTTTCTCTAGATGGATCTGTCCCACCGGT
This sequence comes from Nipponia nippon, assembly GCF_047370975.1. NCBI lineage: Eukaryota > Metazoa > Chordata > Aves > Pelecaniformes > Threskiornithidae > Nipponia > Nipponia nippon. The sequence goes on from NW_028262330.1 coordinate 1,685,241, forward strand.
TCTCCAAGAGAGAGGTACGAGCGTGGCCCCACCAGGGTCTCCCTTGGTGGCACTGGAGGGGGTGGCAGAGCTGCTGGGGCTTGGGGACATGGCTCAGCTCCTGAAGATGCTCCCCAGGGACAGCCAGTGGTGGCCGGGCAGGGCTGGGTGCTGGGAGGGGGGCGGCAGGGACTGGCGGGGGGCTCTGCGGGGGGGAACACCCCCCTAATACTGGGGGATGCATGGAGCAAGTCCCCGCTGGCCTGGCCCCGGGCGAGGTGTTGGCGCTCCCCCGCAGCTGGCCCTGCTCTACGAGGAGGTCCTCTACACCATCCTGCACCGCCTGGGCAAGCCCAAGCACGACCATGTCGCAGACGCCCAAGAGCTCTATGCCTACGTGCAAAAGGTGGGTCCCCACCTCCCCAACAGAGTCCCCAAAACCCGTCCCCCGACATGTCCACCCTCCCAGCTAAAGGAGAGGGGGAGCACTTGGAGGGAGCTTTTAATGGGCACTTTAGAAGCCGTAGGGGTAGTATCCAGCTGGAGGGCTGGGACAGCTTGCGGCTGGGAAATACTAGCCATAGGGAGAAATATTTATCTTCGGCTTGGGATGGTGGGAAGGCGGCTCTCCCTCAAGAGCTTTCCGCTGGTCCCCAGCCCTTCTGCTGGGCTCTTTGCTCCTCTCCTCTCCCCTCGAGCTGCAGCTGGCTCCCGGGGAGCGGAGGGAAGCCCCTGGCTGCTCTCCAGCCACCGTTAACAGGGCAGCATCCGTCACCAGCCCTAATATCTACACCAGGCTTTCGGCATGGATGCGGAGGAGCACAGCGTCATCATGCAGCAGGTCAAGGAACTGGAGGTATGCAGCGAGGCGGCGTCTCCCCAGTATGCTGCGGCCAGGAGCTCCCTGCATCAGGGTGGTGCTGGGGGGCTGTGGTGCCTCCCGGCTCCCAGATTTGGGCTTTGGGGTACGGGGTGCCCTGGGCTGTACGGGGGAGTTGCTCCGGGGCTGTTTGCTGGCATGAGCAGCAGCTGACAATGCAATCCTTCTCAAGCCCCATCCTTCCTCATGGGGTTGGTGACCCCATTAAGCATTAATTTTTTTTTTCCTTTCTTCCAGAGCCCAATTTTTTGCCTGAAAGCAACTGTGAAGGAAGCCAAGGGGATTTTGGGTAAAGACGTCAGCGGTAAGTGGAGATGGGTGGGTGTCCCATCGAAAAAGGGACAGCCACTGCTCCCGACGGGGACTTGCACGCCTCCACCCTCGCAGGGTTCAGTGACCCCTACTGCCTGCTGGGCATCGAGGCCAGGAGCCAGGAGCCGGCCCACCCCGACCACAGGAAGCGGATGAAGGCTGTGGTCAAAGACCTCATCCCTGAAGACCAGATCCATCGCACACAAGTCATAAGCCAGACCCTCAGCCCGGTGTGGGACGAGACATTTATCCTGTAATCTGCCACCCCTTGGCTTTGCTCGTCGGGGGGCTGGAGGGGGTGCCCAGGGCTCTTGGGGGTGGATGGGGGGTCACCACTTGCCCCAACCAGGAGCTGGGGCTCTGCTGGGGCGATGCCCACTGGGGCTTGCCAGGCTTCTGGTCTGACCCATGCAGCGGGTCCAGGGAGGTGAAAAACAAAAGCGTAAAAATCCCTCCCTTGGGGCTCTGCCACCACTTCCCCAGGCTGCCTGGGGTGGTTTGGGGTCTCCCCGGGGAGGACCCTCCTGCCTGTAGTCCCCAGCTGTCCTGCCTACTTGCTGCCGGTCCCTCGGATGCTGCTCGAGTAACAGCATCCTGCTGGTGCCTTGCAGGGAGTTTGAAGACATGGAGATGGCCAGCTTCCACCTGGACATGTGGTGAGTGGCAGCACCCCTCAGCCAGCGACCCCAGCCCCGGCCCTGAGCGGGGTCCTGCCTCCTGGGAGGGTGGCTGGGGTGGTCCTTCAACCTGCACCCTTTAAAAAGCCCCAGAAACCAGCTGGGGACCCCTTTCCCCATCACTTTCTGCCGGAACAGTGCACAGTGCAGGATGCGACCAGTGTGAGCAGAGAGCGTTAGGCTGGCTTTGCCCAGGCAGGGCTGAGCCTGAGCCCTGATTTTATTTATGGCAAGCCATGTGCTTGCAGATTTTGGCTGGACAGCCGGTTTTAGGGGTGGCCTCAGTCCCGACATATTCCCCCACAGCACCCTCCCTTCTCTGCTGTCATTGCACCTCCCTGAACTGTTTTGCAATCACCTAAATGTCCTCCTTTCCCCCGCGGTGGGCTTCCCTGCCCGTCTTCACAGGGACTCGGACACGGTGGAGTCGGTGCGGCACAAGCTGGGGGAGCTGACGGACCTCCACGGCCTCAAACGGTTGGTGCTGGTGTGGCCCTAATGGCTGCAGAGGAAGGAGGGTTTGCAAAATGCTTATTTGCCTGCTAGATTTTAAAAATTGCCTTTGGAAGGAAGGAGGGAGGGAAAGTGGCAGGCCCTTCTTCGCCTCGACCACAGCCGCAGGACACCTTTTCACCCCCTCCTTCCTTCATGCCTTTCAGGATCTTTAAAGATGCTCGCAAAGACAAAGGGCAGGACGATTTCCTGGGGAACGTGGTCCTTCGCCTGAAGGTGAGCACCACGGTGCATCCTCTCCTCCGAGTGACTCCCCAGGCACTGGTTAAACCTCATGGGGTCTGGGCAGGGTCCCAGCCCCGTGGCAGCACCGAGCTCACCCAGGATCCCGGCTCAGAGCCGCAAATTGATGCCAAGTCCCTCAGTTCGGTGGCAGGTGCCCCAGCCACTCCAACACACTCGCTCAGTGATTGCACATCTTTTATGTTTAATCCAATACTAGAGTTATCCAATACAGCATCTTCCTGCCCCGTTAACGCAGTGGGACCTGGTCCCTGAGCAGCTCCTTCCCCGGGAAGGCTGCCTGGGGCTTCACCCTTGTCTCTGTGCGTGCAGGACCTGCACTGCTCAGACGACCAGTGGTACCAGCTGGAGCCACGGACGGAGACGTACCCCAACCGGGGACAGTGTCACCTGCAGTTCCTGCTGACTCACAAGAAGGTAGGAGGGGATGGGGAAGGGGGTCCCTTTCCATTGCCTTGGCAGGACGGGGCAGCTGTCTGTCCCTTGGGGCCTATCCTGGGGTCACAGACCCTTGCCCCAGGAGCAGAGGTGCCAGCACCAGGGTTTGCATGTGCTGGAAACCAGCTCGACCCTCCCCTGAGCTCCAGGCCAGCATGGGGGCCTTGCTCCTGGTGCACCTGCACCCCTTGGCTCAGCTGCGAAGGGGGCTTTCTGGCCCCATGCTTTCTGGGTTACTGTGTCCCTACTCTCTGACTGCATCCCTGCATGTTCAGGCAAGTTATTTTAGTGCTTCTGTGCCTTGTCTCTTTTCAGAGGGCCACCACGAGCAGCCGAACCCAGCCAAGCTACACTGTCCATCGTCACCTTCTGCAGCAGCTGGTGTCCTATGAGATCCTGCAGCACCAGGTACCGAGGGGCAGAAGCAGCCCTCCAGCAGCTGGGCGGGGGCAAGGGCGCCCATCGTGCCCGACACGTTGCTGCAGTGTGATGGGGAGGAGCGTGATGATGATGTCTACCTGTGCCTGGCATCCTTATGGGGCACCCATTCCTCCCGTGGTCCTGCAAACCCACCCCAGCCCAGCGCCTGTCTCCCTCCTTGCTCAGCCCAGCTTGCTCCAGGACACCTCACCCTCCTTTTGCATCCTCGCAGGCCGGCAGCATCGCCTGGGACGGGGAGCTGAGCAGGCACGCCAGCACCGTGCTGTACCTGCACGCCACGCAGAAGGATCTCTCCGACTTCCACCAGGTCATGGCGTGAGTACCCCATGCCCAGGGAGCCACGATGCAGCATCGGGTGGGGGTCAAGGGCCCTGACACCTTCCCTGGGGCAGTGACCGCAGCCGGTCTCTCCAGGAGCTCAGCGTGGCTGGTATTGCCCCCTGCCCCAAGCAGCGCCAGGAGAGCTGGGTCCTGCCCCTGCAATCCCAGCAATAGCCGTGGGTGGGGGAGCCCCACGCTGGCCCCTGGGTGCCCCCCAGCCCTGGGGGGCTCAGCCCAGCCTCTCCCTCCTCCCCAGGCAGTGGCTGGCGTACAGCAAGCTCTACCAGAGCCTCGAGTTCAACAGCAACTGCCTGCTCCACCAGATCACCAGCATTGAGTACCAGTGGGTGCAGGAGCGCCTGAGGCCAGAGCAGGTGAGGGGGCTGCGGCACCCGGGGGGGGGCCGAGGGAGGCCCCCGTGCACCCAGTCTGAGCCTCTCCTCCCAGCTCCCGGGGCCGTTTCCCTCCCTGTGTTCCAGGAAGGGCAGGAGCTCGGTCCAGGGGTGCTGGGGGGCATTTCTGCGGAGAACCAGCCATTGAGACCAGGACAGCCCATGGGTCAGGGAGCCCCTTTGCCCCGGGGGTTTGTTCCCTCTCTCCGCAGAGAAGCCCTTACTCTTTGCATCAACATCTCCCTCTTCCATCGCTGCCATCAAGTCACTCACAGCCCCCTGCGAAACTTAAATATGACCCAATTCCTACTTTTCCCCGCCCATTTTCCCAGGGCATCCCAGCACCCTGTTGAGACTCTGAATTTTTCATGCATAGCAATGAGGTTTAAGCACAAAGCTCAGCTCAGCCCCTCCAGGGAGAAGCTGCCCGAGGCATCACGGGGTTTTCCCATCCCTGGAGCAGGCTAGAAGGGAACGGGAGCCACCAGCTCCCTCCGCCCCGGTGCCATGGTTCTGCCGCTGAGGAAAGCATACGTTTCCTTCCTTCTCCCCAGAAAGCAGAGCTGGCCGAGTCCTTCCAGTCCTTGCTGACTTACGGGGTCTCCCTCATCCGGAGGTACCGCATCATTTTCCCCCTTTCTGTCCCGAGGTCCACGGAGAGGCTCCAGTCCCTGCTCCGGTGAGTCGAGCACCAGTGCCGCCTGTGCATGGGGTCGTATGGCTTGGCCACCATGATGGACAAGCCTGTAAGCTTGAGCAAAACCCCCCGTGAGCCCTTTCTGCCCCCTTCTCAGCTGCTGGGACACTTGTCCTGTCCTGTCCTTCCTCCTGGGCTCCCATGGGGGATGTTGCTGGGAGGAGAAGGTCTGTTTGGGTAGGGTCTCTGGGGGGAGAGGCTGTTCTTTCTGATGGGCTGGTGCTGGGTTTCACTCGAGGTTCTCACTTTGCAGGGTCCTGGTCCAGATGTGCAAAATGAAAGCTTTCCATGAGCTGTGCACGCTCAGCCCCGACCTCCCCCAGATGGTCTCCAAGGCACTGAAGGTAGTGGGGCCAGGGATCTCGCCCTCCCCAGCCCTGGGGAGGTGGGACCCTGCAGCTCTCCCTTTCCATCCATCCCCTGCCCAAGGCCCACACCTCAGCAAAGCCACACGGACCACCGTGGGGGGGGAAATACCTGCCCCTCTTCAACCTGGTGGTCCCAGCCTGTGGTTCCCACCGCACGGAGCTGGGTCCTGACTGCACCCAGGGGACAGGGAGAGGGAAGGGGGCGACAGAGCTGGCTTTGCTCCTCCTGCTTCCCTGCCATCACACCAGCACTCCTCTCTTGCAGTCAGGCACGGCGGAGTGGTTTCACATGAAGAAGCAGCACCTCAAGCCCATGGTGAAGGTCGGTTCCTATCTCTGCCTCTCTGACATTATAAGAAGCAATTTGCTGGGCTTGGGGTGGGAGGCCCGAGGGGTTGGGAAGACAAGACGGAGACAAGGCTTCTCCAGTTTTCTGATGCAGCCAAGGCATTTGGGTTTCCAGCTTAAAAATACCATGAGCCACGTTACCTGCAGCTGCCGAGGTGCATTGAAGCTTAAGGCCTTGGTGCAATGCTCAGGAGAACAGGAGGTGGTCCCCAGCCCAGCCACGCAAGCACAAGCCAACAGTGGATGTTACCGACAACTTCTTGGTGCTCCTAATGTGCATCTAATGATAGATTGCTACCCCACAAGAACAAATCATAGAAACAAATAGGATCAGAAAGGAGCCTGGGTCATTTTAAAATTACTGAGCATCCAAATCAAGCCGTTCCTTCCTTTACAGAGCATGGAGGAGAATGGCAAAGCCTTGTCCAGGCTCCTTCTGGAGGTGATAGGAGATCTCCAGCAGTGCCAGAAAATCTGGAATAAATTCTTCATCAAGTAGGTTTCGGAGCTTGATCCCCTCTTGTCCACCTTCCCCGGGGTCAAGAGCAACAGGGCACTTTGATGCCTCATTCCTTGGCTCTTGGGCTCCACAGAGAGCATCTGTGGTCCCATCTCTGACTCTTAGAGCTGCACTGTCCTTGCCCTTACGGCAAGGGCATGGCCTGCGAGGGTTTGCAGGGCTGGGTTTGCTGGGCTGGGGCTGGCAGGCTCCTGACTCCCCGTTTCTCTCTTGCAGCACCTTGAAGTTGAATCTCTTCTTCATCGCCTACGTGGAGCTGGAGAGCCTGGTGAGCAAGCCTGGGCTGCTCTGCACTTGTGGGACTAAGGTCTAAAGCCAGGCTGAGGTTTTTGGCCACGTTTCAAGTGGCAACTGGTTGTTGCAAGCCTGGAAAGGGAGCAAGCCAGGGAAACTCTCCATCTTTCCCTGTGTGCCCATAAAGTGACTATCATCTGCTTACCTGACCCAATGAATCTCCTGAAATGCCACCCAAAAGGAAGAGGAGTCCCCCAAGTTGACCCTCACCCCGTGGCTCCAGAGAGCCCCTAGCAGACGAAGCCTTCCCGGCCGGACCTTCGCTAACAGCCGCCCCCCTTCCCTTGCTCACCGCCAGGTCGCGGAGCACGTCCAGGAGCAGCTGCGCGAGGTCGACAGCAGCATGTCCAAGCCCACGGCCGAGAGCCTTTTCCAGCTCTACCTGAACCTGCAGGAGCTCTATCGGATGAAGGACTTCCTCCCAAAGAGGTATCCAACCCAGAGAGAGGGGAGATGCTGAAGCTAGGCAATGAGCAGTTAACTGAGAGGAACTCCAAATGCTTCCCATTCACCTACATCACTAATTACACATAAGGCAGACGAGGCTGCTGGTGGCTGGTGTTGATGTGAGCATCACCAGAAGGGTTTCAGGCTTGTGTCTGAGTGGGGTTGATGGAGGCTTCACCTTCCAGACAGGGGGAGGTTTCTCCTTAGCACAGTGCTACGGGCTGCCTCCCCCTCGGGGCAGTTTCTTGTAAGGGAGAGCAAGGAGGGGTGATGGCCCCGTGCCGTTCCTGTGCGGTTGGAGAAGCTGGTGCCTTCGTCCACAGGGATGGACCTCTGGCCCTGAGCAGTTTCCACCAATGGTTCAAGGAAGCGGTGCCCCAGTGGCTGCAGAAGGCCTACACCATCGCGCTGGAGAGGGCACAGAGAGCCGTCCAGATGGACCAGGTAATGCGGGGAGGAGAACGTCTCCCTCCATCCTTTGGGGACACTCCAGCTCCCTCCACGCCTTGCCGCTGAGCCTGGCTCACAGCATTGAGACCACCACGTAGGTGCCTCTTGCAGCCCAGGAGCCGGCTGGTTCCTCTCCCAAATACACAACAAGGGACATGGTCTCCTGGACCAGTTGATCCCACCCTGGCCCCACAGTGCATCGCTGCACCCCTTCCCTCTCTGCTCTCTGGCAGCCTGAGCAAGCTGATGAGCCTGCGCTGGGGCCATGCTGTGAGCGTCCCCTTCGCTTCCGACCTTTAGGACGAGGGGAGGGAGGGCAGCCATGGGACCGCGGCCTCCTCGCCCCACTCTTCAGTGTGGTGCGACAACACCGGGTTAGAGCGTGATGGGGCACAGCCTGATGTGGGAGCTTGGGACGCTCCATTCATCCTCATCTCCTCCACTCTCCAAAGTGGCTGGTGATAACATCGGGATATGTGGAGCTGATGATGGGCCAGAGAGCCCCAAAGTAAAGGAGCAGCTCTCCTGTCTGGGGTGACCCCTTTCCGTACAAGCTAAGTTGCATTTGCTTTCTCTGCCCTCCCAGCTGACGCCCTTCGGAGAGCACAACAAGCACAGCACGTCCACCGTCGACCTGTCCACCTGCTATGCCCAGATCGTGAAGACCTGGCAGCAGCTCAGCTGGCCAGACCCCGAGGAAGCCTTCATGATCATGGTGAAGCTCGTGGAGGTTTGTATACCGGGCCCTGCTGGCAGATGCCATGCTCACAGGCATCAGCAGCCGGAGTTTCCTCTCCTGCTCTTGGAGACGTTTCTCCACGAATGGGGCCAGTGTCCCACGCCGATGTGGCAGGGTCCCCTGGCCCCGTGGTGGTCCCCGTGCTGCCCAGTTCAGTCCCGTTCGTTTCTTTTCTATCCTGCAGGACATGTGCAAAATCGCCTTGATGTACTGCCGGCTCATCAAGGAGAGGGCTGAGGCTCTGTCGCTGAACGAGCAGAACGAGGGCGAAGCAGCCAACAGAGTTGGTATCGGGGCAGGGTCGGGCAGGGTCCACTGCTTCGGAGGAGGCAGGATTTGGCCGTGGGTTCTGGGCAAAGAGGGGCATGAGCTGCTGAGCACCCAGCTGACATCCCGGGTCTGGCTTTCATGGGGACCAGTTGACCCCCAATAGCCATAATCCTGGAAAAACAGGAAGGAAATGGTGTGAGCAGGGGGAGCGGAGTGAGGATGGGGGTGAGGATGAGAAAGAGGATGGGGATGGGGGTGAGGATGAGAAAAAGGATGGGGACAGGGCTGAAGATGGATGGGGATGGGGATGGGGATGGAGCTGGCGGGGGATGCACCAGGGGGTGTGGGACACCCTGAAGCAGACCCACCTCCCCCAGCTCTGCATCGTGGTGAACAACATCAAGCAGCTGCGGCTGCTGATCCGAAAGCTGCCGTCGCAGCTGGACTGGGCCCAGCTGGAGCAGCGCACGGGGGACGTCATCGACCAGCAGCAGATCCAGCACACGCTGCACAACCAGCTCGACAGCACCGTCTCCTGCCTGGACCACGAGGTCCGGGACGTTGTGCAAGCCCTGGCCACCAAGGTGACCACCTGCCGCTGACCCCCCTTGGCCCTCACCTGGCCCAAAGTGGGGAGGTCTCACCCAAGGGGGCCTGGAGCCCATAATGCTCCTGGAACGGAGACAAGGCGGACCTGGGCATGGGGAGGTTGGTGCAGAGGGCAAAGCCCAAGTGCCTCCCTGCGTTTCTCCCCGGCAGCTGGAAAAGGGCATCGCCAGACACATCCAGGAGCTCTCATCTTCCAATGACACCCGGGAGCCCGAGGACGTAAGTACCTGGCCTGGCCCCTCCTCGACCACCTTGTTCGGGCAGCCGTGAATAACCCTTGCCTACTTGGTGGAGGCTCCCATCGCCCTTCCCCACCTCTCCCTGCCCCGCGCCTGGGGCACAGGACACACCAGCGCTGGGGCCCAGACCTCCGTAAGCTTTGTTTGACGCCTGTGTCGGCAGCAGGACCAGACCGGGCACAGCCTGCCTGCGTCCTCGCTGTGGGAGGGAGCCCCTCCGGGCCCCCCTGCCCTGCTGGCTCCAGCCAGCCGTGCTCTGCCCCTCTCCCCACCGTGCCCTGCTGGATACGGCCCCCCGTGGCCTCCCCAATGCCCCTCTCCTCTTGCTGCAGTCCATCATCCCGCTCATGAAGTTCCTGGAGTCGGAGCTGCAGTATCTCAATGAGCATCTGGTCCACGAGAACTTCAAAAGGTGACCAGGGCACCGGGGAGGCACCATGGCGGAGGCCAGCAGCGTCACCGTCCCTCGGCAGGAGCATCCCCCTGCACCGTGGGGCCGTCCCGCTTTGGGGCTGGCTGCTCAGCCCACTGGGACGAGCCAGTTCCCTCCGGGGCTCTGCAAAGCCCCTTGGCCGAGGACCAGCCCACCCCCCGGACCCCCGCTCACAGCCTTCCTCCCTCGCCCCCGCAGCCTCCTCGCTCTCCTCTGGCACCACACCTTGGCCGTGCTGTCGGCAGCCGCGGGGCAGCAGGGCCCCTCGACCCAGTGCTGCAAGAAGCTGCACTGTGCCCTGAAGGTACTGGGGGGGGCAGCCAGGGGGTCCCCGGCAGGGACGGGTGTTTGGTTGCTAACAGCGTCCTTTTCCCCAGAGCCTGGAGCTGTGCTTCCATGCCGAGGGCTGCGGGCTGCCGCTGGAGACCCTCCACACCGCAGCCTTCCTGGTATGGGGTGCTGGGGACGTGGGGGTTCCCGGGGTTTCCTTTGGGTGCCCTCCAGGGAGGGTGTCCCTGGGCTGCAGATCCGTGCCAGTGCTTGACCGTCACCTCTCGTCCTCCCCGCAGTCGCTGGAGACCCACCTGGCCCTCTGCTCTGCCACCAGCCGCAAACTCATCCAGAAATACTTCAGCAACAGGATCCAGCAGCAGGTAGGAGCCAGGATGGTGCCCCCAGCCCCTTCCCACACCCCGCCCTTGCACACACGGGGCTGCCCGGCACAGCCTGCCTGTGGAAACGTGGGATTTCCCCACCACCCGCCCAGTCCTGGGGCTGTTGGGGCTGGTTTTGCCCCAGCGGTGGGCAGGAGGGGGTTCAATTGCACCCCAGAGGATGCCCATCACCCCCCAGTACCCCAAAGTGCCCGCTCAGCCTCCACCAGACCCCAGGCATCCTCTCCACAAGCGTGCCGAAAGGCAGCACCCTTATTCCTGTACTCCACCGCTCAGCTGGACACCAGCTCGGAGAAGTACGGGGCCGTGACGATCAAAGCGCTGTACCGCCCTTCAGAGCAGAAACTCCGCGTGGAAGTGCTCAACGCCGCCAACCTCATCCCGCTGGACTCCAACGGTGGGTGTGGGTGGGCTGGGGAGCCCCACCGCCCCGGGACCCCCTGCCCTCCGTCCCCGATGTGCCCCTGGGTAGGAGAGATGCTGGCAGTGCTCGGCGTGATGGGCCTCTGTCTTGATTTGCTTCTGCACCCGAGGAGGTGGATTTGGGGACAAAGGGGGTTATTGCACCGGTCCGGGGTGCTCCAGAGGGATGCGGCAGGCAGGACCAGGCAGGATGCTGCCCACATCCCGCTGCCTTCACTTTGCAGCACAAGCCAGCAGCCAGGGCAGGCGGCTTTTTTCCACCCTGCAAATCGCATCTCAGACAGAAAAATATGCCGGGGTGACAAGGGACAGTCTCTCGGGTTGGCTGTCGTTTGGGGAGGTCTCCAGGAGAGGTCACCCCATTGCAGCCACCCGTGGCAGACCCAGGTGTGGGCAGGGTGGGGGATGTTCCCGCACCCTCCCAGGAGCGTGGCTGGGCTGGGGGGGCGGTGAGGGTGCCCTGACTCCCCCAGCCACCCCAGTGTGTCCAGCCCCTGCGGCTGGGTGGCGGGAGGGGGCTGACGGCTGCACCCCACCAGGCTCGAGTGACCCCTTCGTCCAGCTCACCCTGGAGCCCCGGCATGAGTTCCCCGAGGTGGTGGCCCGGACCACCCAGTGCAAGAGGAACGAGTTGCACCCCCTCTTCGATGAAGCCTTCGATTTGTACGTAGGGGCTGATGCCCCCTGGGCCCCCCGCAGCCACCCGCGCTTCCACCGAGCCCCTGCTGCGGGGCTGCTGCTCCGGGAACTGGGTCCTGCCCTGGGATTCACCCCCTGCACCCCACTGGGGGCTCAGCCGTGGGAGCTGGGGTGGGGGCACCCCAAACACCTGGGTCCCGCAGGCTGGTGCGGGGCTGGGCTGGGGCCCTGGGCTGTGAAGGGGTTGGGGTCCGTGCGGCTGCGGGGGGCAGGGGTTGGCTTCCCACAGAGCATCACCCCGGGGAACCCTCTTTGGTCCCTGGAGCGAAGGTTGAATTTCGGGACGGAGGGGATGGGCTGTGACAGTCCCCCGCACCCCGTCCCCCTGCAGCTTGATCCCCCCAGAGAAGTGCCGGCAGGAGGGGGCCTGCCTGCTGCTGACCGTGTTCGACTACGACACGCTGGGGGCCAACGACCTGGAGGGCGAAGCCTTCTTCCCCCTCTGCCACCTGCCCGGCCTCGACACCGACGAGGACCAGGCTGACGCGGGACGGGTGCCCCAGACCCGCCTCCCCCTCACCCACCCCAAACCCGCCGGTACGTGGTGCTGAGCCCCGCCGAGCCCCCGCCGGCCCCGCGGCCACAGGAGGGGGCTGCAGCCAGCGTCTCCCACCATTCCTTCCCTCCTCTCTGGCAGGAGACGAGATCCTGCGGCTGCTGGAGTCCAGGAAGGGGGACAAAGAGGCTCAGGCCTTCGTTAAGCTCCGCAAGCAACGAGCCAAGCAGTCCAAGGAGACGGAGTGAGGGAGGCGGAGGAAGAGGGACCCAAAACGAGGGGCTCGGGCCGGTGGGACCCGGGAGTTTTGCCGGTACTGGAGCCAGAGCCGTCCGCAGGGGCTGGGTCCCCCCCACCTCCCAGCGCCCATCTCGCCCCCACCTTCGGGTAGCTCCCGTGAGGCCGGGGAGGGTGGGCACGCGGTATTTCAGGGGATTTCTTTGCCGGTCCAGACTAGCAACACTACATGGGGGACGTGAAAGTGTGTGGCTGGCCCTGCTTGTCCCCATTAGCTTGTCACTGCTGGTGCCGCATCGCCTGGCCGTGTCCCCAACCCTCCCGTCTGCAACGCTGCGTCAGGGCAGTGCAAGTGCAGCGTCATTTATTTGGGGTGGGGACAACCAAACCTGCCTTTTTTTTTTTTTTTTTAATTTTTTTCTTGTGGATAAGCCTCTTATTTTAAATTAAAAGCCCCAAAGCTGATGCGTGGGCTGAGTCTGTGTAGGGGGTGCTTCAGGGCAACGGCCCAGGCTTCGGCAGGGGCTTGGCTGTGCTGAATCAGCCGGGCTGTTTTCCTCCGCAGGGAATCAGGTAGTGTTCTTCCGAGCTCCAGGCCATTGCAAAATAGTATTTACACCAAGGTGCAAATAAAGGGCTGGGAAAGCTGCGGCTGCCCAGCGGTGCTGGAGGCAGGGCTGGGCGCGCGGCACTGCTGGTGCCCGCAACCGGTGAAGCCCAGGTCTGGCTCAGGCACGGCAAAAGGCTTTTAAGATGGGTGATGCGTGGTGGTTTGGTGATGAGGAAAGGGCCCCAGGCAGATGTGCGCGTCCTCGGGGCTGCGCGGCGCTGGGCAAGAGGGGATGGGAGCAAGAGCCATCCCTGCCCGGCGCGGCACCGCCGGCTCCAGGCCTGGCACCTCCCTGTGCAGCCGGTCGGGCTTTGTGGTTTGGGCTTTTTTGTGGGTTTTGTGAGGGTGTTTTTTTCTTTTTTAAAATGTGCATGGCTCTTGTCCGTGGTTTTGTATTTTACCACCAACTGAATTGACCTCCTTGCTGGAGCTGAGGGAGGCTGGGAGCTTGCTGGAGCCTGGGCAGCGATAAAGAGCATCGCAGCCCCGTCAGCCAAACCGCGCGGCGCTTTGGGCTGCCGAGGGACCAGAAGCAGCGGGCAGGACCCCGGCGTTGCCCCCGGTCTGTGCCAGGGACCTGCGTCCCTCTGGGGGACAGCGGTGGGCACGCGGGGGACAGCGGTGGGCACGTGGGGACAGCGGTGGGCACACGGGGGACAGCGGTGGGCACGCGGGGGACAGCGGTGGGCACATGGGGGATAGTGGTGGGCACGCAGGGGACAGCGTTGGGCACACGGGGGACAGCGGTGGGCACATGGGGGATAGTGGTGGGCACGCAGGGGACAGCGGTGGGCACACGGGGGACAGCGGTGGGCACATGGGGGATAGTGGTGGGCACGCAGGGGACAGCGGTGGGCACACGGGGGACAGCGGTGGGCACACGGGGGACAGTGGTGGGCAGCAGCGCTGCAGGGTGCATTGCCTGTGGGGTGGCCCAGGTGTACCAGCAAAAATGCCCGGCAGGGCAGGTGGTTGCTAACTCTTTGCTGGGTATTTTGGAGCATGTTTTAGCTGCAATTAGTAGTAGTTATACCTCCGGAGCTCCCGCTGATCCCGCCCTGCAAGGGGGTGGCGGTGCTTGGGCTGCAGCGGGTCCCTGGGAGTTGCCGGGGAATTAAAAGCATCGCCCTCCCGGGGGCCTGAGCACCAGCCGCTTTCTCGGTGGGCTGAGCAACCGCCGGGTCAATTCAGGTCAGGCCCTCGATGGCGGGGTGGGAGGGGGAAAGAAGCCTCGTTGGTATCTGTATGACATGGCCAGGCTCAACCGAACCCACAGCAGGAGGGATTAAGGCGCTGCTCGCTCACAAGGAAGCCATTTGCTGGCTTAAATCACTCGTTTCAGTCCCCCCTGGCAGAGAAATAAGATTCCGGAGCAGGGTCCCTGCTTGTGGAGGAGCCGTCCCAGGGCCTCGTTCAGCCGGGTCGCTGCTATGGCTGCCGGCGAGGAAACCCCTCCGGCCTCACTGCAGGCTTAGCGCTGGGGGCTGCAGGTGTGCGTGTGGGCCAGCCTACGTTTAGCTGTTTTGAAATGGCTGTGCCGTACCGGGCTGCGCAGCCGGCGGGCTGTCCCTGCGGCGAGAGGCAGGAGTCCCAGCGAGCCGGGGGCGCGGGCCGACCTCTGGGTTGAGGTTTGCGCTTCATTATCCAAGGTGTTTTAGCTTAATTTTTGCTCCGCTCGGGGCAGGTGTGTGGGTCTTCTCCCACCTCAAAAGAAATCATCCCCTTTACAGAGAAGGACTAATAAACCTTGAACGATGGGAGCGTAACTAACCCCATGGACCAGGAGGAGCCCAGCCTAAGCATTAAAAAATATGTCTTAAAGCACACAAAACCAGCTCCTAGCAAATGGAAGGCTGAGGAGGAAGAAATCCCCATCCTCCTCCTCCTGGTGAAGCAGCCCGACACAGGCAGATTGCGGCAGCACAAGAGGGAAGGGGCAGGCACTTACGGCTACCGATTTTATTGCGTTACCACTAAGCTGTAACACCAACCGGGTGATTCGCACTATTGTTGCGATTGGACTAAGGGTAAGCGGCTGCTGCAGCTTTGAGGCATTAATTAGACCAAAGCTAAAAGGTAATTCTTGGCTCCGTACGTAAGGCATGGTCTTTTGGGTACCAACGCATGAAACTGTGTCTGTAACGCTTTAAATGTCATAAATGTCATAACTTTAAATGTCTCTGCCCAGCCTGGCTCTTCTGGGAGACGCTTCGAGATAAATTCTTGTCCGCACCACGAATCCGGGTGCTAAAACGCTCTTTGCCCTGTGGCTTTGCCGGTTCCAAAGGATCCCCTGCCCCACCGAACGGCACCGCATCGCCTCGCCCCCGCCGCCGTCGCCTCTCGAGCACAAAGGCGAGGGGCAACCCCCTGCAAAAGGGCCTTGAGCCAGAAGGGAGCTCGGGAAGAAATTCTTCTGGGTTGTGCGAAGGGGAGAAGGCAAAACCAGCCACAGCGATGAATTCCGTCTGTTATTTTGAGGCCTTCACCGCACAGACCTCTCCCCGCCTCCCCAAGCCCGGAGCAGGGCTGCACATACACCCCGGCCACGCGCACACACATGCACACACTGCTTTATTATAGGGGTTTTTTTTCTTAGCAAAAAAATAAAAATTTATTGTCCTCTAAAAAAAAAAATCCATCCTGCCCTTGGAAACTCTGACACAGATTGAGTTCTTTCCAGCCCCACATGCAAATTCACTCTGCCAAGAAAAGAGTCTAAACCAGGTTTCCGACAGCCAAAACACATATTTACAGAGTACGAGAGAACGACAGCTGAAATCACAGTTCTATACATGGAATCAACGACACGTTTTACACACCACCGATCACCATTCTGCCAACTTCTACAAGGACGTGGGGCGCCTCTGCCCGGCGCCCTTCCTCCTGGGGAAGGCGGGGAAGGGCCTGGGCAGGAATCGCCACCAGAAATACTGCAGTGTGTAGTAGTAGTAGTATTTTAAACGTATACTGTATTTATTTTGTTTTAACATTGGAAGCTACGGAGTGGGCAAGCCCCAGAAATCTCTCCGATGCAGTCACTAGTTTGCAGGAATACTTCACCTTTAAAATACTAGGTTTTACATCAGTAACATCTATTTTGCTGTTGGCCATCACTCCAAGGATTATTGTAATTCTGGAGGAAAACACTGGTAATATTCTTCCTTCTCAGATGGG
This sequence comes from Nipponia nippon, assembly GCF_047370975.1. NCBI lineage: Eukaryota > Metazoa > Chordata > Aves > Pelecaniformes > Threskiornithidae > Nipponia > Nipponia nippon. Next base: position 1,701,167 of record NW_028262330.1, read on the forward strand.
GGAAAGGAGAAAGAGGGGCGGTTCGGAGGCTGGTGGAACAGCAGTGAATTACCGAGTCCGTTCAGCGTTACGGGCTTCTCTTCGCCGTCTCGGCTGCACAAGCCTTGCGAGTGGCTCAGGTTCAGCTTCAGAGATGTAGGGAAAGTGTAAAACCCCTCGGCAGGGGAGCGGCCGCAGCGACTCCCCTTCGGGGGGGCTGCTGAAGGAAAACGTTGGGCTTCCCCCAGCCCCGCCTGGGCCACTGCTGGCACGCAGCTGCGGTTCCTAAGGCCGGAGATGAGCTACGAGTGGTCCTGTTAGCCCAAAGCGATGCCGAAATTCTTCAGCTCCTGGCTCTTGCCTACAGCTCTAGCCTTGCTTTTTGGTATCTATCTACCCAGGATAGTGCTGTCTTAAGCCATCTGCTTCTATATTGGTTTTCCATAATAACGTAAAAGTTTATTGACCTGTAAGATGCTGTGGTTTCACCACACAATTAAGACTCCCTTCCCCCAGCGCTTGGCTCGGAAGCGTCTGACCTGCACAATTCGTCACCGAGGTCAACACTTCCAAAGCTCCCAAAAATGCGGGGAGGAAAATGTCATTATCCCATAAGGAGCCTGTGCGAGAGGCAGGACCCAGCCGCTCCCGGCTGCGCTGCTCCGCCAGAAGCCTCGCGGGTCAGAACTGCGGTTTGCAGCGCGACTCGGGCAAAAAAGCCCCTCGGCTCCGACGTGTTACTGCGCCTCCTGTAAAAGGGAGCTCCTGCTCCGGAGGGCAGCGTGACAGTACACCCCGGGGGCTGTACGTATTAGCACCAGGTTTCTTTCAACAAGACTCTTTTTACACCATCCAGCAGCTCACCGCAGACTCTTAAGCCTGAAACGCAGTGCCGGGATTGGGGATCATCCTCCCCGCCTGGGGCAGGAACAACTGGAGCGGGTCAGAAGTGCTGCCCTTTCCCCTGCTCTCACCTCACGCAGTTATCAAATTGTCTCAGAAGTAGCCCCCCAAATATTCACAAAATACGCAAAGATGAAGTTCTCTTTTCCATCTGATGCTTAAGAAAATAATTCACATTTCAGATATTCCTTTTTTTTTTTTTTCTTCTTAAAAGCAGCAAATCCATAGAAACCTAAATTTAGGAAGTGTTTCTTAAAGAACCAGAGGAAAGCGAGAAACAGTCTATGTGCTTGTGCAAAGAGAGTGCCAAGAGACGCTGGGGTGGGGGCAAGGGAAGGGGCTAGTGCTAATTCCTTCAGGCTGTCCTGCCCGGAGTGCAGTCTGGCAAGGGAAAGTTAAAATTTAAGGGCCACAAATGGGTGAAGTTCTGAATTCTTTGGTCCTTCAGTGTAAGTTTTAAAACAGAGAAACTGTTTTACTCAAAAGGGAAAAAACGTGCTTTCTCTGGCCTAGAATGGTCCTTGTACCCCCCTGCCTGAGCAAGGCGCCCCCAGAGGAGCGGGGGGCAAACATCTCCTCCCCTTGAGCCCCAGAGCTGCCGTGGGGGACCAGCTTCGCCCCAGGGCAGGGACAAAGCCAGGTCCCCTCTGGGAAGCGGATGCCGCCACGCAGCCGGGTGCCGGAGGGCTCTGCAAAAGGGCAGCCCCAGAGGGAGGCAGGAGAGCGGAGAGGCCACCCCGCTGCGACCAAGCGGTACAAACCAATAGCCAAACCGGGCTGAGCAGCTCTGGTTCCTATAAATATTAAAAGACCTGATTCAAGAGTTTATTTCCTATGATTTAAGTTAGTTACAAAAACTTTTTAGTGAATTTTTATCTTAATTGGGCTTTTTCCTCCTCCCCCCACTTTTTTCTTCTTTTTTTTTTTTTTTTTCTAAAAAAGAAACGTTCACGTATTTTAATAAAAGGTCTTCCCTTAAGATCAGACCAAGGCAGATGCGCTGCCCCATGGCACAGACATTCAAAGGCTATAACCAAACAACATAGCCACAATAGTCACTCAACAGTGTCTCTCCATAAAAAAAAAAAATTAAAAAAACTGATGCTAGTTACAATAAAATACACATGGAAAAAAAAAAGCATTTTTACCAAAAAACCCAAAAACAAGTTAATGGGAAAAACATAAAAAAGAACTACACAGAGCTGCACTTAAGAGATCATCTGGGAATGCATATTAACCCCTTCCACGTGAAGGAAAGGTGGAATTATGGAAGCAAACCTAATTATGTCTTTGCATTAAATCTGAAGCTTTCTGAGAGGCTCCGGTAAAAATTCAGTTTTCCTACAACAGTGGGCTGCTGGAGGTTCCAGTGCTTTTCCAGGTCAGGGAGGGGTAGCACAGGCAGCATCCCCGTGCAAAATAAAAAGGTTTAGTCAACCGAGTGGCCTTTTGGTTGAGATCCCAGCAGGTTACTGCAATCCACCTGATGTAAAAATCCAATGGACGCACCGGTAAAGAAAGTCACAGGAAAGCTCAGCTACTGGACAGGTCGAAGCTGGTGGCGTTTCTCTGTCACGCTGGACTTTCTCTGTCACCACGGGCATACGTGATCTCTAGCACGAGGGCTTCTGGACCCAGCAGTCCACAAAGCATCCTCGAGGTGCTGACACGGGCAACGCGGACTCTGGTCAACAAAAGTGTCCGCAGACTACCTGGCATCGTTTCACGCATCCAGCAGTGACTATGAATCAGGTCCCTGGGGCTAAGACAAAATTAATCTGGTCTGAAGCAGTAAAAAGTCTCTAGACAGCCACCAGACAAAGGGGTGCCTGGCGAGGACTAACCTCTGCATCCATATTTCTTTCCGAAAGGGCTTTAGCTGACACAAGGGCAATACTTCTAAGGCTGCTCGCACGTTAGCTGGATCAGCAATCAACACTAGTCACTGAATTTTGGGGCTTGGCTTGCTCTAGGTCCAATATGTTTTTTTTTTCCCCTCTTTTCTTCTTTTCATACAAATATACAAAGAGTGTAAAAAAATTTAAAAAGCGAACTTTGCTGATTAAATGACAGACAAAGTTCCTGCACGTTCAGAGATCGGCAACGTGAGGCCCACCAGGCAGGCACCCAGCGGAGCTTCCATCAGGGAGGACGGCTTTAACCAAGCTGGGTCAGTGAAAGAGCAGGGAGACCGAAGACATGAACAAGTCATTTCAATCCACCTCGATCCTCCCCGTGATCTCAACTCTTCCTCTGGAAAGCACATGGAAGCCTCTCTTGCCCACTCTAAATCCTTCTGGAAATAGTCAAAAATTTGTTATCACCTAAATAGAAAAGAGGAGAAACACAGACTCTTTGCAAATGGCCCTTTGATCTGTATTAAAAACAGCTCTCAAAGTTCCTCAAGAGTTAGAATTAGTGGGGCAGGGGTGAGGGGCAGTTTAGATACGGGATGTAAAATATTAAAAAGTGCTCTGCAACTAATTTTTGTTTTATGTGTGTATGTGTGTGCGTGTGCATATATATACATACACAAACAGGCACATACACACACATATATACATATATATACATACATATATGCATGTACACATACATATATATGTACGTATGTATAAAGTTAAAAAGATCTATACGATATGATTAGAACAAGTGTCCTTGGAAGGTCACGACTGGAGAGAGTGGGGCCTGTTGGGATGGCAGATGGGGCACTCCCCCTCCTCGGCGCACGTTTCGCACAGCACTGCGTGTTGACACGGTAACACCACCCGGTTCTCCTCCTGACACTTAAGGCATTTCACTGACTGCATCTGAAATACCGCCTGCAAGAGAGAGGGACAGGGCAAAACGTAAGCATCGAAGTCACCAAGCAAAAGGGCTCCCGGCCTGTGCTACGCAGTCTGGGGAACAGCAAGGAGGCAGCAGGGGAAGGACTCGCAGCTGTCTGCCCATTCATCTTCTGAAGCAAAAGCAAAGCAGCACAGCATGATGTCTTTTAGGGCCTTTAGGATCAACAGAGCAGCTTTGATTGACTTAAACGCTGTACCGTAGGTACAAAGAAGAGGTAGGTATTTTCCTGTAAGCTGGCTAAAACTCACTTTGGCTACATCCACATGGAATGTGGCTGCCGATTTCTGGCTGTATTAAAGAAAAGGGAATAAAGCTGCGATCTGTAGGAGCAGAGAGAGCAAGGCCCTGCCCTGCGAATCCCTGGCACTCACCTTATCGACTTTCTCCAGGTTTGCCCGCAACTGTTTCTGAAGGGTGTAAAGCGAAGAGAGCGAGAGCGTTTCCAGGTCAGAGAAGGAGCGCAGAAACTGAGGGTCCTGGCCTGTGTGGATCCTCTCCAGCTCCTCCTGCAGTTTCTTCACTTGCAGCTCCAAGGCTTCCCTCTGCTCCCGGGCCAGTTCACATTCCATGTTAGCTGTGTTGGCGCGATCATTTGCTTCCTCTGCCTCCTTTTTCCAAGCATCACAAGCCTACAAGTTTCGACAAAGAGGGTAAAGGAAGCAGTCTGAAAACTCGGTCAGCCTCCAAAAGAGAATTCCAGGCAAAAATATCCATTTCCATACACTCCTCACCAGGAGCGTGTTCTGTCCAATCTGCCCTGTTCCCAAATTCTGACACATCCTTGGAGCTTCGCTTCAAAGCGCTGCTCATTCCAGACACCCCATCTGGTTGGGCTGTGGTTCTACAGATTTGGCTCACACCGTCAAGGGGATGAACTCCGCATACTGGCAAATTGTCACGGACCTAAGTCAATTGGCAGGTCTAAGAGACTGTCAAGCCCGTCAGTGCATCTGTTATGACACCCGGCCTTGCACTTCCAGCATGGGAACACATCAGGCACAGTGATTCAGTCCCCCGTTCCAAGGGAGAAGAAAGAATAAGAATGCTTAAGAGAATCTGTTTGTAAAACCTACAGCTCTTCACATCACCTCAATGTCTGGAAAGCTCCTGTTGAAAGGCTGACACCCTCCTGCTCCTTTACACTCCCTGATCCCTCTTCCCAGGAGTTGCCCAAGTACCTGTTTGGCTTGTTTCCAAGACTCTTCCCACTGCTTTATTGTGCCGTTGGCCTCATCCAGTTCTTGCCGTAGCCGTGCCAGCTCCGCAGCACCTGGACCTGACAGAAATGCAGGTGAGGTACTGGGCGAAAAACTCCCCGAAGCAAAGTGTTCCCATATGCTGCTGTTCATCCCATTTAAACCTGTTTCACAGGGAAATAGAGAGGGTTATGTCACAGGTGCTGGCAATTTCCCCATTTCCTCCCTACCCCTGTGAAATCCAGGATTCAAAAATATGTACATGGGAAAGAGAAGATCATCTTAAGAATTACTTTCAGCCCCAGGACCCAGGAGTCCATCACAGAGGGACTTTATAGGTGGAAGTTTCACACCATTAGGCCTCACCTTTAATGACACGGGGAGGACCCAAGAAAATGAGCGGAGGCAACTTTTGAACCAGGCTGTTTTTAGAAGCGTCTATTTTACAGCCGAGCTGCCTACCAGCTTGAATCCCCCCCTCACATGAGAGCCTCTGAACTGTGTACTACCCTCCCACCCTTCTGTGCAGCACAGCCATCAGCGTTGGTGAACAGACTGGTTCACAGAGCCAACCCAGGTGGTGCTTTCTCTCACATTATACCCTAAGAAAACTTCTTGTTTTGCCTCCTCAGCTTGGCGCTTAGAAAAGGAGTCTCACTTCCCAAACAGTGAGACTGAAACGTGCCAACGTCATTACTGTTTGCATATGCAAGAAACAGCACTAACTGGAAAACCCTGTTTACAAACAAGCGGAGGCGATAGTATACACCTCAGCTTCATCCCCTGCAGAGTTCTAGCACAAAGCTAGCGATCGGCACCGGAGAAGGCTGACTAACCACCTCCCTCTTTTAGCTTGTTCAAGTAATTTCTCTTTTCAGGAAGAAATTCAAGGCTTAGGAGACAAAGCAGTAGAAAACTAGTTGTAAACAAAACTGGCTATTTCTCACAGACTCTAAGGTTTGTACTCTTTTAATAACAAAAATATTTTTACTTAAAATAAACATCCATACTTTGCACTCCCGGGAGAACCAGTAGGAGAAGCTCATATTGAGACCGAGTTACTGAGTGATGTGGATTCTTGTGCACGCAGACATGCCCCGCTTTGATGCAAGAGTCATTTTGTGCTCGGCACTGGGTGTGGACGCTCCTAAGTCTACTTGCGTTTGATAATTGTGATCTTACAGCTGCCAAACTGACTGTGTCTGCAAGCGAGCCCTGGAGCCAAGGGCCTCTCACTGAGGGCTAACCCAGCACCACTTACTGCCCATTTAGTACCAGCCAAGACACGAACAGTTACAAAAAGTACAGCTGAAAAATAGCAACTTGTCTTCACTAAGGGCTGAGGTGCATTAACAAGTCACTTAGAGCAGCAAGGGTCCTCGCTGGCTTGAGCCACTTACCACAGATCTATTTGAGCTGCTCTGAAGCACGCTCGGCTGAGAGCAAGACGTTTTAATGGAACCCCAACTCACATATTGTTATTAAAGCTCCAGTTTTCTTGAAAGGGAATCTAGCACTAAGCAGGACGCTGGCAAGCCACAAATTCTGCCATAATGCTGAGCAAGCCTCTCTCGTCATTTCTTTTTACTCTCCACCTGCTGTTCCCATTTCACATTTGAAGTAGCAAGCCCCTCTGCTCAGGAACGCCTTCTCTGCACATTTTGCATCTAGCACGGTGGGAACTAGCCCAGGCCTAGGTATTTTTAACTCAGTTGCAATACAAATAAGTAATAACTACGCACATTACACACTAACTTATGTGCATTCAGCAAGTCACATGGAACAGACAGATTCCAGATTCCCAACTGCTAGGTTACTATTTAAATATCTTATCAAAATCTCAGCAAAAATGGTTTTGTTGGATTACAGGAAAATACCTAACTTTTTTCTTAAAAATCAAGTATTTAAATGCATTTGTGAATTTCCTGCATTTCTTTTTTTTTTTTATGTAACTACATAGTCAATACAAATATAACTGCTTAACTTGTTTCTTCTGAGATTAAAAGCAGTCTTTATCAGCAAGTTTTCTTTTCTTACTGAAACTGGGATGAACAGCCAGCCTCAACACTAATTAATAGCAGAGATAGCCTCTGATGTCTCTTTTCTTGTTACAGTAATTGTAAAAGCTGTTAAAGCCAAACAAACAGCGCTCACAAGGCATGGAAGCATGGTTTTGGCCTATGCAAACAAGGGATGCAGTTACACAGATAAGTGCACGCACAAATAGATTACAAAAGCATGCAATCATGTTATTAGGTTAAGCTGAATATTAAAGTGTATCTCAAATTTGAAGAAGGATTTATGTCTACTATCAATAGAGAGAACTAGTATTTACTGTTACTAACAGAAATCAGCAGAGCCAGTGTCACTGGAGCCTTGAGCCCATCAAACAGTTTTATTTCTCAAGGTAACCCTGCGTCTTGATAATAAAATAGATTTGGCCCCTCCGTTCCCAGCTCTGCCTGATACAGCTGAAGCTCCAAAGCAATTTCTCATCCCTTCACAGTCCCTCATACAGGAAACAGATCCGCAAGAGGGGGAAAGGGAAAAAAAAAAAAAAAAAGCAGAGGGGACAAAGCTGGAACACTGTAACTGCTTGCAAAATCCACACTGCAAAACTGCATGGGGAGTGCCAAATGGGAGAAAAAAGTACAAGGACCCAAGTCTGCTCTAGAGCTCCCAGAAGCCAATCTGACCTACAAGCAGTCCCAAGGGCAAACTGCAACCCCCGCCTTAACTAAGCAAAGCTGAGGACCCAGCTCTGAGTTTTATGTAAAGTCTCAGCACAGCATTGTTGTCAGGAAAAGGCAGAGCTCTTTTCTCTGAAAGGCATCATCAGAGCAAGTCACTTAACCCATCTGTCTCTTTTTCTCCGCCTAGAAACACAGGAAGTAAAGGGAATTGCTCCCTTGTTCATAAGGTATTAGCTGATTTTCGATAAAGCAGCTTCTAGTACTGTTGCTGTTTTCATGGGAAGAAGAGATACAAATGGCAGCAGTGAAATAATACATTAAAATTAAAGCTAACTTAAAAGAAAATACTTACATGGCACAGACAGGCATGTACATGGGACACACACACTGTGCATTTACCTAATGATCCATGAGAAGCTGATGTCCCCAGGAACGTGTTTTCTGATTGGCTTAAGTGTCCCTGGGGCTGATGGAGGAAATGCGATGAGAGGCTGACCGGTGGAGAAGGAGAGGCAGAGTGAAAGGAGGCAGAGCTTCCAAGGGACCCGGGGATATTTACAGGAGCAGAACTTTGCAGCAAACTCCCACCTGGACAAAGAACACACAGAGAGGATGGCTATGTATGACCGCGAAGCACGGGCCAGAGCACAGCGCAGGAGTTCAGAGCAGAAGGCGTTAGCTTCCCTCTCTCCTTCCTAAGCCCCTCGGGATTCCCTCCGCTCCTCATCATGTTTCGTTCCCCTCTCAGCCTTTAAGAAGAGCACTGAAGATGCCCTCCCATGAACCAGGTAGGTTAAGACCCTCCAGAGTTCAGCGGACTACTCTTTCATCGGCCAAAGCAACAAAAGGTTTTTTTGAGCAGAGTTCAGTCCCTATCAGTCCAGAGAAGATGAATTTGGTATCTGGTGAAATGCTTTGTCATGAAAAATTCATTTCTAAAACATGTTCCTCTGCCTTTAATACTTCCAAACCACCTGGAGGGAGAAGACTGTCATGCTGGGTCAGGTCACGATCTTAACCACTAAAAATCAGTGACTAGCTTTAGTCATTTGAGACCTACTTGAGTGCCTGGATCTATCAGTGATAAAAAACCCCAAATAAAGCAAAGCCCAACCTCCAAAGACATCACACTTCCCTTACACAAGAGGTCATTCTGTCTGCCACACACAGCTTGAGGGAGATCTCAGCCCTGCTCCCCACTCTCTCCTGATCTCCCTTCTTAGAAGATCACCAGGTAACAGCCAGACCTGACGTGAACAGAGGGAAAAGCAGCGTGGAGGATCTCTGAGCCACCGCGACGGGTAGCGGCAGAAGCAGGGCTATCAGCAGACGTGCACAGTGAAGTCCCCAACCAGGCCCTTATCTTTGGCAGGGAAGTGGAAGTGATATTCTTTAGGGTTCCTTCCACAGGTCCCTTCCTACCTCGGTACAGCTCCAGGCAGCGTAGTTCCCCTGGAGACCTTCAGACCACCAAAGTTAGCTCTCATTCAAAACCTGTCTTACGCAGCAGGGTAGCCAGAAACTACAACCACTTCCAAAAAGTTATGAGACATTTCGTTTTTTCCCTGGACACTCATTAGAGACGGGCAGAAGAGGCCTTAGCCTACCTCCACGTATTAAAATGAGACAGACATTCCAGGAATCAAATCAGCAGACCATGACGACACTCTGTGACAGATGGATAGCATTACCAGGTCAGCGAGTTTCCTGTTACTGCTAGGGAGAGTTTTCTGCTTAAGATGCAAATCGTTACACTTTGGCCTGTTTTTAAAGGTATCAGATGCCTTCTAGAGTCTACTTACACACTTAAAAAAAAAAAAAAAAAAAAAAAAAAAAAATCAAGCAAGTCCCATTCAGTCTCAAGAAACATCCCGAAAGACACCTGGGCCCAATGGCAAGAACTCAGCTCTGCTAGTCAACAAGGGCAAGCTTTCACTTCAAAAGATGCTCAGCGGTTGCCAGAGTTTGTTATAATTGCTGTTTTAACCAATGTTATTTTGGGACTGGTTTTAGAGCTTTGCTGGGCTGGCTCCACTGAGGTGACTGGGCAACACTGCTTGGCAGAAGATAAAGAAAGCTCTGTTGCTTTCATGTACCTATCATGATGCCACTCGTGTGGGGCACTGTGCTGCTGTCAAATGTCTTCTCCAGGGCAGCCACTCCGAATTCATTCAGGTCCAGGTCATCCAAGGCAGACTCTGCCAGACACAGAGGTACCAATTATGTTATAAAGGACCAACAACTTCAAGAGATAGGATGGCCCAAAGAGCCTACATGCAGAGGAGCCTTCGCTCTCTATTTGTCAGCCTGCGCAGCCCTACTCTCCGCCCTGTGCAACGCTGTTCTTAAACGGTTTGGCAGAAGCGTCATGGGCAGCTTTTCAGTTCAGGTTCTTTTGCCTGATCTGATTTCTTTTTGTCTCAAAGTATTCCCAAATGTTATACGAAAACAAAAATCTGATGAAATAACAGCAGTTCCCATAAGTCTTCCCCAAACTGCTCTTTCAAGTCTGTCCATAATATGCAATAACACTGGCTTATGACATGTCTGGGTCTGGCTTGTGCTTTGTCCCTGCTTTGCTGAAGAGCCACTCAAGAAATACCAGTAGATGGGAACACTTGAAAATCATCTCTGAGGTTCAAAGACGGGGTAAAATAAAGAAAGCTTATGAACGCCTGCAAACGTTGTATCTATTTGAACATGCCTCATCACTAATCATGATCAATATAATTCCATCCCACACATGCCCACTCATTTCTATTATTAGTTTTAACAAATTAGTGAGATCACCTCAGAAACGTTAGATTAAAAAAAAACCAAAAAAAACCACCCCAAAACCACAAGCAGGTGACCAAAAGCCTGCACCTATCTAAAAGGAGTGATTCTACTCTCTGGACTCTCCTGTTCTCCTTTTTCTTACAGCCTCTGTCCCACACTCTATGAAGGGCCAGTCCTTGCAATCTGCCTGGTGGTAGCCCTTGCTATAAAATTGTCATTTAGAAGGTACGGGGTTGTAACTGTGGAAAATGCCCCTCTGATTTCCTGCCTACTCCAAGACCTCTTTGTCACTTTGACAAACCTAAAACTAAGGCCCTTTACACCATCTGACATTCTGAATTAAGCGGCCCAGAGGCCTTCTGTTGGTCCCGTGGGTGAATTTCATCCGTAATGACCTGCAGAAAACATCAGATGTGTCACAGTCACAGAAAAAGCTTACAGCCTCAGGAATCTGCCAACACTGACAGAGACGAAAAACTGGAGTTCACTGGAACACCCATGGCTATTCCAAGTCTCATACCTGGTGATCCACGGCTGAGGAAGCCCTATTAGCATAAGTAAAAAAGGCGAAGTTACCTATGACAGACTCAACGGTGTCACTGGTTGGGTAGAAAGGAAGGGCATTGGCATTCATGCCTGGTATGCTGCTGGTGCCGGCAGGGCTTGGTGGTGTCGCAGCCAGGCTGGAGGTGATGCTAGAGGAGATGCTGGATGTCAGCGGGCTCCCCACTGGGAGAATACCCAGTATGTCCTGAAACGAGAGTTTTAAAAGGGAAAGAGGTAGGAAAAAAAACATCTTTACAGAAGCATCCCCTCAGAAACATGCAGGAATGAGCCAAAGAGCAGCAGCGAACCTGTTCCTGCCTGCTTCCAACCTGACAGATGGCTGGTGCTACTACTGGGCTGGGGGAGAGATTAACAGCTTTTCTTTAATTTCTGCCGACTGTTCTCCACTCTCCCCCTCGCCCCCGTGTTACAAACACCCTTTGGGCTGCCCCAGAATTAACTCCTGTGACCCACAGGTTGCATGCAATCATAAGGATGGGTTGCACACTCACTCACTCAGACCTAGTTCAGCACACTACTTAGAGCCCGATACTAAATTCTCTTTGCCGAATCCTTGAACTTAGATGACTCCAGAGATCCATTCCAGCTCCATTTTCTGTAATTTGGAGACTCTCTCCAGCACGGTCCAGGCCTATGAATCTATCCTGAATTCATGCAGGTCTAGCCATTCACAACTAACCCCTCCAGCAAATCATCCCATCTTCATAAAGTAATCCCTCAAGCTGAGCATCCCTAGTGGTGGCTGGCCCGTCTGTGACTCCCTGCAGAGCTGCCTGGACCCACAGAGATTTCTCGTGTCCCTGTCTGCGGTGGTGCGAGCACTGAGCCAGGCTGAGAGCCCCGCTAGCAGTACCGTACCTGTTTGGGCTGTAACAAAGGCTGCTCCTGGCTCCTGTGCTCCAGTGAGTGGGACTTCATTTTTGCTTGCTGCAGTAAAGAAACAGAACAAAAGATAAGCAGAGGGATTAGCAGCAAAATTAAAAATGGCTGACTGCTGGCTTTGGAGAGACCATGAGAAACACAGTCCCCTCCTCTCTTACAGCCTGCTCTGGGCACTAGAGAATTCAGAGAGTGGGAAAGCATAGCCAACTGAAAACACTCCAAGTAATTCGCTTTCTGTATACAAGACATCACCCCTAGAGTTATGCAAAGACTTGTCACAATTACATCTGCCTTCAATGCTGCTATAAGTCCTCTGCTAGCACAAAGGACATCTTAAGAACCAAGACCAAAAATGAATTATTTTGTCTTGCTATAACTCACTCATCAGTCCTACCAGTATCTAAAAAAAGGTCCAGAAATGGTGGGAGGCACACTATATTTTTAAATTATGTAAACATATTTCAGCTTTGGGAAAATAAACTATGTAGATTATGTTTTCCCTCCAACTTTTGCAGCTCCCAGCTAGGATTGCAAAGTAAAATAAAGTGATAACTAACCAATTTTAAAAGCAACATCATCAAAACCGATTTTAAAAAAAATCCTTCCCCCATTTGTTAACATAGAGAGCTCAAAGCTATAAAACATAAGGGAGGTCAAGGCTGTCTGGAATTGCAAAACTGCATGAATGCCAACAAACATTTAGAATTCCATTATCCAGCCTAAAAATTCAGCTTAAGGCCCTGCCAGCACTATATCCTTAGCGGATATCAACCCTCTTGCCTCACATCAGTCATTTCTGAGCTACAATAACCAGAGCTGGGAAGGAAGCGGCCTCTCGAGCTTGTCCGTGTGCAACGGTCTGTTCTGCAGGCCTTGCTCTGCTCCTCCCGTGCTGCTACATGCGTAAGGCACGGGGAGATCAATCACAGCCTCCGGGCACAGAGAGGGAGCAAAAAAGTGCCGGGAGCCAGGGCTGCTTGTTTACTTGCTCTCCAACCCCCCCCAGTCTGAACCAGAGACATATTGCAGGCATAAAGTCTGCTCAATCGTTTTTATTGCAAATGCAGGCAGTCACCGCCTCTGCAGGGGAGATTCAGGCATGATGTACAACAGCAGCGCGTGAGACGCCACACTGACCTGAAGTGATACGCCTTGACTCTTTGGCTTAAACAGTCTTATGAAAAAGATAAATGATTGCTGGAGAGGGATGACATAACCAGTCAGGCGAAAGAGCAGCGGAAGAATTCATTCGTTGGTTTTACTTAATTAAATCATTTTCCCTGCTCAACCGTATGCCTACGGGCAGATGGGGAGGTCAGAGCCTGGCAAACAGGCAGTTGAGATACGGACACGAGGCTCCTCCTGCGGTGGGTACCATTCTCTCACGCTTCCCTGAACAACATGCAGTGCGTTTACATACAGCAAAACTACCACCGGACCGATCACGGGCTTGTTTTCCTTTGTGCGCAGCAGGCGCGTTACGTTAGCGCATCTGTGTGTGTCTGATAACACGCCTGCTAGATCATCCAACACATCCCTCCCCTGTTTGACACTCATCTGAACACACGATGTGCTATCAACAGACGTCAGAAGCTGGAGTGAAGCACATACGCAGCCGTGCCCCCCGCACCGGGAGGCTTCCTGCCAACGTAGCGAGCTGGCTCCGGTGCAGTTAAGCCTTATCGGAAGGGTTTTTTTTCTTTAAGGAGGAGAAAAAGTGAACTCATTTCTCATCTAGTCTCAATTTCCACTGCCTTGAATTCATGTAACACCAGGAAAAATGGAGCAAACTGACTGTCACCACTAAGCCAGCGTCCTTTAGCTCCGAATAACACTAAAAACATCAAGACAGAAATTCAAAGGGCAGGCTGAAGTTCTCCAGCTCACTCTGTCGCAGTCAGGAAAGAAAACAGGGAACATAAATTACGAGTGCAAGTGAATGTTTTCTGACCAGCACGGAACAAACCTACTGTGCTGTGTGTCGGGGCTTGGGAACGCCTCCTGCTCGTGGCACTCCAGTCCTTCCAGTGCAGCCAGAATTCTTCCAGCTTGCTAAATCTTTTGGGACTCAGGAAAAGTATTTTTAGCTTTAACTGCTGGCTCAGACTTACCACAAACTATGTGGAACCTATTAACACAGAAAGTGCATTTTTCATTCTAATAGGATAGAAACTATTTGTACCGATTCTACAGAGGAAAAATGACAAGGCTATTGCAGGGCTGAGCCAGAGTGTCTCTTAAGTTTTCAAATATGAGTGAACAAAGTTAAATGGCTAATTCTAGGTCTAATTTACAGGGTATACGAAAATCTCTGGTGACCACTGCAGCCAAAGGGAATTACAGAGGATTTAAAGAAGTAAGTAATTATAGCTTAAAAGAAAATTAAATCAGGACACTTACGAGACACCTAATTTTGTCTGCAGAAGCCTAGCATAAGGCAACTGTGATTACTTCCATCTTAATATTCTTAATAGCTATTTATTCCAGTCATTTAATACAGGTTTTTGCTTAATTAAAGCCACATGAGTCAGAAGCTACCTGAATACAGTATCTCTGTAGCGCAGCCCGGACTTCAGACATAAGTGCTCATCATCTGGCCCTCCTTCTAAAAGTCCTATTCATGCTCCATCCCCTTTCCCCTTGGCTTAGGCTTGCTGCTCATTTTCTCCAAGGCAGGGCCTCCCTGGCAACCTGCCTCTGCTGGCAGGGAACAGGGGTTCTCTCAGTCCTTCGGCTTTGGGTTCACTCCTCCTTTGCACCAGAGGCAATAGAGAACGAGCCCATGTTTTTCCTTTTGTTTCTAAACAACTGCTACAAGCTGCTGTGCCCGCAGGAAGTGCCAGGACCACAGCATGGTCTGCTCTTTACCCCCAAAGACGCGTTGCATCAATTGGAAATTTCCTAAGCCACATCCACATTGAGCAAGACAATGAAAGCATTTATAAGAAAGCGTACGTGCATATAGCTTAATCTGCATTTGTCACTAAATCATTTTAATTAGACTAAGCAGTGTTCGAGACTGGTCCTACTGCAAAGTTTGGTCATATTTTCCCAAGGCTGTAAAAATAAATAAAACAAAACCCACAGAGTCTGCTTCTAAATCCAACAACTTTATGCAAGATCTTGTCTGGACGGGATAGTTCCACTGTTTTCTCACAGCAGTGCAATACTAACGCAGCAGTATAAGCTTCTTAAGGCTAGCTTCTTCAATATCACAGACAAGAGTTTAAACACAGCCAGGCTGAAAGCAGCATTTCTTGTCATCTCTGTTTTCAAGCAACATAGACCAGGTTTAAAAAAAAATATAAAAAAAGAACTTATAGGAAATATTTTTGCAGGCACCTCTTCACAAAAACAGCTATTCCTTCCCCTAAATCGAGACGTTATTCTATTACATCTACAAACCCAGTGAGGGATAAAAACCGAGACCCAAGCTCTGGGTTGGACTCGGCTGACTCGGAAGGGATGGTGCAGGGAAACCATGAACTGTTAACACCGAGAAAGGAAATTCACAATAAGAAGCTGACTGGAAAAGCTCACGTGTGGCAGAAGAGATGGAAGAGACTGTTCTAGGCTTAGGGAGCAGCCTGGATAAGGCATGAGAGCAAGACAGAGAAGACTGAGGAAGCAGCAAGGCAAGACCGGGATATCCAAAAGGCGTAAGAGGGAACGTCACTGGAGATGTGGGTTGGTTAAGATTGCAGAGGGTTCTTCAAATGAGAATGAGGAATTCAAATTTACTACAGAAGCCACAGGAGAGAGTCAAGGAGCAGAATGATACAGCCAGAGACAACCAACATGACATTTTTACCACATCAGAGAAACGAATGGTGAAAACAGAAGACAAACCAAGTCACGGAGATCAAGGTAAGAGTTTGGAGTGAGAACAGAGAAGGAAGGATGAGTTTCCATGAGACAATACAGCGAAAGAAACAGCAACTCTTGGCAAGGACCTAAATATAGAAAAAGAAAGAGCAAGAAGTGATATGTGGGAAGCTCCCCAGGGTCAACACAGGACAGAAGTTCTGAGGGATTAGGAAAACAAGCAGCAGCTCGACTTCGACAAACGGAGTGTGCGATGGCAGCTAGGCAGACAAGAACAGATGTAAGATGGGAGAGACCGGAAAGGAGGCTGAAAGCAACAGCAGGGATCTGAGAACTGCTAATGAGGACAGTGCTTTCTCATTTTTGGTCCTTGAAAAATAAAAATACATTCAAGCTAGACTGGGCAATTTCTCATTGCTCCTCATCCCCCCAACTCTTCCAGCCAATATTCCCTACTAACCTGGCATTTGAAACTCTTCAAATACTCGGCCCCCACCTGATCTTCTCGCTCAAACCCTGGTGCTTTCTTGTAGCTGCCGGCTGCTGTTACAGAGTCTGGAGGAAAACCAATGGTCTCCAAGCTGTGTGGCTTTCCAATGGCACCAGGAGGAGACCCACATATATTAGATGGGCTTCCGAGACTGCTGTTCCTACAAAGAATCTAATAGAAGGAACAAGTGTCAGGAAAGTACAGCCAGCCAGCAGCAGCAACTCGAAGAGGAGAGGCATCCCACGGAAGAGCTCATTCACTTCACTGTGCATCAATTGTACCGACAGTCAACACAAGCATACAAGCTTCCAGTAAACAGTAATTAAAAACCAGGAAAAAGCTCCAGTCGGTACTGGATTTATAAAGTCCCACAATTACGGTTTTACTGCCATTACTTTGTACTGGAGGGCAGTCTTATAAAAACCAACCTACAGCTCTAGCGACATTTATTCTTTTTGAGGTCTCAGGTGTGACTGATCAAGTTTCCAAACCTGACCAAAACTCTCTTGGCTTTCCCTAGGCTACAGTGGATCCTGTCTGCTCTCTGAGTAGTAGCGTGAAACCTGGAAAGGTGCTACGGCAGTCAGAACCACCAAGCATATCTGAGCTACGTGTAATACTGTATCTCTCGCTTTCCAGTTGGAAATCTGAAAGTTTTAATGCAGGCACAAGCGAAGTATCAACAGCTGCATTAAAAAACCCAAGGTTTTCCAACAGTTCCATTCTTTGGACTAATACCAGGGATCACGACCACATGCAACAAGGCCAGTTTTGCACTGTAGATGAAGCCGCAGACAGCAGCAAAGGAGATTAAGATGAGTTTTAGAGAAAGCGCCTACCTGGATCAATGCAGATATCCCATTTCTCTGGGACAAGAAATTATCTGCCTGCCCTGGCAAGCATGACTGTGCTTTAGACAACATTTAGACAGCTACTGCTACCTCAGATTCAAATGTGGCACAGTCTGGGCTGGCATTAGAAAGAAGGAGCATCCTACAGTGTTTTGATTTTATTTTTATACAGACATTCTGCTGTCCACGCTTCCCTACAGTTGCAAAGATACTACTCACTGTGGTGGAGGTGGGGCTAGTTGGCAGAGTTCCTGATTTATTCCACACCTACAGTACAAATACAAAACAGAACAGGCTACGTGAGGCTGGCTGCTAGAGGGACCTTTTTCTCTGATTAATTCATCATGTAAAATGATTACCAGCAAAGCCATATTTGTTTGCAAGCGACATGCAGATGCCCTGTGGAGTGATGAAGTCACACAAAGACATGTGTTGCCGTTTGGCATATATCCAAGGATTAGGAAAGACTGTTTAAAAGACTAAGAGCTTGAGACAGAAAAGACCTAAATGGTCTGTTAAGTGGAAGGTATCTTCAATTTCACTGCAGTTTTTGGAGAATTTAGATGACACATTCATAAGACGAAGGGGTTTTGTTTTTTACTGCTTTCCACAGTGTTATTTAGCGAGAGAAAATATTATGTCTGGACTTTTTCAAGATCTGTTTGGAATTCTAGCTGCAATCAAATTCAAGAGAACTATGAACTGCTAGGTTGGCTTTGGCACTAATAAAATCAAACTATCAGCTTCTCTTTTCAAAGAGGGGGAATAAGACAAAACAGAGGTCCTAAATGAGTTCACCTCATTCTGACCAGTTTCAAATGAGTTAAACTCATGTCATTTTACCTTCTCAAAACCTCGACCAACCATTTGAAAAGGTTACACACCTTATCAACAGTAGTGCAAACAGGAAAGACTTCACGACCAAAAAAAAAAATCTCAGCAAAAACGAAGTGGTCTAGCATTCCCTGGGATTCTTATCTGTCTGCGTGTATCTGTTCGGCGTTTAAAGGTCTCCCTTCTTGTATGTACAACTAAAATAAAGTACTACCAACAATCTGGGGCATTACTTAAACATATTCCAGAGTTTAGCCATCTCCAGAAGTAGGAGAGGGAGGGAATCAAGGATATCCTATAATGCAACACACAAATATGCACAGGCTAAGCCTCTGAGATTACATATGTAAACAAACTCGATTGTAGTTATGTACTTTAGACGTTATCGGCTCACAGCCTTTAATTAGAGTACTTGGAAACTAAGCCCAATATGTACCTCCAGACAGGAAGGAGTTGGACTTCATGTGCGGATGTATTCCACTTTCCTGAAAGTACATCAACAAACTCTGCATAGAAAGGAAGGCTTAGAGATTTTATAGGTGAGAGGACAATGCTAAAGCCACTGAATTGTATGTTCCAAACAAATAGATCCCTCTAAAAAGCGTGGAGCTGAGATCTAAAAGAAAAGCACCATATCCTTTGGGCTTTTGGATACTTAAGATTTCTTTTCTTGGGAGAAAGAAGCACAGTGGCTCAGAGAAACTCAGATTTACACAATATGGACAAGGCTTCCCCACACTGCTACATACATTGCTAAGGTCTGGGGCGTGCGGACTGGAGGGGCTGACCGGAACAGAATCACCAGCTGCTGATGGCATGTACATCACAGGGCCCGTCTGTGTCGGGCTAGACACAGCCGAGGATTGCTGTAAATCTTCACTGAGCGCAGGCTCTGGAAGAAATAAAAGCACATGGAACGTTACTCAAAGCTGTACAATTGCAACGGAGCACAAGACATTTAGGAACAAGAATACCTATATATTCTCGAGAGAAAAAAATATTCCACAAGCACCTACTGATAAGTGTAGAAGCAAGGAGAAACCTTATCTGGCAAATGGCTACTACTTATCTAATATTCCTTACAGTATTACTGTCATCACTTGTACACTGTGCTGCTCTTTAGTCCATTAACGCTGCTCCAAAATTATCTTCCCTGCATGAATTGTGTGTTGTTCATTCAGCTGTCTTGAACTAGAGCGGAGCTTCCTTCATTGCTAGGCACAAAGTGGATGGGTACATTATAATTAGCTGAGGGATGTAAGTTTCCATCTGTGCTCAGTACAAACCATTACCAAAAAAAGGAACGTGCATAGAAAGGCATACACAAAAAGGAAGTGTCATTGGCTTGGAAGGTAAAGCAGAGATGCTGTAGACTTGTTGTATTTATATCTAACGCAACTCAGCATCGTTACTGACACATCTTTTTACTGACACTATGCCTGTATCGCAGTATCTTTAAAGTACTGCTTTCAACACGTTTCTTGCTAACAATCAGCAAAACTCATGTCAGGAGCAGATATAATAAATGGACTCCTGTTTTTTTTTAATTCAATTAGGCCCCCGGTGTTTGCCTTGCTAAGAAAGGCCTAAAAGATACAATTCCATAAGACAGCACAAGAAATAACCAGGTTGGAATGACCTAAGTGCCACAGAATATTACTCTGGCTTTAAAGTAGTACAGTATCAAGTGCAGTAATCTTGTTAGGAATAAGGCATCTCCTAAACAAAAATACTATGTTATACACAAGGGAGTTTGCTAAACGCTGTTTCTTTATCAAGACTTCATTCTCTCTTGAGCTTGCTGGATCATACTGTGTAGTTGCACTACTGTGTTTTGGGCCGTTATAGCCCACAGCTCTAGCTATAATTACTGCTTGTCGACAAGGCTTCCTATAAAAGGAACTGCATAACCTGTAGGGAATTTACTCTCACCATTCCCTGACAAAGGCAGCAATTGCTAATTCCACCGTTTACAAAGGATAATCAAATAACAAAGAGGTTTGCTCCGGGCCATGTAGTGAGTCAGTATCAGAGCCAATCTATTGACTTCTGCGTAACCTGCTCTAATTGCTGCAAATTCAACGGTGAGACTGGAGCGCAGGAACTGAGGAGGAGCCAGAGGCCCAGGAGGTAACCGTTTATCTAGGAATATCGGTACCCACCTGAATAGAGAGCCCCCACAACCAAAAGAGCATCTCTAGTTTACAGATGATGAAAGTGAGGATTGAAATAATGCCCTATAAATCAGGAAGCTAGCGAGAAAAGAGGATTTGAGGGAAAGCAGACAAAAAGCTACCTATTTTTCTTCTCCACCCTGACTTAAAGATTTAAACTCTACGCAAAACTTCATAAGTAGTAAAACAGTATTTAATTTCCAAAACGGATCAATACATTATCTATAATTAGCAATTTTATCCTCAGCTTTTTAAAATACAAGACTAGCTTCGCTAGGTACCGTTCATCCACATACAGAAGAGAAGCAGCTCGCTCTGTTCCAGTCCTCCTAAACTGACGTACAGAGAACCGAGCAAGTGCGAGGGAACAGAGGGAGACACTTCACGAGAGAGCGTGGCGAGAGCTGCGGGCCGAGTCCTGCAGACCACCTACTGCCTCCAGCTCTGCCAACACCTCCCGCCCTAGCACGGTTTCATAGGAATTACCAAAGTTAATACTTCGTTTTTGAAAATCCTTCACAAAAGCTCTAGTTTAGCGGCCCTATATTTTAAAGTATCTATTTTGGCCAGAAACTCTCCATAGCTCAAATATCCATGAAAGACGAGAGAAGCAGCCCACGTACGTTCTACATGTGCAAAGGCACAGAAGGGTCCTCGGGGACAGCTGCCAGACTGCTGCATATCATTGCATTTGGTGGATTTGTAGATCTAAGGATGGGAAAAAAAAACAAAAAAAAAAAAAACAGACATGAACAGGAAAAAACAGCGACCAGCAGCCCAGGTACAAAAGTACTATGAAGAGACTCAACAGCAAGATAGGAACACAGATAAAAAGCGCAAAGGCCAGCAGAGTTCAGGGTGACCGTTTCAGTGCTTTGCTTCGAAGAAAGGAAACCCCACTATAGTTACAGAAACACCGAAATATGCCCATCGCAGCTAAGCTCACCCAAAGATCAACCCATCACACATCAGCTCACCCAAAGGTCACCGTTTGCCATAAAGTCCCTCAGTCTCACTGGAAGCTCCACGGATATTACAAATGGTAAAAGGTAGGAAACAGTTGACAGATGACAGCACAGAAAGTTACAGCCACGTGTGTGCAAGGAAAATAACAAACCGTTGACAATGATTGTAGGAAATGGATTATTCCCCTTCCCCCCAGTTTGACAGGCGGTGACAATGGTTACTTTGCCGATACAGGCCCAACAGAGCTTTTCAACACTGTAACATGAAGCAGACTAGGACAAGGTCTTAATTACACTTTCTGTAAGGATACTGGAACGCTCTGGGCATGCTCACAACAAGAGCTTGGTGGTTTTTAGCACCAGTTCATGGGTATCTATGGTTTAGTGCGATCATCATCAACCAAGAATTTTTTCGCAGGGAAACAGACGCTGTGTGCTCATCTGCAGACCCACATCATGCTTTCAAAAGGACCCCCACACATGAGACTGCTCTTACAATTGAGTGTTCCCCTACTTTTCTTACCTCCTCCCGCATGGTCTACCTAATGAAAAGGCACCCCTGTCAAGCAGCTGAATTTCAGCTTACTTCCAACAGGCAGTTTCTCTGTCCCAGGACCACACTGCAAGCAGCCCACACGCTCTCCCAGCCGGCACACTAATTTCCTTCAGGAGCCTGGAATGCTTTTGCTTTTCTAGTCAGCTACCAAACGGAGCGAGCAGGTTACTGTACCTCTGGATGGAACTGCTGTTCTGTGCGAGTGTGGCAGTATTGGCATGAGTCTCCGTTTTCACACTTACTGGGATCTCCCCACTCGTCTCCATGTTTCACGCTGGGACATGGTGAAGATCTGTGCAAATAAGGTAGAAGGAGAATGCATCAGACCCACAAACGCGCTTTCAGCTTTGCTTCCTCAACCGGGAGGCAGGTTCAGCTGCCCACCCTCAGCTGTACAATCTGTTTGGCTGGCTGCTGCTACTGCATCTTCTTCCCCCTCTTCCAGTTTGGAAACATGGCTTAGCTCTCCATCTGAAACCAAATGCGACCTGAACCAACGTAACTTAACAATATCAGCAGCTGATGCGATTAGTGCCAGAGATGCTGGGTCTGGTTTCTGTTTTGGACCTGTACATTCATAGAAAGCTAATGAGTTAATTGGCTAATCCTAAAACACATAATACCCTTACAGTGGTATGTTTCCAGGGTTATAGTATGGCCATGTGGAAAAGAGGCTGAGTCAGGTCACTGGGGAAAAGGCAAGTCCATTTCCCTGCTCCCAGCCAGGAACACTTCTTTTTCCCAGTTCTGAATTTTTGCCGTGACCTACTTCCCCAGCTCTTTATGCTCTTAACCGTTCCCTCAAAAAACAGCAGAGGGAAGCAGATAGCAGCAGCAGATGCCTGCCGGAAAGCGGCAGCCACATCAGCTGGGGGTGGGGAAAGCAACAGCGGAGATCAGGAGGGGAGCAGCTTTCACCTCTTCCCTGCCCAAAGGGCCCGGGCGGAGGCAGACAGCACAAAGCTGCTGCCTGAAGACTGGCTTAGTGTTTCTGTTTCTTCTGAAGGTGTTGGGATTAATGTTCCTTTGACTTTTGTTTATTTAGTTTTTTTTAACTACAGGATTTCAGTGCCGATTCAAAAATTTCTGTGAATGTTGGGGGTGGGGAAGGAAGTGAGAACATCCATGGTATTTTCTCTCCTGGCTTTCTTGTCTGCTCTTATGTTTTTCAAAAAGGAACTAAGGAAAAGCCCCACTGAGACCACAACAAAAGCTCTGTTGTGTTGGAGGAAATGAGGGACTGTAACTTGGATGAAACCGTTGAGGGAGACGCGGCATGCTGAAAATCCAGCGACAGCTGAGTGACGAGAACACCCCGCTGCCTCAAAAGCAGAGCCTTCAGCAGCGGGTTAGGAATGCACGTCCAGCTACGGCACTGCTCACGCCGCGCCCCACGATCCCCGTCACCGGGCACACGCAACAAGCCGCCCGAGGATTCCGAATCCTCTACCATGAAAACACTGCTGCGTGTGTCTGTTTCTAGACGGGGATTTAGAACTTTCTTTTGTTTTCCTTTTCCTGCACTGCTTTCTAAAGCAGGAGTTTGTAAGGTAAGGGGAGGCCAGACACAGGTTCTGTTTGCCATAAAACCAGAGTTGTAACATGATTTAGCAAGTCATTATTATTAGAGATACTGGTTCCTATATACAACAAAACTCCTTGTTTAGCTTGTTATCCTGTCTCCTAGGCAGAAATAACAGTCCATCCCATCTGTCTGTACAGGCCCTGGAGACACACTAAAAAAAAAAAAATTATCTAGTGGACAAAATCCTAGATCCTTCATTACAGATTTCCACTACACCTCACCACTCAGCTGGGAAACAGAACATCCAGGACCACGGTACCTGTATTTGTGTTTTCTTGGGCTTCTTCTTCTGTCTTTGCTATTGTGGTAGTAGGGACAGGCATAACCCTGGCGACAGAGACGGGGGGGTTTCTTACACTGCTCTGTCTTGTAATTTCCCAACACATACGTTGTATCTGCAAAAGAAGCAACCGGTTAGCGGGAGATGACCATGATCTGTATTTACTATACAAAAGTTTTCGACAGGAGCAGGCGCTCCACAAACACCAGACTTTCCCAGCGCCACAGACCCAAGCGACACTCACCTTGCCACCTTGGCTCCTCACTGAGTATTTTCTCTATCATAGCATGGCTAGCAGCAACTGCCGACTGACCCTCTATGCCACCTTCTGATGTAGTCTGACCATTCTGCAAAGCCTCCATCGCCTGAAGCTCCCTTTGTGGACAGAGTTAAACGAATATACAGACTGAGCAGATGAAGAGACAGGTAAAGGTGTATAAAAACTGACATATTGGAGCATGGCAACAATTCCTAAGTGGGTGCATTGCATTCATGCATCTTTTGTCAGAATATCTTTAGTCGAACAGCAACTGCAATCCATGTTCTTCATTCCCTGGGAATTCCAGATGCATTATTTGGACCCCACCATCAGACTCTGAACCACAGCACAACTAGTTTCAAGTGTGCTCCCTTTCCCCATTTTGAGTATCCTCCCTGGAGATTTTGTAGAGTCGCCTTAGGAAGGGATCTATCATCATCACTCCAAAACTAAACATTTCACGCTGAAGCAGCACTGTCCTTCAATCATCTGACTCTTCATTTGGGTACAGAAATTACCCTTTTCATACGGAGCCCCAGCCTCTACTAACCTGATGTCATACACCGGAGAGCGCAGGTCATGGGGCCCATGAGCGAATGCGCAGTGGACTCCGTTCTTTGTGCAGTTGCCCTTGGAGTCTGTCTCATGAATGCAGATTCCAGTTTTGTAGTAGCGCAAGTGATACCTCCTCTCTGTGTCTCCAGTAGTTCTATGCAAGAAGGGACACCTGAGGTGCAGGAGGAGGGGAAGAACAGCCAAAGTTTAGTCACGCAGGTGATGGACTCGGCACTACCAGAAGACATATTGCCGACACAGGATGCTGTAGTTGACAACACCTTTGCTAACTCTGCCTCTTCTCTTACTCTGTGCCCTCCAAAGCTACACAGAACCCCTAAATGCGTCACTACGCAGTATGTAATAGTTTCCCTCCCAAAAAGACAACTGGATTATTAAGCCAGCAGCAGTTTATTATTCTAGCCTAGTGACTGCCACGGTTCTGGAAAAGAGCAAGGACACTGCCAAGGCGTTCTGCTATACTAGCCATGGTGGAAGGGACGGCACACGGCACACGCCATTTCCTCAGCAGCCCATCAGACTTCGTGCTGTTAGTGTTTCCTGCTGATGTGCTCCTACAGGGCCGCGACAGTCTATCTACAGCCAGATGCATCCCTTATGCAGAGCACGGGACGAGAAAGGAGAATTACAATACTACCGTTTTAACTGATGTTTTCTTTCCCCTCTTAGGCAGAAGAAGAACAATTACACTGAGAAATTAAAAAAAAAAAAAAAAAACGAACAAGATGGTATAAGTTTAGATACTGCAGCATCAAGCTAAAAATACAAATCAGCAAAGAGTTCTGAGATGGCAACAGTTTTCATTCACCGAGTTTGATCCAGATATGAACGAGTGATCTAGAAGCCAAAGCCCCCAAATATCCTATTTTCAGTTCCCTCTAGGTCTCTTCTGACAAGGAAGAAAGTATTGGAACTGAGGCCTCAGGCTGGGGGATTATTCCATTCTGCTGGAGTCACAAGATCTTTACTTATTCAGGTAAAAAAATATTGTTTTCCCGATAAATAGCATTTTTCTGTGTGTTTATACTGGCACCATGAAAGGGAACTGAAATTCCATCCTTCTATAGCATCTCTATATAAAACACGCCCTATATTTGACCACAGTTTGGCTACAGTATTTATTCTTCCATATCTGTCAGGTGGCTAAAGTTATATTACTGGGTTAACCCTTTAATTGCTGGAGTCTGCCACATGCACAGCAGAAACACTTGCACCTCTGCTCCAGTTAAACTTAGCGCAGTCACAGGGAGAGAAGACCCAATAACGCAAACTGTTCCTCATGTTGCCTTACTCGGGGTACCTGCCATTTCCCTACTGGCTTCTTAAAGGCTCAGGAAGACAAAATAAACTGGCAAGTAACCGATATGATTTAAAAAGCTGGGGATAGATAATTCAGGGGGCAGACTACAGGACAAAGCTCCTCTTTCAGCAAGCTGCGAAAAACGAAGCCACCCTGCTAGCGAGCAGGAGCGATCATTTGACAGTCAGGGACTTGTGGGAACGGAGTCCTCCTCCGTCCGTTCGTCAGCGAGCTGTTTTTCACACCTCGACTTTGCTGAGGATGCCAAGGCTCGTGAGGACACCAAACGATGCAAGAGGTGAATTCCCATCCAAGCCACCCTTAGCATCACCTCTGCAGCAGGTCCGGAGCCCAGGGGTTGCTGTTACAGTTTTTACATCTGTTCTAATGTTACGTACGTTACAAAGCTGCTTTACTGCTGACTTGCCTCATCTCTACGAGAACTGGCTGGAATCATCACCTGGACTGATCCCAAAAGCCTAATACCTGAAAAGCAGGGTGCAGTCTTTACTTACTCATCGCCTTCTGGGCAGATTCCTGTGGTCTCGTCATACTTGGTACAGTAAATGTCAGGGCTGTAGTTAAATGTACCATCCCGGCGGCGGATAGATCTGCGACGACGCTGGTTGACAAAGTGCCAGTGGAAGCAAGTGTAGGGCCGGTGCTGAGTGCACTTGTGCTGCACGAAGAGAGGGCACTGCTCCGTGCGGAACTCCTTCAGGTAACTGCAAGCAGAAATCCAACAGCAGGAGGTCAGGACCGGGATGCTGCTCAGAGGCAATACCCAACCACCCCGCAGAGCCCGGCCAAGCCCAGCCCGCATCCATCGCGGCGATGCCTCCTGTCCTTCCCACGCCCTCCCCTGCTTTCCCTCTCAATAGCGAGGCTGGAAGCTGCTGCTTGTCCGTAAGGGGCAGATATCAGCTACCAGGCCAGCGAACACAAACGTGAATGCTAATGATAGCTGAAATCACTTTCTTGTACCCTTGAAGAGGCTTTTCGTGAGCTTAGAAAACAGTTTGTGAGAAAAATAGTACCTTTCTATCCATTTCTATCTCTAAATATGAGACCTATCTGAGCAAAAAGGGGTTTCCTTCCTAAAAGATATGTGCTCGGTTTAAAAAAAAAAAACACCAAATAAAACACACTTCCATGTAGCCATGTTTAAAGCTTCAAGTTACTGAGAAAGATTTTTAAAAGATTCTTTTTCATGCCTCGTCCTCCTGGTTTAACTCGGCTTCTTCTTCAGTACATGGTCGACTATGAAATTAAAATTAATCAATTTCTCTCTTGGAATCTTGTGAACTCAGGACTCAGTCTTGAAACGCGAGATAACTATCCTCACACTCCTGCATGTTTATCTGCTTTATTTTAATATGTAATTCTCTGAAAGTACGTGTCTTCTTTTATCCTGAGAACTACAGAAGTCACAAGCTTTTATTTGTGACACTAATAACAGTCTCTAAACCCAGACTGTAGAGGATTACAAAATGGTTTAGATCAACATAATGATCTGACTGTGATCTGTGTGTAGGTGCTTACAAAATCCACGCTGCCTGAAACCCACTAGCTGCCCTGTATTTACAGGTACTATATAGATGATGTGTATTATATAGAAGATATGAACAGTTCAAGTAGCCGAGACCCGAATCCCACCGGGTTTGGTCTCAGAGACACCTCCAAGAGCAACACACAAGGCCCAGAGCAGGCAGGCGTGGGGTAACTGCATCCCACAACAAGTCACATTCTGGTCTCTTACATTTAAAGGTCAGTTTCAATAGCGAGTAACAAAATTTCTTGGTCAAAATAAAAGTGCTGGTGTTCTGCTGGAAGCAACAGGACGGTATAACAGCAGACAGGGCCTCATTTTAAACTGCTTAGGTACGCCGAGGGAATGAAACGGAGTATAGGAATTTGTCAAGTATTCATTCCCGTATCAGACAATCCTTCTGTCGTGTTTCTAAATAAATGGAAAGACGTCTGATGCCCAAAGATGTATTTACGGATATCATCATACTAGACTTGTTCTGAAAGCAACATCTGTAAATAAAGCCTCCTTTCCTCTTTACCCCTGGCTGAAAGGAAAGCCTCAGGAAAACGCACGGATTCAACCGAAGTGGTTTTATTTGTTTGCTATGAAGAGAGAATATCGTCGGCAAGAGCTTTCCTACATTGGCTTTTGCAAGCATGAACGGATAAAAGCTCTTCCTCCTCTTCAGCCTCCAAATACACGAGATTTGCAGGTTCCACTGCTTCGCATCGGCGACCGCTGGGGGCTGGAGGGCCTCCGCAGCCGGCTGTAAGCCCTTTTCAACCCAAGCCCATCTGTCCCCTGCAATCCAGCCTGGCTGGACCAGTATCTGCATTGGGGCCCAAGGCTTAACATCAGAAAAACCAGAGCCAGCGTGCAGAAACAGGTCTGTTTGGAGTAGGTGAGGGCTAACAGCATCGCTTTGTTCCTTTTCACTTTTAAAAAGCCGGCTTCGTTCAAATGGAGATCCCTGCTCCAACCACAGCAGCAATTCATCTGAAAAGTGAATGCTGCAATAAAATTAATCCATTCTTGAAAAGCTTTCTCAGCTGTTGGACCAAGTACAGTTGTAAAAGATGGAATTCCACAGATTATTTTATCTTATTAGCGCGCTAATAAGACTTAGAACAAAAGTGACTGTAACAACGTTTAGGTTAGAAAATGAATTAAGTGAACTTAAGCAGCACGATACCCAGACTGCCGTCCAGCAAAACCACGCAGTCGCCGGCCAGCCCCTTCCACCCAGGCACCTCACGTACGCCCTAGAGAGACGAGGTTTGTGTTACTCCCCTCTTACATATGGAGGAACTGCACAACAGCTGGCTACGTGCCCTGGCCAGTATCGTACGGCAACCGGAGCTGGCCACGGAAACCAAGAGCATTTAAACTCCTCCACCTTCCCTGAAGCGAGCCCTGGGCTCCGTTTGAAGAACAGCATCCTGAACCCCATCAATGCTCTGGAAACTAAGGGGCGATACCAGGCCTAAACAACCTGGGGATCAAGCCCAGCACTCCGGACTTCTAGTGACAGGCACGTGTGAAACGCTGTTAAAAACCCTAAAATTTAACAACTGCACGATCAGCCGAGCTGAAACAGCTTCCCTTTAGCAGGAGAGTTTAAAAATGTACACACTGACTGGGGAGTTGGGTCTCCGGAGCGTCAATTGTTGCTGAAGAGCATTAGAAAATTAATTGCATTTCATGATTGGCTAAACTCCCTGGAGAAACATTTATTATAATGTAAATGAGAGATAATTACATAAGTAAATGGTTCACCTGAAAAGTGTTTAACACCTAACTTGCTTCATCAGAAACTCATTCTTTAATGCCGTCTGTTAAATAAATGATCTCTCACTCTTAATTTCAAAGCAGGTCCTGCAAACAGGTACCGCTGAGCTCCGCACACCACATTAACCGTGCACGATCACCTCTGCAACAGACCCAACAGAGGGAAAGGAGCTGTCACATTAACTCAGTCATTTCAAGCCTTTCAATCACCGCTGTGGGTTTTTCTTTTTTTCAAGCCACTACAACATTTTACATCACCCTCCTCCACAATGGCCTGAATGGTAAATTGCCTTATAGCCCTTTATTTTCTTGATCCACGCAGCGAGTTTT
This sequence comes from Nipponia nippon, assembly GCF_047370975.1. Taxonomy (NCBI): domain Eukaryota; kingdom Metazoa; phylum Chordata; class Aves; order Pelecaniformes; family Threskiornithidae; genus Nipponia; species Nipponia nippon. Next base: position 1,730,359 of record NW_028262330.1, read on the forward strand.
GGCTCCTCTGGGAGAACATGGACCACTCAACCAGCCACTTTGTATTAAAATATATGAAAGGCATCTAAACCACATGTGTTTTGGGAACACAGAAAGGATACCCAGACCGCACCACCGCAACGTGATGGCTCACAAAGCAGAAAGCTATTAATATTTCAGTAGCCTCTTTGCAAAGGCTCTAAACAGAAGCGCAGAAAACACTGTCATGACAGATTCTTCTGGTGTCAATGGTCTCTATAAATTTTTTCCCAGAACAGCTGAGAAAAGGAATTTTTGAACGACCCTTGAAACTGAAAACACGTTGATAACCGGTACACATTTCACCGTGTGTCAGCCAACTGCTGCCTCTGTACAGGAAGAGGAAATCCAGCAATGATAACTTGCATTTCTCAACTCCTCTCTAAAGATTTCAGGAAACTCTACAGCCCCCACATGAGGGGCAGAAGAATTATTACCTCTGTTTTATGTAGGAGTTACTTCTGTATTTATTTAAAAAAAAAACAAAAACCAAAACATGAAACTCATCAGTTCTGTGTTGGTCTACTTGACACGCACTTTCTTTACATGCACATACTTTTGTACGCTGTATACGTCATATTTTCAAACCCATATATTTTTTTAAAAAGTGGAAAGCACGTAGCATGGGCTTCTTCTGATACTATATTAACATCAACACCCACATTCCTGGAAGAACTGTTATCATTTATGAGCCCTACTAAACAAAGACAAATGCAATTCTAAACAAACAGGACAAGACCAGCCAGAACAATGTAGATCAAAGTCCCCAGGCTGAATTGACCTTGCTGCCGAAGAGGATGGACGCTACTGGAAATGAAAGCTTATTTCACTAGGAAGCCAGGAGGAGAGGTTCTTAGACTACCTTTGGGAACTCCCAGAGTGACAGAGGCTGCAAAGTATTAGAAAAAAAAAAAACAAACAGTACTACTTTGCTGAAATTCCACTTCCTCTGGGGGCAGTAATTACTCTGCGCAAGAATTTACACTAGCGGGGAACTGCTCACTCTCTTTAATTGCTCGTAGCAGCCGGACTCTCCAGGGCAGGGCAGCAAGCGTTTACATCCGCAGCTAGTAATTGCAGCTAGTCCCCCCTCTGCGCCGGAGGAGTTGAGCGGCAACCTGCTTTGGGAGCTGCAGGAAAAAAGATGGGGGGGCGGGGGGGGAATTGTACTTCTGAACACCACGCCACCAAAAAAAAAAAACCACCAAACCTAGAAAGGAGGGGTGGGGGGAAGAAACCAAGAAGAAACTCTAACCTAGAAGCTTCATTTTTAAACTCAACACTGCAGCCATGTCCTTGTCCTGGTCCCATTCCCTGCCTGCTGCTGCACGGCTCTCTTGCTTTGCTGGAGCTTTACTGGTTTGGCTCTGTTCGCCCCCGGTGCGTTCAAGCGGCTCAGTACGGGAGGATACCTGCATCCGTACCGCGTTCCAGGGCCGCAAGCTTTCTGCCAAACTTGACATAAGTCACGCGTGCAGTGGCATGAGCTCAGTTCAGGAAAATGTGCTGGTAATGCATGAAGACAGCTGAGCTCTAAATTCCTCATTAAAAGCCCTACCCAAAGGTCCCCGAAATCACTGGAAGATGCACGCTGACGCCAAGAGAGAAGTCTCGCTTTGTAACAGAGGGATCAGGAAGACTGGGGAGAGAAACAATATCGAGGAGCATGGAAACAAAAGGATTAAAACCAACTCTTGCGAACCCTTGTTGCTCCCATAATGCAAAGCTGGGCCCTCCTTTGCTTCCAACACCCCTCCGCTATTTGAAATCTTTACGCAGGCCCCAAGATGAGCTCCTCTCCTTTGCAGCCCGCCTTGCTCCTCCCAGGCAATCCCCTTTCTGCCAAAATTCCTTTCGGGCCCAAAGAGGACGCAGAGGCTCATAAACAGGATCTGAATCTTTTGCAGCACTACGACACCAGGGAGAAAACCACTAGATAATTGTTTGGCTAATCCAGAGTAAGACACTGTCAGTAAATGTAGGACAATAGTGAGATCTAACACCACCGTCATCTCGATTTCGCATCCATGTGGGTGTGTGTTTACACCCATGTAACTGCTCCAGCACCCTTAGTAAAGGGCCGCGTTAAGTGACTGGTACCAGTGCTGTTTATCTGCTGTCAGACCAGTGTAAACTACAGACATCTTTTACGCTAGCGGGCAGGTCCACGCTCAAAGCCCCGGCCGCTGTCGGAGCGGCTCCGTCCCCGCGGCTGCTCCTCGGTCACAAGAAGCTAACCCCGAGAAGGCAGCCCAGGCCACGTTCAGGCAGCGCAGGCTCCGGTCGCTTCTGTGAAGTCCAGCCTGGTGTGGACACTTCACTATATTATTAGCACTAATATTAGGAATATTCGGTTCAGGGCTGTATAAAGATTCTTAGTACTAACCACTTTCCAAAAGAGCCCACAGAGGCAAATCTAACCAAGAAATCTGCAAATAGAGTGTTTGGTTGTGTGTTTGTTTTTTAAACCAAGGCTTAAGTTCCTGATAAGATTTCAGATACCAGGAAGAAAATGCTCTTCTGCCATTACCATTTATTTTAGCCGTGTCTCGTCTCAGCTGAGGATCACACTGGCAAAGATATAATTTAACTGGCATAAAAGCGCATGGGAACGCTGGGGGCTTTTGCTGGCACTTTTGTATCAGTCGCGTCCTGCCGTTTCAGACAGGACTGCGCGAGGCCATAGACCTCTTCGTACAGCTTCAGGTGGTCCCAGTTCACCTCGCTTGCAGACAGACACCCTTCCTGAATGCTGCAGTCTGAATGACAGAGGGCACTGCTCTCAGCTGCTGACCAGCTCTCCTCTGCTGGAAGCTCCTGCCGGCACTGATCTGTCCAGAGAGCAGGCTGGAGAAAGAAAGTTTTCCTAATTCAGTTTAGGGAAAAAAAAAATAAAAAAATAAAAAAAAAAATCACCAGCTTAGCTTTAAAGTTTGTATGAGTGGTTTGAGCTAACACAGAAAAAAAAAATATATCTGAAGTAAACCAGGGTGTGCTTACCCAACAGACTGCCTGCAAGGCAGGCAGCATTGCAAAACCCAGGAGAAAATATCTAACCGTAGACATAAATGTTTCTAATTCAATAATGCTATCTACTGGAAATATTTTCAAAACCTCTATTTTCTTCTTAAGCTCCAAGAGCCACCCCAACACAAGAGGAAAAGAGCCGTCCATATTTAATCAGCGCTCTAAATTCATTTCACCCTCATAAAATTTTATTGCAAAAGATGATATCGGACACACTTTAAGTAAGAAACCCATGACTCAATTATTTTCTTTTACTGAACTGTGGTATTCCAATTGAAATGAGTCAGTGGTGCATGACAGAATCTACTTATTCCAACAGGATACTCAATAAAAATCCTACTAATGCACCTTTCGTTTAACATATCATTACTGATAGAGAAAACCCATGATATGCAGCTCTGACACTGCTCAGGAGTTTTTGCTCTTAGGGCAAAGAAGATATTCCAGAGTAAGAGGAAAAAAAAAATTAAAAAAAATGGGGATTTAAAGAATAGTGTCATTCCAAAACGGATATTCTGGAACAGCTATTCAATTTCTCCGCATTGGCAATTCCCTATAACACCCTCACACAACTCTTGGCAAATCAACAGGGCTACTAGAAGGCTTGGCTTTTTCAGGACTCCCTCGGCATGGCGAGGAGCTCGGCAGGTTGCCTACCTTGGGGCTTTTATGGCTTCCAGTCACCACGGAGTCCAAACCATTTCCGAGAGAGGGTTTGATACCAGCATTCCCACGGCGTCTTATAAAATGCTGGCATTTCAATGCAAAACAAGCTTCCTGACGGGGAACATAGCCTTCAACTCCCAAGATTTCTTGGGATTTGGGAGAAAAAAGCAAAACAATCAATCTACCTTCAGAGGAGCTGTCGTCCCTTGTTCCCAGGGGTGGGCACGAGGCAGCCACATCCCTTAACCGGCAGCTGCAGACTAGCAGCAGCCTGCCTAAACCTCTGCAAGGAAACGCTCCGCATCCTTCTAATAAGAGCAGTAGTTAAGACAAGTCTGTTTCAATAAACAATATTTTTTACTTACTGGCAGGTGTAATCTGATATTGAAACAGGCTCACACAAATCAGGGCTGAATATCAAACAAACCCAAACACTTCTAGCAGCAATCTTGCAGGTTTTCAGCATGATTTCAGGAGAAGTTCTGACCAGGTTTTACCAGTGCTCTTTACCAGTTACTGTGGCTCACCACTATTGGAGATTTCCCCATTTTCCATATTTAATGGTATTTTTCCAAATAACCTCAGAGACCTGACCAAATCCTCACACTTTTGTATCAAGAAGAGCTTTTGCATACGCCATGCATCGCTTGACACAAAATGCAAACACCTCTCTCTCAGGACATCTCAACGACTATCAGTCTATTTGCCTTTCCATACCCTCAACAGCCAGGTGCAGTTTTGTAAACCTTGGAAAGATCAGAAAGCATTTAAACCTCAAAGAAAAAAATATATGGATCACTTTATAAAAACAAAAGGCTGACTGTGAATGTGGGTAAGGAGAAAAGGATGAGGAAAAAGTTTCAGTAAGCTCACATCTGTCAAGAAGATAGACTTCACATGCCTCAGTGTGTTCTTTATCACCTAAATAAATTGAACCATCAACTGGAAAAAGGTCACACAGCAGACAGCACCGTGTGATTTTAAAGCTGTTAGATTTCCCCTTCTCCATTAGAGCTTGACAATAATGTCAGTCTAAGGGCAAATAAAGAAAGTGAGAGTTGGAGAGACTTATTACAGATGCATGGAGTTGGGCTGGTTTGGTTGTGGAGGTTTTTTGTGTTTTAAGAGTTGCTATAACTCACCGTGTACCTTAGTGCTCAAAAAGACGACTGCTCACATCCATAGCCCATGGCTCCCCCGCTTTTTGCTACAGAAATAGGTAGGCAGCACTCACAAGTTTCCCTTCTTCTAGGCATCCGATCGCTTCAGCAAGTAAAGTTGAGCCGGATGCTTCCAAATAAATGCTAAAGGATAGCGTGTACTGCAGAAGCTAAAACACAAACCGCCAGATTACAGAAAACTCGGGATAACACACCACCAATTACAATAGTCATACTCAACAGTAATCTGATAGCTACTGTAACTCTATTTTTGGATTTCAAAGCAGATCATGGGGTGGACAACAACGCAAGTAATTCAATTCAACCGCGAGGACAGAACTATCTACTACCCATACTTTATAGATAAAAACTTTGACTGACTGCAAAAGCCCATGCTAAAAATAACACGCATTGGCAACTATCAGGAATGATCGGGACGTTTTTGCAATGAAAAGCAAAATGTCAGACAGAAACAGTTGTGTCTTGTCTATGCTGAAAAACTAAGGAGAAACAAAGAGAGAGATGCTACAGCACGGTGCCAGCCCATCACGGGAAGACAGCCTTGCACCCGTTTCAGGCAAAACATTGTTGGGTTTCCACAGTTATAGCAAAAATGGCTTTGAGAGAAATGCCATGTTGTAGCCAAGTAGCTCACCAACGCTCTGTCTTGATGAGGAAAGAAAATCGAGGCTTTCAACTCGGAGTTAACTCAATAAAACGAACATTTATCGCATTTGTGAACAGCCAAGACACGAGCCCCACCGGCTGACAATCGTCTTACAGTCCGCGGGCGTCGGGGGAAAGAGGTGCTCGTTCAGGCGTCCCTGGTGCTGTGCATCCCGTAGGTCGGGCATACGTCAAGTCCTGCCATTCAAACCCGACAAATAACACAATTGGAGTCATTTTTTTGGCGGTGTGCTCTCTTTAGAAAGCATAAACTTCTTGTGTCAGTGGACCATGACCAAGCCATACCAATAAAATCCACTTTAAACACAAGTGTTTGTTTACAGAGAGCTTTCACCTTTTTAATTAAAACAATCCAAGCACGGGCATATGCAAACACTTAACTGCACTACATTTCAGAGATGTTTCCTTAAAAGCCATTCAGCAAGACCCAGAACTCTGCATAAAGCCTTCAGTTTACATTTACATTTCCTTGAGTTTGCTCTCTTTTTTTCCCAAATTAGTTGGCCATGAATATGTATTACTTGACATGACCTCAAAATTAACTAAGCATTTAGACAGTTCAGGCAACGTTTTAAAAACACAGCCAATGTTTTTCTAAGTTCAAATGCGATATTTTCAGTTTGACACTGCTAGTTTATGTGAACAACGCAGCTGTGCCTCAAGTACACCTCCCTGTTTTAAAACATGGATCACCCCCAACTGAGACAACCCTCATCACCCTGTGGGTTGGTTTCTGCTCTACAAACTATTTAGCTGCCATTAATCCTTCCCTACAGCACCTGTGTAAGTGCCGAGTCTATGAAAACAGGATCATATTGAAATAATTATTTTTTCAATAACATGTGGGTTGAGCCTAACTGTTTCCGTGAAAATACTGGCGCTTACTGCACCCAGACAGCTGTACACTGTTGAAGGTTTACACCTGGTTTAATTGTCAGCACAATATATCAACATGTGCTTAAATACGAGCAGTTAAATATTTTACTACCAATTACTTTGCAAAAACATCCATCCACAGACTTGTCTATTACGGTCATTTATTCAGCTTATATCCGGATAAATTTTCTATCTTCTATTAACTGGCTGGGACAGATGATGCTTCTTTATCCTGGCGTTGGTGTCTGTAGCCTCAGACGCATGGAGAGGGTCTGCAGAAAGGCAGAGTTCGAATGGAGTTAACACGCATCAGGTTTGCTGCACTAGACTACGAGGAATTAATTAAGGGCTGAATAATACCCTGATGGCCTGCGCTGTAAAAATTGAAGTTCCAGCTTCCAGTGAAGCTGTGCCACACTGTACTTCTCCCACCAGCGATCCAATCGCTAACAGAGCCTACCCAGGGCGAGCAACTGTAGAAACACTAGTGAAGGCTGGGAACAGGGCTGGGCTGTTTTAAAACTTGTGTTACTCACTCTGCTAGTTCCCTAAAACAAAACATCCCACATGCAAGAATCCATAAAGGCTAATTCAGAAAAATATTATTTCCATACAAGCCATTACACAGCTCCGGGTTTCAGTTACAGACTTTTATGAAGCATTTTTAGGCAGCTAACCTTCAACGCCTTGCGGTGCTTCAGAAATAGAGCGCAGCAGCCTTCCTTCTCCTGACCACCCCAAGAACCCTCACGATTCAACAAACAGCTCGTAGACCAATTGCAGCCCCATACTCACAACAGCTTTAAGGCAGTACATGAACTGTATGAAGGTCTATACTTACGCTGGACCAAAACCAGAAAACCAAAGCTCCACCAGAACTGACGGATCTGTAGTGCTCTCATCCAGACCCATCTGCATTTGCAAATGAAACGGCATCTGCTTCTTCTCAGGTTAAGTGCCAACCAGATTTGCAGCAGCCTCTTTGGAAAGGCTTACATTTGTGAACAGGCATTTTCTGTTGTGAGTTTCAAACCAAACACAGTGATTATCTAACAAGCAGGAACCTGCATCCCATAACACATGCGCCAGCACAAAGATAAAAGCCAGCTTTTACTGGTTGACGTTGAAGAATCAATGCTAGCCATTCAATCGATTTTCTTGTCCGTTCAGCACTCAAATCAGACTTCATCCGCGTCTGCTACAGCCCAGCGGACTCTTTCGACGCTCCATAAGGCAGGCACACCTTGGAATAAAAGTCTTAGCGCACGGATGGACTGGTCCAAAGCAGCCCCGCCACAGGACCCCACGGCAGACGGCGCCTCAAACGGGTACGCTGACACCGAGATGCGTTCCAGCTCCCCACCAAGGGGAAAGCAGGCAAATCCCAGGCTCTCCCACAACTTCCCATGTCCCACTTTGACTAATCGATACGCGAATAAATCTGGTGGCACTCTCAAGATATTTTACATGTGCAAACAATATTTTTTATTGTTGTTGCTGTAAAGCTGCGCAACTGCCCTGAGGCATCTGCTGTTTTTATTTCTGCGATGATGGCAATATTCAAGCGCTATTAATGAAAGCTCACAGTCTATTGAAAATTAGAGGAGAAAAATCACCTCCGAGTGTATTGGGTGTGGACTGACAGCTTCTTTTTGAACTGTGGTGACATGCTGACGATAAAGGCTAACGAGTAAAACAATATTGACTTTAATTAAGTCAGATTTTTGCAGATATTCATCAGGTATAGTTTCAAGAAACTGTTTCCCTTTCCGTATGTTCACGACTGTTTATTAATCTAAAGAAATTCTGGGCGTACGATGATAAAGAGTAATCCAACCTTAATTTCTTAACTGTAATTAACAGTGCCATCATTCTTAATATCCAATATGCCCTACTGAAATGTTTTTGCAATTTTTGACGAACAGATAGCTGGGGATGGCCTAAGATTTTTCTTGTCTGACCACAAACTTGGTATACGTTTCTCTTCTGCCAGTGTTCTGACAACTATATCCAATTAAACGTCTCTGACTTTTAATAAGAGATAAGAATCAGGCCAGTATCAAGCATTTCAGTGCGCTAGCACTTTTATCGCTGTCGCTGCACTTTAACACTTAAAACCGAAATATTTCTTTCAAAGAAAACCTAGAACTTTTCTCGTCGTAACAATAAGCACCTAAACCTGAATGAACGCTACGGCAGGGTGAGGGCGTCTGAATGAGAAGACAGCCTGCAACAAAGCTAAGAAGAGAAGAAATTGTTGGTACTCATTTTAAGGGAACATTCATTCCAACTGATATTTCAAATGTCAAACTGGTATTAACTGCATCAAGCACTGATCAAAATACACAAGACGGAGATTGCTGAGGAAATTATCATCACAGGCATCTAAACTGGCTGTCATCCCGAGGTGGAGTTTGAGAAAGTACAAGCCTTTAGCATCTCCCCACGGACCCTTCTGGTGAGGCTTTGCATTTTTGATTGCCCCGATACAAAAGACAAACTATCTCTCAATAAAGGAGGGAAAAAAAGGTAGCTAAGAAATTGCACTTGCTCCCCAGCCTGCTGGCACGCGGCCATTCATTAATGTAGGACAGCAGGGGAACTCCTGGCTGGCTCCGTGCACGCACAGGGCACAGCTTTCAGCAACGACTTTGCACCCGATTTGCAAGCGATGTGCTGAATGTTACAAAAAGTTTACAAAGTCTTTATAAGATAGAAACCTCTGCGATTGTCTCCCTCCAGTAGTCCACCATTTCACCAAAATCTAGTTTAAGGAGTTTTTAAGGAGGGAGCTAACCGACACGATGTTAAAAAAAAGCAACAACAGTTAGACAAAAAATTCTTAGAAACGGTTCAGATGTCGGTGATGCCGTTCGGCAAAGGGACGGACCAGGTAACTTCTCAGCATCTCTTTCAGCCCCGTCTCCTGTGCTTTCATAAAGATTTATGAAGTTTTTAAAAAGCCAAAAGAAAAAGTTAACGGGAAGACCAAAACTCTACCTCGGCATCCTCTGAAAATGAACGTAGCTCTCAGGGTGCTGACAAGCAGGTTCTCACGAGCCCCGACACAGCAAGTTAAGACATAATTGCTCCAGCTCTTTATTTTGCTCCTCTCTCAGAAAGGGCAGCTCCTTACAGCAGGGTTACGAGAAGGGAGCGGGTGCCTGCTCTCCGGCGGCCCCAGTTCACAGCTGGGTATATTAACACAGCCTACCAGTGCGGTTAGCTCACGCCAGTATGCCTCACAGTAAGCGCGACGAGCTGATGCACTGACACATTCCCTCCTGCCACGTCGTTGCAGGGGCAGTGAGGGCCAGCAAACGGCGAGGCACAAATGCCGTACGCACTGCAGAAGATTTTCCAGAGGACGCTGGTCAGACCCTTTGTAACAAGGTGGCTGCACGTTTCAGCTGCTCACAGAAGTTAGAAAAACCTTATTCTGATGGTAAGAATAGATCTAAAGAAAAGAAAATACTGAATTCCAACAGAATTTTCCTTAAAATAAAGCTGCACAATATAAAAAAATGTTAGACAACACATAAACCCACAAAATGAGAAAAAATTATATGATAGAAGACCTCTAAGCTTTGAGGTTTTCTAAAAGAATTATTAATTTTAATTTTGTCTCCCACGCCACCAAAAACTGTCTTATATGCTCATGTAAGCAATGTATAAGCATTAACATAATACTTTTTTTTTTTAAATAAAAAAATGGAAAGAACCATTTTCCAAGTTGGAACAATTCTGCATGACTGAATCCCTCTCCTCTTTCAGAGAGTTTTGGATTTTTGAAATACCAAGCCCAGCCAAACCAAAACTAATTCTGAAAACATCAAAGCAGTACACGAAGCTTTTCACTCTGCAAAGTATTTATATGCCACCTATACAGCAGTTACCTGTATGTGAATTCCCTGCCACTTTTGACGTACAAAAATATTCCCTCGCTAAGCGTAAACGTAGCAAGCAAACCACAGCTCCAGTCCCACTCCAACAGAAGGGAGAAATACCTTACGGCCTCAGCACGGGCGCCGGTCAGCAGGACAGCGCGGTCCTGCACGGAGCCCGTACCGATGGGGCCAAAGGACCCCCGCCGCCCCCCAGCCCGCCTCTCAAGCCGCCCGCTTGCAACACTCATCCTTTGAAGCACCATAACATCCAGAGCGCTGTTTTTCAGCATTCGGCGGTAAGCACACCCTGCGAAGGCAGCCCTTCCTGTTCACGCTCCCGTACTTTATATTTCCAGCTTCCTCTAACTATTCACACTTCCTAATACCGGTTTGCAGTGGACTTGTATTCAGTGCAGTTCACACAGGCTTAAAAAATAGCAATAATAACCAGCTTATACTTGCCTGATAAGCTGCCATTTACACGTAACGATGTAGTAGACTGCTGGTGAGTCCCTGGTTTAGAAGTATTGACTTATTCTGTGCTTTCCTAACTATCTCTGAGGGTATTACCAGATCTGAAACCTAAAAACGCATGGGGTTTTTTTTTGTTGTCGTTGTTTTTGTTTTCTGGGTTGTTTGTGGGGTTTTTTGTTTCCTTGGTTTTTTTGTTTGTTTTGTTTTTTGTTCAAACAACAGGGACGGTTTCTATTTTTGTATAGGTCCACATCAGCTTACTAATCTAAGGGTTGTCACCAGTAAAACCAAAGCAGAATTAGGGCAACAGTTTGTTATTTTAAGAGTTCTGATGGTTTAAAAAGAACACAAAAGGCTTCTAAAAACAATTTCAAAAGCCTAAACGTATTTGCTAGGTTGCGAAGACCACCCAATTCAAGCACGTGGGAAGTGTAAGCTAACAGACTAGGCAGACAAATGCTCAGGGCCCTAGAAGAGCAAGCCACTCACAAAAAAAGCAACAACCCCGAAAAGGTGTTAGCTACACATCTGGTTTTTGGTCGTCTTCCCACAGACAGTCGGTCTGCACATTTGAGATCGGACATGCCGTGTTTGCCCTGCCAGTGATAAGACACTGTCTGCTGATAAGACGATAAGGATTACTCTCTGCTACTACAAATGCTTCAAGGTGTGTTTTTGCACGCCATTGGTTTTGAGTAAGAATTTAAACATGAGATTTTGAGGTAAATAAGACTCCGCATGCAAACTCGCCATTGAAATCCAAGTCCACCTATGATCTCGCTATTTTTATTTCTTCCTCACCCATGTTTCCTGCGCTGTCCTAATCAGAGCTCCTACTTAAGGCTGAGAAACCACCAGACAAGGCACTACTCAAAAACACGCAGATACAAAAATGCCTTTGATCTGAGCTACAACTAAACCATTGCGCCAACCTGATTTTCACCCCCGCTTAAAACATCCTTCGCTCAGGTGCACTAGTCCCTCTACCTCTAAACGGCTGGCATCGAAACGGTTGCAAGATAAAGCTTGGGGGAGCGCAAGCCAGCAGTCGCTAACACGACAGCACGACCAGCCACGTGGATGCGGCTCTAGCACTACTTACGGGGCACTAATCTTTCAGGAATTTCCCACAATTCCTCCCCTCGCGCAAAAGGAAAGACGCGGTTTTTGTCTTTTATGCTGCAAAGGCATAACCGCAAAGCTTATCTCGCTGTAGTACAAAGGAGGACAGGATGCGGTCCCAGGCATCTCGGTCCAGAACGCAAGCGAGGGTACAGCCTGCGGGGACACGGAAACCTGCAGTTTATTTACAGGATGGCTGCTCGCATTTAAGACGGGCACGCTCAAGGGAATTATCTTGAGTAGCGATGAACTGGGTTATGCCCAACAAATCTGTGTTCTGAAGAGTTTATCACCTAAATCAGAATATTTTCAACGCTGCTTTTGAGCGTGTGTATTTTGAATAGACTAGAATGAAGGCGCTCTTTGGTTTTTTTTGTTTGTTTGTTTGTTTGTTTGTTTTTAAATGGCTTAATTTACCTTCACCCGAACGTTTGCTTTCCCGCAGAGTTATTAAACTGTCTGACTTCCAGGTGAATGCACAGTGAACAAAGGACTGCTCCACTTTCACTTATCTAAACTCTGCCGGATCGATAAACGCCCAAGCAGTGGCTACAATCTTGACAATTCACAATTAAAGAGCCCAGCCTGACTGAAAACCAATGAAGACGGCAACAGCCGAATGGATCGACTGTACCAAAAACAAAACTACACCACGCTACCCGGTATCTACAACTCCAAGTGACTGATCGCTTGCTTTCAGTTTCTTTGAACTCGGCCTCTATCCACATTTGTAGATAACACATTAAAGACAGAGATAGATACACACAAAAATAACCATGCCAGCTAGAGCTAAGAAACGGTGCAAAGTCAATACTTAGTTGAGGTTTGACGCAGCGTACCCAAACCAAATCCACTTCCCACTACGAGCAACCAGCTAACCCCTGCAGAGCACATCGCCCAAAGCGGATCAAAGCCGCGCCAGCCCGCGGGTACCCCAGAAACGAGCCCATCTCACCCGCTTGTGCTGAGGAACACGCCGGCCTCATCCTGCCACGGGAGCTGCGGGACGGCGAGGAACAGCCACCCGCCGAAACCTCTAATCCAGCAACCCAGAGAGAACACGACAGCAGCTGCTGAGTATTTCATTACTCACTTGAATTCTACAAACAGAATACCAGATCCGCAGATGAGAAACACGCCATTCATAATTAAACAGTCAAGTTTGGCGCGTACCAGGACGACTTGGCCTCCAGTAGTATCTGGCTGCACGCTACAACTGCTACCAAGGACACAATCAACGGAGTTTTTTAGGCTCTTCTTCCGCTAGCAAACAGTGCCAAAGGTGTGAGATAGCATCGATAACTCTACTTTTTTTCAGATTTTCTCTTGCTGTACATCTAGAACAAATATAAAGGCTTCGTGGCAGGATCTGGAACTGCCATTCAAAGTACCTAAAAATCTCATGCAAACACAAGCGCAGAAATCGACACTGAGGGAAATTGGAACGTTTCCTAACAAATACAACCCAAACTTTCCAAGACAGAGATCCCCAGCACCAGATTGCCTGTCCCCAGGGAACAGCAAAGTATGCAGATAATTAAGCTTACTTGAGTTTACAACTTGTAACCTTCATGTCATTTTATGGAAACAAACTATATTTAAGGGGAAAAAAAAAGGAAGAAAATATTTACATTTTGACAACATACAACTTGTTCACATAAACGACCACCAAATAAGTTCCCATATGTTATCAGGAGGAGGTTTACAGTATGATGTGACCTAGTGTACAAATCCAAGACTTCCAAAGTATGGCTCACATCCCGCTGTCAGCACTGCAGCCCCCAAGCCCATCCTTCGCTTATGGTTGTTCAGCTTCTCTGCAACCGTTTTCACGGAAGTATTTTTAGCATCCATCTGAAAATACATGTTTTGCCCTCTGGAAAGAGGCTAATTGCACCATCACCTTTGTTCCACGCTGTCCTTTCCAGCTACCGGGTCCTGATCTTCCTCCTTCTCCTCCCATTTCTTGAATTCTTTCTTCCACTGTTTCTTTCCTAATCCTTGATATCCTTGTTTCCATGGTCATGCTTAGCCGTGTTATCACCTCCGTCTTCCTCTCCCTAGTGTACTTACAATCTCTCTGCCTCATCTCCTTGTCACCTGGGGTTTTCCCCCCCTCTCGCTTTTGACCGACTACTTCTGTCGCTGGAGCCGTGCCACCTCGAAGGGCAGGTCCTGTCCCCTCCTTTACCACCACAGCACCGGTCCTAGCAGGCTCCTTCATCCCAGCCGCTCCTATAAGGCGGCCAAATTTTAACTGTAGACACCACCCGAAATAAAGTAACCTACGAGGCTGTCGCGTGCCAGCTCCCTGAAGATCACAACAGGATCTTCACGATGGAGGTAACACCTACAAGCCCTCGTTCTGCCACAGACTCGGTATTCCGAGCAGCCTGAAGGAAGAGGACGTCAAATAGCCTGCGATCCCTGCAGCAGGCGTACGGGCTGTACGGATCCAGGCCTCTGCGTTTCTTGCAGCTCTTTCTGTTCCACGTACCAGAGTGTGAACGCAGGGAAGAAGCCCATCACAAACTTTATGAAAAAGCAAACTAAAAGAACACAGACCACACTCCGAACCTGCTCTTCTCATTTTGGGCGGGGGCATCAACACCAGCCAGAGATACGGGTAACTGGTACAACATTTTTTCTGTATGTGGACAACACCCTAAAATGATAAGGGTAGACAGTTCAGCACACGTGTTGTTCGCGAGGAACAATCCCAAACTTTTTTCTTTTAAAGGAGGACGGGGAGCACCTGACCTATTTCCATCCATTACATGGCCATCGCTCACCCATCCTCGCAAAGACGACGCTCACTCTCAACCCACCCCGTTATCCCTCGCGCAGAAGAGCTGAATACCATCGCCACAACCTCCAACCCAAACAACTTATCGCAGGCCAAGTTCACGCGCCACGAGCTCCAGGTCGCGTATCCTTGGGACGACGCCGTGAAACGCTATTTTTTGCTTAGGGAAGACACGTTCCAGCAACAAGCCGCCACCGAGGCACCGTCTCGAGGCGATGGGCACCGACTGCGCTGCCTTCACAGAGGAATCGCACCCGACGGCGTGAGAAAAGGCGGGAAGAGGACAAGCGCCGCCCGCCATCTCGGTGCGCCGTTCCTACGGGGGACGCTTCTCACGGGCACGCCTGCGACAGCTCCTCCGAGGCGCCCGCCCAGGCGAGGCACCCCGCTCCCGCCACCCCTGGCGGCCCCGGCCCCTCACGCCGCCTCCCTCCGCGGGTGCCCGAGGAGCCCCCGGGAGCGCCGAGGGGGCGGAGGCCCGGGCTGACAGCCCCGGGCGACACCACCGCCGCGCCTGCCGCCTCCCCGCCTGAGGCGAGACACGCGTGGGCCGGGGCGAAGGGACCCCGCCGCGGGGGACGGAGCCGCGATGGCGGCCGCCCCGCCACAGGGCCCATCCCCCGCCCCGCCCCCCCCCCGGGCGGGAGCCGCCGGTCGGCGCCGGTCAGGGCCGGTTCCAGCCGGTGCCGCGCGGGCGGGCGGCGGGGTCTCCGTGCGCGCGTGCCGCACGCTGCCCGCTGACGTCAGGCGCGTGTTGGCGCGCGGGCGGGCGGGCGGCGGGGAAGCTCTGGCTACGTACGTGTAGTGCTGCGGCTTCTCGGGCTGCGCCTGCAGCGCACTGGCGGCGCTCGCCGGCCCGGCCGCGGCGGGGCCGCTCGCCACCGGGCCCTTGGACATGCCTCCTGCCTTCCGCTGCCGCCGCCGCCGCCGCTGCCGAGGAGACCTTTATTATTCACTCTGCGCGGTCCGCACGGAGGGCGCCGCGCGCAGGCGCCGCCGCCGCCATTGCCGCCCCGGTGCGCGGGGCGGGGTGGGAGTTGTAGTCCCGCCGCGCGGGCGCGCTCCGCCAACCCGGGACGCGGCGGGCGGCGGCTTCCGGGCCGGCGGGACTACAACTCCCAGAGGCGCCCCGCGGCGGCGCGGCCCGCACTTCCTGCCGCGCGGGGAGGGGGGGCGCGACGGGACTTGTAGTGCGGGGGGGGGCGGTGGCGCGCCAGGGCGCCCCCTAGCGGCGGGGCGGGATCGCGCCTGCTTCGAGGCCGCCATCGCCGGGGCCGGCGCTGAGGGAGGGCCCGAGGCTGGGGAGGGCCCGGGCCCCGCGGACGGCACCGAGCCCCTCCAGGCAGGCGGGGAAGGGCGCGGGGGAGGCTGGGCCGGGAGGCCTGTGAGAGGATGGGGAGTTATTTGTGGCAGGCGGCCTCACTTCCTTCCTTCCCTCCGCCTCAGGGGCCCAACGCGGGCGCGGGAGCGCGGCGTCCCGGCCAAGGGGTTGTTTGAGCATTGGCATCTCTTGTCGCTCCACGGCCTTCCCCACCCGCGGGACAACGCCGTGCAGGGAGTGCCCGGGAGCAGCACCGCCGTCCCCGGGAGGAGGAAGAGGAGGAGGAGGAGGAGGAAGGCCCAGCAGGGCCGCGTGGAGAACCTACCTCCGAGTAGGTGACACCAAAGGCCCCCAGCTGCTGGGCCAGCAGAAGATCACACAGGCTCCCTGTCCTCCCCCGGGAGAAAATCCCCCCCCAAAGGAGCCGTGTCCAAGGAAGCGGCTGAATTCCCATGCCAAGAGCTTCCTCCGTAAATTAACTTCTCTCCCGGGGGAGGAAATTATATGAGCTTCTTTTAATAGGACTTTGATCTCTTGGGCTCCGCACCGAACCGCTTCCCTCGCTGGGATTCTCCAGCTGCGTGGTAAAGGGCAGCGAGGATTTATAAGGCAAACACCTTTTTTTAACTCTGCCGGCACGTGCGGGGCGAACGATGTTAATAATAAACTTCGGGGCCTGGTCTGCGTGCTGCCGGCACAGCTGTTTCGGGGAGGGAAATAACTTTTAAAATTCTCATTTACACTGATTCAGCATCTACTGCGGGCAGGCTTTTACTGGGGTAATTTAATCGCTTATTCCCCTGCATTTGGAGGAATAAGTCACAGGATATCAATACCTCCTTATTCACCTAACAACCCTCCACGGGAGGCTGGAGCACTGTAATTATGCAGCTCTCGGTCAAGTAGGACAACTTTGCGTAAGCCAATACGTCCGGAGGTATTTCAGTTAATATCTACATATACCCACCTGTATTCCCAACATAAAATCACCGTCAGCGATGAACCCCCAGAAAAAACCCTTCGATTCTCAACGAATCACACGGAAAAAACGTGCGCTCTGTGCGCAGGGATTCGGAAACCACGGCCTCGAACCCTTGTGCGCTGATGTTTAATGGACAATCCGGTACTGACACCGTTTCCTCTCCCAGTTCGCTTTCGTTTCACGGTCGGGACGACTCGCCGCCCGCTCGGCCAGGCGATAGGGAAACGCTCAGGACACAGCAGCTCCGAGCGCCCAGGGCGCATTCGCTCCCATCTTTGCGCGGGTCCTTGGTAATGCGCGCTCATCCGCTCTCTCCAGCTTTTCTCCGCCTTTCCCTCAGCCCGTTTCATCCAAGAGGATGCAGAGTTTTTCTCCGGTCTTAAAGAGAACAAAAAAATCAAAAATATCTCTAAAATTAGAGGCGTAAGCAGCCACCGCTACAAAGCCATGGCAAAGAAAATATCTCGGGAGCCTCTCCACTCCTGGTAACAAACACTAAGCACCGGTCTCCCGGCATCAGGGACAGCGGAGTACGCTCTTAAAAATAACGCATCGAAGTATATGCTGTTAGATGAGAACGGGTTTCTAGATTTCTTCTTCCTAAGCGTGAACAACTGAGGTGAAAGAGGAATTCTTCAGTTCGGCATTTCCAAAGCACACACGGTGCAAATGACTGTTTACCTGCACCTCCCCAGTCGCTCTTGATACACAGATTTTTTGTCACTGATAAATAATTAACATTTTCCTTTACGAGAAAGAAAATTAACCTGAAAACGAGGAGCAGAGGCAGAGGAGATGCGCAGGAGGCGACGTCGCTCCGGCCCTGGCACGCGCGAGGGTCCCGTCGCACCATGTTGGCGCCCGTTTGCTTGACGTACCCGGGCGGGCGGAGGAGCCGCGCTCCTTGCTCTGCCCGCCGCGCCGGGCCTCGGCCCGAGAGACGCACGCGTTTGGGGAGGATGCAAAACCCTCCTGCGGCGCCGGGGCGACGGCAGCTGCGCCCCGGTTCGCGGAGCTCACGGGTGCCTTTAGCAGCAGCGCGTTAAGCAGGCGCCTGGTTGCGTTCGCTCCGTGTCCCGGCGCGGCCCCGTTCTCCCGATGGAGGAACCCTTCCCGCGGGGCAGGGACCTGCCTCCGCTCCCACCAGTCGGTACAAATACAATGAAATAGTAATGTACAGCGAGGTGTAACTTAAGGCGGCAACTTCCCCCAAAAGACAGCCTTTTTATTTCGTTGCCACATCTTCCTAGGTGCCACCAGCAGGGAACGTGGGGCTCTGGCTGCCTGCTCGCAGTGAAACTTTGCGGTTCGCTGTAGCGTGGGGAGTTTGAAGGCGAAGCCGGGGGATTCGGGGCGCGGAGGGGCGCAGCCCAGCCCCTGCGTGCCCCGGGCCGGCTGCCGGGGCCGGCGGCCTCCCCAGGGCCGAGGCTCGGGCTCGCCCCGACGCTCGGGGGGCGAGGGGCCAGCAGCCTGCTCCCCCGCCGGGGGGGGGGGGGGGACGGGGCCCACCACCGCACCGGCGGCTCCCGGGGCAGGCGGCGAGGAGGGGGAGCCCCGCCGCCGCCGCCCCCCCGCTCCCCGGCGGCCCCGCGGCCTGGCCCGGCCCTCGCCGCTCGCAGCCCCCCGCCGGGCGCCTCCGCAGCAGGCGCCGGGAAAGGCGCTTTCTGGCGGGGGCGTGGGGCGGGCCGGCAGGCGGCGGGGGCCGCCGGGGGCCGCCGGGGGCGGGCGGGGGGTGCCCGGGGGAGCCCCGCCGCCCCGCCGCGCCCCGCCGCCGCTCGCCCCGCTCCTATTGACTTCCCATTGTGGAGCTTTGCAACAAAGGGTAGGATCCAAACCCTGCCCCGTTTCGTCCAATCAGCGCGCAGAGCGCCCGCCCGCCGTCGATTGGCCTCTTCTCGGCTCACAGTACCCAATCGGACGCCTACTTTAAGAACCAATCAGCGGCCGGGCACGCGCCCAATCAGCGGCGAGGAACCGGAGCACGGCCTTTGTGTGTCGTGACGCCACGGCGCCGGCGGAGGTCCCGGCCAATGGTAGGGCGCGCTGCTTCCAGGCATTGTGAGGTCACCGCGCCGTGTGCCGCCCCCGCTATAAAAGGCGGGTCCCCGCGGCGGGGAGGGCGCAGTGAGGGGGTGGTTGGCTGCCGAGCGCGTCGCGGCAGGAGCAGCGCAGGCTTCGGTGCGCAGCGCTACCGGCACCGGTGCTTCCCTCTTCTCCCAGCGGTGAGTGGCGGGCGGCGGGCGCGTTCCGTGGCGGGCGGCGGGGCTGCGGGGCCCTCGGCGGCCTCGGTTCCTCCCGGAGCCCGGCGGGCAGGCCGGGCCTTGCCTACGTGCCCTGAGTCACGGCCGGTTCCCATCCCCCTTCCCCGGGGCGGCCCGGGAGGAAGAAGGAGGCGGCGTGACTCAGGCCGCTTCCCCCGGGGAGGGGAGAGGCCGGGCCGCGACGCGACGCGGAGCGGGGGTGGAGGGGGGAACCGTGACTCCTCCTCCCCCTCCCCGGGGAGGCCGCTGGCCGCCTGCCCGCCTCAGCGGCGGGGGAGGGGGGGGCAGCTCGCCGACATCTGCCGCTTCTGGGGCTTGAGGGGATTGGACGGTGGAGGGAGGGGGAACGCGCACCGGGTCGCCGGGCCTGGCGGGCCCCGCCACCGCGGGGATGGGGCGAGCTGGGCCCCGTGTCACGCCTGCCTGTCCCCCGTAGGTAAGTGAAGAAAAATGGCCCGTACAAAGCAGACCGCCCGCAAGTCTACCGGGGGGAAGGCTCCGCGCAAGCAGCTGGCCACCAAGGCGGCCCGGAAAAGCGCCCCCTCTACCGGCGGCGTCAAGAAGCCTCACCGCTACAGGTAAGGCCGCCGGCACGGCACGGCCCGGCCCGGCGCTGCCGCAGCCCCAGCCCCTGCCCCTGCTCACCCGCTCCCTCCTCCCTCCTCCACCCAGGCCGGGCACCGTCGCCCTCCGTGAGATCCGTCGCTACCAGAAATCGACGGAGCTGCTGATCCGCAAGCTGCCCTTCCAGCGGCTGGTGAGGGAAATCGCCCAGGACTTCAAAACAGACTTGAGGTTCCAGAGTGCAGCCATCGGTGCGCTGCAGGTATCGCTAGTGGGGCCCCGGCGCTCGCGGCGCTGAGCGTGCTTCGCTGAGGGTTTCTAACGCCATTTCTTCTTGTGCTCTTGAAACAGGAGGCCAGCGAAGCCTATCTGGTGGGGCTGTTTGAGGACACGAACCTGTGCGCCATCCATGCCAAGAGAGTCACCATCATGCCCAAAGACATCCAGTTGGCTCGCAGGATACGGGGGGAGAGGGCTTAAGTGAAGGCTGTTTTTATGGTGTTTTGTAGTAAATTCTGTAAAATACTTTGGTTTTAATTTGTGACTTTTTTTGTAAGAAATTGTTTATAATATGTTGCATTTGTACTTAAGTCATTCCATCTTTCACTCAGGATGAATGCTCAAGTGACTGTTCACACAAACCTCAGTGATGCGAGCCGTGTTGCTCGGGAGTGACAAGTTGCTAATATGCAGAAGGGATGGGTGATCTTTCTTGCTTCTCATGCATGTTTCTGTATGTTAATGACTTGTTGGGTAGCTAAACTTGTAAGGTACTAGAGTCGATATAAATGTGTACAGGGTCCTTTTGCAATAAAACTGGTTATGACTTGATCCAAGTGTTTAACAATTGGGGCTGTTAGTCTGACCATACATCACTGTGACCAAACGTGGACTTTTTCAGAGGGTGAAGCTACAAGTCTTAACCACAGTGTAACTTACAGTTTCCTAAAAACGTAAACCTGGCAGCTATAGAATACACTATGTGCATTTATAATAGCTATTTTATATATTGTAGTGTCAACATTTTTAAATTAAATGTTTTACATTCACATGTGAGGAGTCTCTGTCATTTGGTTCGCATGGGCCGGAAGAAGCTTCCTCCTCGCTCGGCAGTAGATGCCCGCGAGCCCCGGCTGCTGCGGTGGCAACTTGGTTGTGGCTGGCGGTAGCACAGGGCGCTTGCCCCGGGAGGGCTGCGGAGGCTCCCTGGGGCTGGAGTCACGGCGGCGGGGCGGAGGAGGCCAGGCCTAGGCCGGGCTTAACCACCTGCCTGCGCCAGCTCTTGAGGCGCGGCTCCGGAGCTCGGCTTTTACGCTCCTCCGGCGCAGGGGAAGCTCGGGGCGGCGGTGGCACGGCTCTGCCCAATGCGGAGCCGCGGGGCCCGTGGCTGTGCCCCGCTGACCCTGGCTCAGCTGAGGCCTGCAGCAGCGCCCGCCTTTCCCAGCTCCGCTGTTCGGATGGGACAGGATGAGGCCCAAACCTTCGCCCTCACGCTCTGGGCTGGGCTCAGGCAGGCCTGGCTTTCGCAGCCGCGCCTGGGAGCGGCGGGGCCTGGCCGGGCCGCGGTGGGGGAAAGCTCGGGCTGCAGCTGCAGCACCGGTATCACCGTTCACACGGAGCGGCGAGCTCTTAGAGACCGGCCCGCACGAGCCAGGCGGGAGCCGGCGCGGCAAAGCAGCACGGGGAAGCGGTTCGGCCGGCTCGGCGGGATTTATTTCAATTAACGAACTCCAGCGTGCCGTGGCAGAGGCGGCGGCGTTCCCGGCGGCCCAACGGCAGTAGCGGCTGGCAGGCGGCGGGTGAGGGCCAGGGCTCTCCCTCCTCAGACGGACCAGGCCGTGCGCCTAAACCCTGCGGCTGGGGGAACGGGCGCCTTAGCCCACGCCCTTCCCGGCACGGCACCACCGCGGCCCCGGGAATGCCCTTCCCGCAGCGCTGCTGAACGCATGCTCCAAAGGGAGCCAAGATTAGGTTTTTAAACAAGGATTTTCCTCACTGCTAAACCCGATTTCCTTGCATCTACGTTGTCAACTTAACTGCTGGAGCGGAGTTAAGCGCCGTCTCGGCAACTCCAGCCGACGCTAAGGGGTCCCGAGCCGCTCGCCCGGGGGGGGGACCCCGGCGGGGGTGGCCCCACGAGAAACCTGGGGGCCCCGGTGGCCCAGGAGCCGTGTAAGCTGGGCAGCCCCAAGCTTGCACTTAGGCAGGTTAAAAAATAAGAATTCCAAGTGACGGGATCTCTGACCGCTGGTGCTCAGCTGCGGCGGCAGGCTGGGCTCCCGCAGGAAAAGCCTGGTTTAAAATAACATCCCTCGAAAACAATGTTTCCTCCAAGTTCTTAGTGGGAACAATGAACCATCTGGGTATGCCTAGAAGCTGTTTCCTAAAATAAAATCATTGTCTAGCGGTTCCTAAAAAAAGAAAAAAACAACACAACAAACCCAACACAACCCCAAACCCACCAGAAAACTGTACCACCGGCTCTCTCCATCTCAGTCACCTCAACAAACAGAAGTTAAGTTCGATCTTGCAGGTGGTGGACCCGAACAGCAATTGCTGGGGTTCCCCGCGCGCGCTGTGATACCTGCGGGCAGAAACCGCCCCCTCACCGATTCGCCCGACGATCTCCTCGCTTTCTTGCTCCGAACTCGCCGCGAACACCAGGCAGTCGAACGCGCTTCCGTCCGGGCTCTCCGGGGAAGCGCTAAAAATGGACACGCGTACACTCGCCGGCAGAGAGCGCGGCTCCGAAAGCCCAGCCCTGCCTTGCAACCATAGCAGAGACCCCGCGGCGGGTCCCGTTCATTTTCCAGGCCCCGCGCCCCCCTACGCCCCTCCCCAGGCCCACGGGCGGCACTTACGCCACGCAGAAGGCGAACACGCTGCTGCTGCCCACGCGGCGTCCCACGCAGGAGATGGCGGGGTAGGGGCAGCGGCACAGGAGCTGCGCCGGGGACAGGAGGGGGACGGCGTCGGGGCTGCAGCCGGGCCCCTCGGCCCCGTTGCTGGTCTAAACCAGCGCCGCGACCCCGCCAGCCTCGGGAGCCACCGGTTTTCCCGTAACCGCTCTCCCCCGGCCCTCGCTCGCTCACCTTGGAAGAAGTCTTCTCCCGTGCGAGGACCTCTGCTTCCTTCACATCAAATAAAACCTCCTGCGTGGGGAGGGAGGGGAAGAGCCCCGATCACCACAGCGCCCGAGCTCTGTTTTTAACAAGGCACTTACCAGACAGAGATTATTCCACAGCAGAGGTGACAAAGCGCAGTCAAGCACAGCTTTTTCACGGAGTTTTTCTCTGTGCTGCCCTTTTTTGTCACCACCCCCTGCTCTCGCCCTGGAGTTGTTTCACAAACAGCCCCCAAAGGCTCAAGCGACAGCAACCGAGCCCTAAAGCACCCCTGGAGCCAGGCGCAGCCTCCCCCCGTTTGCCGTGGGCAGGTAGTTGCATTTTTTTTTCTCCTTAATGCACTTTCCTATCCCGGCTGCAGAGATGCTTCTACCCAGAAAGAAACCCCACAGGGCTGGGGGTGTCAAGTACTCAGCCAAGCGAACCTGGAGCCGGCAGGAAAAAAAATATCCCTGGGCAGAGACCATATTTCCCTGCCGTGTTCTCACCGAGCCCCTCCCGGGATGCCCTCAGCCCCCTCGCTCACCCGCGCGGCCGAGGGCCTCTCCAGCACGGCGGGGATGGCCCGGTCCAGCACCTCTTTGCCACCATACTGAAAGGGAGAGGGAAGGAGGGAAATAACCCACGGGCACGGGAAAAGCAACCCAGAACGGACAATTTACCCCGAGGCACGGCTCTGGTCCATCGCCTCACCTTCCCAACGCAGGTCCGGCCCAGGTACCGCAGGCTGTAGAGCAGCCTGGGGAGAAAAGGGCTCGGGGGCATCAGAGCAGGGACCCCGCGCCTCCGCCTGCTGCTCTTCGCAGGGGAAGATGCTCATAGCCCCCACCGCCCCCAGGCCACGGGGAGGCTTCGGCCCCGTGGCCCTGAGCGGAGACCGGGGATAGTGCGGGCACGGGGCTGCAGCGATGCCGGGACCCCCAGCCCGGGGGCTCCCCGTGGTGCCGGACCTACCTGCCCCCCTGCAGCCCCCGCGGCTCCCCCTCGCCCCTGCGCCGGGGGCTGTGCTGGAGCTGGAAGCGGGGCTCCTTCTCCTTCAGGACCTTCAGGTAGGGCAGCAGCGGCTCGTAGACCTCGCCGTCGTGCCAGCGCCACCGCAGCAGGCGGACGCAGAGCGGTTGTCCCTTCAGCTTCTGCAGCACGACCCCGGCCTGGAGGGAGCAGGGGGAAGCAGAGGGGAGGACGGGGGGCAGGAGAGGGGGGGATGCGCCAGCCTCCGTGCCCACCCACCTGCCCGCTGTAGGCGTTTCTCAGCGAGCAGCCGTTGATCTCGTCGAGGATGTCGCCGGCCAGCACCACCTCGTCCACCTCCGCCTGGCTCTCGGGGAGCACCTCGGTGACAAAGACTCGGCCGTCCACGTACCTGGGGGTGCGGCCGAGCCCCGGCTCAGCCCCGGGGACCCAGCCCGGCTCCCCCAGCCCTTTTGTACCATCAGCGATGCTTCACCGATATGCGGAGGCAGGGAAAAGCCACCCCATGGACAGCAGATACCGGCGAGGCTGAGCTGATGGGGAGAAAAGCACCCCCGACAGCCCCGATGCTCTCAGCGGGGTATTTATCTCCCCCTTTTGGGGGGTTTTTTGAGTGCCAGGGTGTCCAGATCCCGCTGGAGAGCGGAGAGGAGGACCCAGGGCTCCTACCTGAGCACCATCCCCAGCGCTCGGCACGGGACCGTCTCGTAAGTGATGCACACCTGGAAGAGAGTGGCTGGTGACAGTGGCCCTGGCAATGGCCACAGGACACCCAAGGAGCGTGACCAGGATGAGGAGGAGGATGGGGACCCCTTGCCCTGGGTCATTTCTGGCACTGGTGCCAAACCGGGGCTACGGGAGCCTGGGGAGAGGTCAGTCCCCAGTGCCCCAGGCTGGGCTGGGGCCAGCAGTGCCTGCTTGTCCCTGTCCTCTCCTGGGATTTGGCTGGGCCCAGGCCCGGGCGGGACAAACCTGCTGGATGGCTGGGATGGCAAAGCAGCGGGCGAACCCTTAACTCAGCCATGAGCCCTCCTCCCTCGCCCCACGTGTCCCCACGCAGCCGGGGGAGCGCTGCCGCCCCTCCCCAGTGCCGCTGCCGTTTGCGGCAGCGCTTACTGTCACGTCGCATTAGTCAGGGACCCGAAACGCGGCCAGTTCGGCCGGGAGCACTCGCTGTTAGAAATGCCCAAAAGCCAGTGGGATCCCAGCCTCCGCAGCAGCGCCGCAGCTTGGCACACGCCGTAACCAGCCCCAAAGCTGCCTCGAGCTTTTTGGGGGATTCTTTGGAGTTAAAAAGGCAGGAGAGGAATGCTCTTCATTTTTAAAAGACACCAAGGCATCCCCACTGTTCTCAATAAATGCACCGATATTTCACTGAGCAAAACCAAGAGTGAAACCAACTGACTCGTCATCTGTGCCAGCCCAGGGAAATGGGAATTTTCTGGCAAGAAATCAGGGAAGGGAACATGGGAAAACTTGATTTATGTCAGCAATTTAGGCCTGGGTACTACTCTTGCTTGCTTTTACTCCCAGGAATGCTGGCATCCGCTCCTGGTGACAGCGCAGGCACCCGGCAGGATCCCACCTCGGTGGCAGGGGCGGCTCTGCTGCTGCTGGTGACCCTCAGCCAATTCGCCCGTGGCTGCGGCCGGGCGGAGAGCTGCGTGGCTGTCCCTCCCCGCCACATCATTCCTTATCTCCCTCGGTTGACTTTTCAGTGAGGGCCAAGTGGCGGAAGGGCGGCTCCAGGGAAAGACGAGCTCTTACCGGCAGCAGCCAGCTTTCATCCAAGAAGCTGCAGTTCTGCAAAGGAGAGTCAGCGCCAATGGTCCCGGCGAGAAAGCGGCCGGGGTCCCGTCCCGGCAGCCGCGTGCTGGCCACCACCCCGCCGGTTCGTCACCGTACCTGCAGGTCCAGGGAGAAATCCATCTCTGTCACCACCAGCAGCAGCGAGAGGAAAGGCTCTGCAGAGGGACAGGGATGGAGAGGCAGTGTCACCGCCGGGTTCCTGGCAGCCACAGCCGCGTGGGGACACGGCAGAGGTCTGAATAAAGCCGTTTTCAGCGTAACTAATGAGCCCTGGGGAGCGAGGCCCTGGGAGCATCCCAGCACCGGCACCCAGGCTGCCGCTGGAGGCTCGTCCCAGGCACCCGCTGCCAGCACGGGGAGAGCAGCGCTGCAGCTCAATGTCCGATTTCCCCAAATTCAGAGCAAGGCTCGCAGCAAATGCTGCTGACGAGCAACTTTCCATTTCTCCACCTAAATGCAAAGCAAAGCTGCCCAGGCTCTCCTGCACGAGCCTTGCAATTACGCTGACGGAGATCGGCAATCTGCTCATGCACCAGCAGCACGGGTGATTTATAAGCCGTCTAGGTACAGGTTTAACACGAGGTTATTTATCATAATCAGAAGATTAAAGGCTTTCAGCCTGGCCTGGCCCCCCAGGGAGCATGGCTGCGGGCGGAGCGGTGCAGCCTGTCAAGGCACCGCAGCCGTTCACCGCACCGACCCCCCGCGGCACCGCAGCCCGGGCCCAGCCGCCACGGGCTCCCCTCGAAGCCAGACGGCTGGGCCCGCTTCAGCCGGCATCCTTGGCACAAAGAAACAACACGGGAGACGCTTGAGAAGCAGTTTTCCTATGCCATGACATTAAAACCAACCTTAGACAGATTCAAACCGTGTTGAAATATTTACACCTCTTTTCCCATCACTGCAGCAGCACATTTAGATTTTACCACTAAGTTTGGCTTAGACAAAAAATCACAGTGGACTATTTTCCTCCCCTGCCCCAGCGGCGCGGTGCCGTAACGCCTGCGACAGCCGCCCCGGGACAGGCTACGTCCCGCCTCGGAGGAGCCGCTGCCTTACCCAGGAGGTCTTCGTTGCCGAGGATGGAGCTCGCCGGATCGTAAAACTGAAATGCAGAGCAATGCCACCATCGCACGGCCGCCTCGCCGCCCGCGGGTAGCGGCTCCCCGCGCCGTGCCGCACCTCCAGGAGCCGGGGGGTCCGCGCCAGCTGCCGCACGGCCGCCGCCAGCACCTTCCCCTGCAGAGCCACGCGCAGAAAGTACCGCCCGCGGCCCTGCGCCGTCCGCGCCTTCTCGCAGCTGCCGGCTCGCTGGATGCTGACGGAGAGAGGGGTCGGCCTGCTCGGGGAGAGGGGAAGCAGCTTGGGGCTCGTCGCGAACGAGCGGTGAGTAACCAGTGATTAGTTACTACCCAATTCTTGGGATTCTCTCCTTACTGTGAACAAACCCTGAGTTGCTGCTCAATACATGTAAGCCTTGGCCATAAACCGTTGACCAAGTCTGAGGCTAGGACTGGATCCAGCTGCACCCAGGCTCCTCGCTGAGAAGGAGTTTAGAAAGCAAGGGCTCCATTCCGCACGTCGTGACTCAAGGGGGGGGGCCCCTTTGCCCCCTCGTATCCCCTTCTATTGCAATCTTCCTCCCCCCATGTATTCCACAAGTTTAATAAGCGACAGAGTGAACCTTGCCATCGAACTCTTAAATCACCGTTTTAGGAATTTCTATTAAAACCACTATTTGCAAATATCTGTGGCTGCGATTATTTAAGCGATCTAACCGCTCATTCGCCACAGGGCTGAAACTTTGGCGGCGCGTGGGGGCACCCTCCCTGCGCCCGGGGCCTTCGGGGCGAGCCCGTCGCGGCAGACGCTGCCACGGCTCAGGTTTTCACCCGGGCCGCTCACCTGCCATCGTCCCCCGCGGGAAGCTGCTCCAGCCAGTGCCAGTAATCCCGTCTCCTGAAGCCCCAGGCCGGCTCTGCGGGAGAGAGGGAGCGCGAGGCCCCTCGCCGCGGGCACCGGGCCGCTGCCACCCCCCGCCCGGGCGCCCAGGACCACTCACGTCGCAGCCCCCGGCGCAGGATGCTCTCCAGCAGCTGGCAGAGGGAGGTGAGGTGCGGCGAGGCGTCCGTGCAGGGCCGCTCGCCCTCCCGCAGCCGCAGCACCCCGCCTGCGGTGGGGGGGACCATCAGCACCCATGGGTGCCCCGGCTGGGGAGGGGGGGCACCCATGGGAACTGCTCCGTGCGCAGCCTCAGGGTGGGTCGCTGGTGCTGCGGGAGGGGCCCGGCACCCCGGCAGGATGCGACCCCCCCGGCTGCACCGGCCAGAAATTCAGGAAAACTTCCTCAAAGCCAAGGCCAGGTGCGGCGGCGCGGACGCCCGGCCCGGCCCGGCCCGGCCCGGCCCGGCCCGGCCCGGCCCGACTGCGGGGCTGGGCTGGGGCTGGGGCCCCCCCGCCGCCACCCGGCCCGGCCAAACCGGTGCAGCGAGGGGCCGGGCCGGGGGCGAGGGCTGCCGGCCCCGGGGGGGCCCCGCTCACCTTTAAGGGCGCTCAGCAGCGGCTCCTTCCCGGCCATGGGCTCGTCCCCCCCCGCCGGGGCGGGAACCGGGAGCCGGGAGCCGGGAGCGGCCCCGCCCCGGCGCGGAGCGGAGCGGAGCAGCCCGGCCCCGGGGGGGGGGGCGGGGGGCGGCTCACACCCGCCCGCCGCTGCCTGCGGGCCGCGGACCGACCGACACCGCTGTGGGGTAGCAGCTTATCCAACCCCCCCCCCGCATAGGTGTGCAGTCATAGCACCCCGGCGTACGGATCCGTATCTGTGTGCACCTGTACCTGCTTAAAAGCATAGACAGGCACTGGCACATAGAGGTGTAACGGACGGTGGCACATGTATACGTGTACATCCGTATATACATAAAAAAGACATACACGGCATATGGATCGGCATAAAGCGCATACATACAGAGACGCCGGTGCACGCACGTACACGTGTATCTGACCATGGATACGGACGAGGCGGGCACGGGGACACGGATGGCGGAAGGGACAGGGACAGGGACGGACGGGGACGGACGGGGACGGACGGGGACGGACAGGTCCCCGGGCCGGGCACCGCCAGAGGCGGCCATAGGCGCGACGCCCGCGGGAAGGGGCTGAGGGGGCCGCGGGTTCGAGCCCGGCCGGGGGCGGTGCGGGGCCGGGGGCGGAGCGGAGCGGGGCCGGGGCGGAGCGGAGCGGAGCGGCCATGGCGGAGCCGGAGGCGGTGGCGGGGCCCGGTTCGGCCCCGCTGCTGGCGGCCGCCCGCCGGGCGCACCGAGCGGCTTTCGGGGGGGCGGCGGCGCTGGCGGCGTGGGCCCCCGGCCGGGTCAACCTCATCGGCGAGCACACCGACTACAACGGCGGCTTCGTGCTGCCCATGGTAAGGGCCGTGCTCCGCCGCCCCGGCCCCGGCCCCCCTCGGGGCCGCCCTTCCGCGTCCCCCTGCAGCCTCCGGGGGTGCCCGGCCGCCGCCTTCCCCCCGGGATCCCTCGCCCGGGATCCCCGCCCCGCCGCAGCTCGGAGCAGGACCCGGAGCACCGGGGGCAGCACCGGCTCCGAGCTCACTGCGGGGGGGACGCGATTCCCCCTCCCCGACCGCCTCGTCCAGGGGCTGAAGCCTCTTCAACAATTTTCCGTTCCCGGAGAGCGGCGCTTGGGTGGCAGAGAGGGTTCGGAGCCGTTGGGGCTTCCTGCAACTCCTTCGGCTCGGCGGGGAGGCCCCCGCTCCGTCCTAAAGCAAACCTACAGCTGATCATTTTGAGGCCGAGGAGCGTGGGAGCAGGTCAGCTGCGTTCCCCGGAGCCTCGCACGGCCCTGGCCCCGCCGGGGGTTGCTGCTCCCCCGGAGCCCGGCAGCCAGCACCCCGGCACTGAGCCGGCGCGGTCGGTCACAACATTTTGGTGCTAAGACTGACCCTGTGTGGCATTAAATAGCCAGAAGGTTTAATGCTGTGATGAGCCGGAGCGTGCGGTGGGGGCTGGCAGCTCCGCGCGGGCAGAGTTAAGGGTAACGCGTGGTGGGTGCTGCCAGCTGTGGGTGGAAGCGGCCACAGTCCCCTGCCAGCAGTGGGGATGCTGCAAGGGGTGCCGCGGGGCCTGAGCCCACCTCCCCCCCCAGGCCCTGCAGCTGGGGACGGTGCTGGTGGGATCCCCCACGCAGGATGGGACCATCTCCATCCTCACCACCTCGGCGGAGGCGGACGAGCCCCACAGCGTGCAGTTCCCGGCCCCCCGCCAAGGCAGCCCTCTGCGCCCGGGGCAGCCTCGCTGGGCCAACTACGTCAAGGGCGTCATCCAGCACTACCGGGGTAAGGCCCAGGCTGCTGGGCGGCGTAGAGCCGCCCTCGCGCGGGGCCGGTGCTCGGCGCCCGGCTTTTGGTGTGCTCCAGGGGCTCTTCCAGTGCCGGTACAATCCTGGGGCCAGGCGCCAGCAGAGGCGCTTTCAGCTCCAAAGGTCACCCTGCCTTTTAAAATGGGATATCGGGCAGGGGCTCCTCTCCCTCAGTTCCCCGCCAGCTGTGGGGCACGGCCCCCTGCCTCCCTTCTCTTCCCGCAGGTGGTCCCGTGCCGGGCTTCAGCGCCGTGGTCGCCAGTGACATCCCCCTGGGCGGGGGCCTCTCCAGCTCGGCCGCTCTGGAGGTGGCTGCCTACACCTTCCTCCAGCAGCTCTGCCCCGGTAAGGCAGCAGCCGCTCCTGGCCCCGGCGCCTCCGTTCCCGGGTGGGTGCCAGGATGAGGGGGGTGCCCTCAGCAAGATCCCGCAGCCCCCGGGGAAATGCCGCTGTGGGGTGGGTCACAGCCCCCCGCCGCAGCCGGAGCTGGCACCACCGTGGCTGCGGGGCTCCTCCGGCTCACCCAGCCTGACCTGCCCATGCCTCTAAAGCCCACGGCCCACCCCTGGGGCTGGTGGGGGGAAGGAGAGGGTGTTCCCCTTGGGAGCATCTTCTTCCCACTCTCATATCCCCAAAAATGGAGAGATCTGAGACACCAGTGTCAAATTATCGCATCCAGCTGGACCTGGGGACCCGTGCTCGCACAGATGCTGTGCACTGGTGCGGGAGCAAGCGCCTGCAGCTGATGCTTTAGCAAAACCCCGGTCCATGGGAAAGCAACCCTTTCCCTTCACGTTTGCTCCTCCTGCTCCAGGGCAAGGGGCGAAGGTCCCAGAGCTGCTAACCTCCATCTCTCTGCTCTGGCACAGATGACGGTGATATGGTAGCCAAGGCGCTGGCGTGCCAGAAAGCGGAGCACACATTTGCCGGCATGCCCTGCGGGATCATGGACCAGTTCATATCCGTGATGGGCAAGGAAGGCCACGCACTGCTCATTGACTGCAGGTCAGGGCCGAGCGCCGAGCTCGCTGCGCCGTGCCCACCTCCTCGGGCGGGGGGGCCGAGCTGGTCCCGTGGTCATGACATAAATGCAGGAGTGCAGGGAAGGGTTAACCCCTGAACTCAGCCCAAAATGTCATCCTGGGGCTGGGCTTCCCTGCATTTTAATTCTTGTGTCTTGATTCCTCCTCCCGCATCCTTTCTGCTACTTGCCTGGGCTCTTTCCCGCAAAGTCGTCGGGGTCTATTATGGGACTAATAATTGGGAGGGAGTGAAATGCTCGAGCAAAACCCTAAGCCACTTGGACTTTGCGGAGGCAGGAGCTGCCTGCTGCGTGGCCTCACCCGGGGGGCCGAGGGCTGGAGCGGGCGGGGGGATGGGCACATGGCCCCCACTGAGCTCTCGCTGCAGGTCCCTGGAGACTGTCCTCGTCCCGCTGACCGATGCCAGCTTGGCCGTCCTCATCACCAACTCCAACGTGCGGCACACGCTGACGGGCAGCGAGTACCCCACGCGCCGGCGGCAGTGCGAGGAGGCGGCAGCGGCGCTTGGCAAGGCCAGCCTGCGAGATGCCACCATGGCCGAGCTGGAAGGTGGGGACGGTCCCTCCCTTGCCTCTGGCTGCTCCTCGGGGCAGCGGGAGCTCAGTGCCCCATGGCGTGGGCTGAGACCGTGGGGCAGCACCTGGGACGGCTGGGTGCACGCACCGGGATGGGACCGTGCTGCAAGTAGAGAAGCTCTGGCATGGGATGGTTGCAGGATGCGGCTGTGCTCGTCCCCAGCAGCATCCCGCAGACCTGAGCGGCTCTGCTGCAGGGGCATGCGTGTCTCCGCAGCTGCCAGGAGCAGGCTGGGCGAGGAGGTGTACCGGCGGGCCAGGCACGTCATCGGCGAGATAGCACGGACAGCCCAGGCAGCGCGAGCGCTGCAGGACAGGGACTACGAGACGTTTGGGAGACTGATGGTGGAGAGTCACAACTCCCTCAGGTGAGGATGTGCCCACCCTGGGGCAGGGCAGGCTGCGTCGGGTCCTCCTGGGTTCCCCTGCCCGTGGGCCCCGCAGCGGGGGCAGCCAGAGCCGTGTCCTGCCCCATGTCTCTCGCGGCTCAGCCTGCCGGGGAGTTTTAGGAAAAGCCCCACAGGCCTCCGTGCCAGGGGGTGCTGGGACGAGGTCAGGTATGTTACAGACGCGCGCCGCTTACGGCAGCGCCCAGCGGGTCCCAGTGCTCGCAGTCTCACTTGTGTAGGTGTGCGCTTAAGGCAGCATGCTGGTTTGGGCTGGGATAGGGTTAATTTTCCTCACAGTAGCTAGCACGGGGCTATGGTTTGGATTTGTGCTGGAAAGTGTTGACAACACAGGGCTGATTTAGTTACTGCGGAGCAGGGCTTACACAGGGTCCAGGCCTTTTCTGCCTCTCCCCCACCCCGCAGCGAGCAGGCTGGGGGCACAAGGGGCTGGGAGGGGGCACGGCCGGGACAGCTGCCCCCAGGGCTGTCCCACACCGTATGGCGTCATGCTCAGCACACAGAGCTGGGGGAGAAGGAGGAAGGGGGGACGCTGGGAGTGATGGTGTTTGTCTCCCCAAGTAACGGTTACACGTGCTGGAGCCCTGCTTCCCTGGAGCTGGCTGAGCACCCGCCGGCCGAGGGGAAGTACTGAGTGAAGTCCTCATTTTGCTCGGCTTGCGTGCGCAGCAAAGAGCTGTCTTTATCTCAGCCCACGAGTTTTCTCGCTTCTACCCTTCCGATCCTCTCCCCTGTCCCACCGGGGAGGGGAGGGCGAGCAAGTGGCTCTGTGGGGTTGAGCTGCCTGCAGGGTTAAACCCCAACAGTCTTTTTGATGCCCAACGTGGGGCACGAAGGGCTGAGACAACGTGCTCTGGGCAGATCTGTCATTAAAACAAATTTGTTATGAGCATTCATTATATTAGTTTAGTAGTCGCTGGTCACAATGTTGATTTATTTGCTCTCAAAGTTGTTGTATTTGTTCTCAGAGTTGTGCTACGTAACACCTTACTTGCCGTATATGCTGTTTATCAGTATTTACGTGCTGTTTCTCACCTCTGGGAGCTGGATTAAGGTTATTGCTTTGCTGTACTGTGTAAGACTGGTTTATGGTGTGATAAAATTATTGGTCATGACACCAGTCTGGTATTTGTACTCAGCATTGCCGTCACCTCTGTACTTCGGGAGCCATCTGTCGGAAACTATTAATAATTACACTTATTACTTTTTCTCCTCGGAGAGCCAGCCGATGGGGGGACACCTTCCTCCATCTTCCCCTTCAGGGATCCGTGGCATCCTGCATTGCTGCCGGTCACTACGGCAATGGATGCACAAAGCAGCATGGTTCAGCTGCTCGTGGTGCAGGGGCTGCGGCCAGGGTGCAGGACAGGGCTGACCATGGGTCTCCTCCCTCCAGGGACGACTATGAAGTGAGCTGCCCGGAGCTGGACGAGCTGGTAGCGGCAGCCCTGGAGGTTGATGGCGTTTACGGCAGCAGGATGACGGGGGGAGGCTTCGGAGGCTGCACGGTGACGCTGCTGGAGGCTGGGGCTGCAGAGAGAGCCCAGCACCACATCCAGGTACGTGGCAGAAGAGTGCCAGGGGATTGACTTAAAGATCCCAAGGAAACGCTCGGGGCATGGCCCGGGGACGCTGCTGAAGCTGCGCTCCTGGGTTGGTGTAGCCCATCCAGGGCCGCGCAGGGGTAGCCCCAAGGCTGCTGGTGCCGCTGAGCTCTCGCAGGCAGTTCAGCACCGTGCTGGTCGCAGAGCACTGCCCAAGGACCTTACTGCCTTGAGGAAGCGAGTGAAAAGGTGCTGGGTGAGCTTCAGGAAGGCTAAATCTATCTAGGGAAAAGAATCCAAGCCAAGCTTAGGCAATGCTGAGCTTAATGCCGGCGGTTACAGCCCGGGAAAGATCTCAGTGCCATCATCAATGTTCTCTAAATCAGCAGCTCGGCGTGCACTGGTAGCTGAAAACGCCAGCAAAATGGGATGTCAGGAAACTGGCGCTGTGAATGAGGCAGAGCCTCGTTTTGCTGCTGTATGAGATCGCGGTGCGCCCTGTAAATAGCCGGGGTGGGTTAAAGAAGGTGTCTGAAATGAGGGGAGACCGAAAGGGCTGTGCCTCTGCTGTCTGATGAGAAGCTGGGAAAGAGGGAACAGTGACCAGGAGTTACAAAACAGCGAAGGGCGTAGCTAGGGTGAGTGTGGAACTGACCCTCAAATCCTCCAAAATAAGAACCAGTGACCACCAGATGAGTTAGGAGAAAAACAGAGCCGAGGAAGCACCGCGCAGAGCTGGCGGCGAGTTTCTGCTGTCACCAGAGGCCGTGGAGGTCGGTGGCATCGGCAGGGTGAAAAAAGGGGTTGGAAAAAGTCAGAGAGCAGTCGATCAGGGGCTGCTGAAGGGTCAGCTTGGGGGTGTGCTGATGGCCCCCGCCCCATGCTGTGGGTGGACCAGGGGACCCCAGGCAGTGACCAGGGCAGCATAGTGTCCCCAAAGAGCATCTCACCTGGCTGCTGTTGGAGTGGCAGCTGGGCCAGACGCACGCTGGGCTGACGGGCAGGGCCTTTTCCCCGGCTCTGGCATCCCCCAGCCCGGCCTCTTGCTGCGGCGTGGTAGGGCCCCGGCGCGCCAGCGTGTACTGCTCCTCTTGTCTCCTAGGAGAAATACAGCGGCACAGCCACCTTCTACCTCACCAAACCCTCCGGAGGGGCAGCGGTGCTGCCCCTGTAGAGGAGCGACCACCTCGCCTGGGCTGGGATCACCCCCGCCGAGAGGCAGCTGCTTTCCTCGCTTCGCAAGGGATTCGATGTGTCCGTCTGCACCGTTTGCCTAATAAATGCAAAACATGTGCACAGTCGTTCCGCGCCCACCTGAGCTGAGCTCTGATGCCAAAGTCACCGGGGACCTTTCCTCAGAGGAGACTGGTTTCACTCCAGTTCACACTGGTGTAACGAGCCATTACCGGGGCCGTGGGGTCCAGCAGTGCCTCCGGAGCTGCGGTCGCAGGAGGGGATGGTGGTGGAGGAGCAGCAGGCACTGATGCTTGGCAGAAGCCCCTGCTTGGGTATCTGCTTCTGGCACGTGTCCTGCTGCTGCTGCAGGTGGGGGTATTGGGGGGATGATTTAAAAAAAAATAATTTTTTTTTAAAGAAAAGGAAGGAGGCAGACTGTAGAGAAAACATTTATTGAGTGCAAGAGGAAGCCATCTGATCAAAGACCCGCTGTCAGAGCAGGCTGCTGGGTCCGTGCTGGAAAGGCTGAATCGCCCCCAGCCCCAGGGACCAGCTGGGAATGACAGAGTGACGCTGTTCTGGTGCGAGGCATCGGCTGGGCGCGCAGCCGCCTTGCGCATGGGGATGGCCTGACGCCCGGGAGAGCGGCCACTGGCGGGCTGTGCTCTTCCCTGGGATCGCAGGATAGTCTTTGGTTAAAATGCTTGGAAGTGGGGCTCCCTTTTTAGGCAGTTTTCAGCGTTTTACCCTGGACCGCAAAGCACAGGGAAAGGGTCAGGGAGTCCTTGTGCAGGAGGAGGCACAGCTGGAGAGGAAACCCCAACCGCAAAGGTGAGACGGGAGCTGGGAGGCGGGCAGGCTAACGCCACTGGTACTTGCTCAGGAAAAATAAGTGCTTCTTGAAGGCACAGTAAGACCACAGGGTTGATGAAGTACCTCGACCCAAGTTCAAAACTGACCTAGCTCCAGCTGTAGTCCTGGAGACTTCTGTGGACCTTACTCATCCACGTGCATCTTTGGCTCAAACACGTCCAACCTGTCCCACGCAAACGAACAGCCCGGAGAGGAGCGGGAGCTCTCGGTGGTGTCAGTGCTGGAAAGTCTCCTTCCGAGTCCAAAAAAAAAGAAAAAAAAAAAAAAAAGAAAAAAAAAAAAAAAAAAAAAACAAAAAAGCCAAGGTCCAGCGTCCACATCAGGCAGGCGATGCTGCCGGGGAGAGCAGGCGGCCGCTGGTGTGGTTGGAAGCTCTAATCCAGAACGGTGGCAGCTGCTGCTGCGGGCAGGATCC
Organism: Nipponia nippon; assembly: GCF_047370975.1. Lineage (NCBI taxonomy): Eukaryota > Metazoa > Chordata > Aves > Pelecaniformes > Threskiornithidae > Nipponia > Nipponia nippon. Next base: position 1,766,517 of record NW_028262330.1, read on the forward strand.
TTGCTTTCGGCCAGCTCCTCGCCTGCTCCCGCGCAGCTGAAGCGCGCCAGGGAAACGCGCCGTTCAGCAAGACGTGGGGCCCAAGTGTTCTCCTTGGCAGAGGGCAGCGAGACGCCAGGCATCGTGCCCAGAGCCAGGAAAGGAGGCCCAGCAAGGTCTCAGCTCAGCCCTGCACCCAGCACCGTGCGAGGACAGCTAAAGCCGAGGGCTGGAGGAGGCTCAGAGACTTGCTCAGGATGATGACAGCGCCTGCTCTTCCCAGGGCTGCTCTTCCCTTGTGTTTTGTGAGGGCTCACAGGTCCCTTTATGGACGTTGCTGTTAGGCAAAAGGGCTTTTAAAAGACACCCAACATCTTCTGCCCCAACATCTCATGCTCTCCGCATCAGCCACGTGAGGAATCCCAGGCACCGTTCCCAGCTCCAGGCAGCACTACCTGGGCCATCCCTCGCCTCCAGGCGGCTCCCAGCCCCTCTGCGCGCCCGTGCTGCGGCTGGAGAGCACGGGGCTGGTGGATGCTGTGCAGCGAGCGGGTCTGGCCGCTGGCAGCCTTCTGCTGGAGTCTCCGGTGCTGGAGGATATCAGGCCCAGGGCAGAGCCCACCAGCTGATCGCCAGGCTTTCCACAGGGTTTAGTGGCCTTTGGGTCAAGCCCTTAACTAATTTCTTCCACTTACGCAGGTTTCTCAGCAGCCACAGTCCCAGTGTAGCCTCCACATTCAGCATAGATCTCATCCACCTCCATTTTTTTAATAAAATAATAAAATACGTTTATATATATTTATATATGTACTACGAAAACTGTACAATATTGTATGCAAAAAAAAATATGCATCAGAGGCCATCATGAGTAATGCTATACAAATGAAAGGCTATACTTTGCTGTCGTGGTACCAAATGTTAGCAGCGAAGGATAGACACAAATAGGTGCAGTAAGAAAGCATAGGTTACCCCAAGCCCCTGCCTTGCAGCTCTCCTAAAAAAAATGAAACAGAACAAAATAACCACCTCCAGTGGACAGGCAGGTTGCCAGAGAGCCTGGAGCAAAGGTGGAAACGGTGACCCTCTACAAATCAGGATGGTGCCAGCTGGGATCCTCTCAAAACTGAGGACCTGAGAATAAATCATTCTGTTCCATTTATCTGGGGAGGCTGGAGCCATCGAGACACCCGAATTTCGGCAGATGTATTTGGATGGATGGGCATTGAAGAATGTTCATGGAAAACATCCCTGTGGACCCTGCAGAACTGAGTCTGCAGAGCAGGACGGGGGGAAGAAGCTCTGAAGGATGAGCACACACTTGGTGACCCAACTGTGCCAGAGCTTTGAGTGCGCTGGGCTCCGAAGGAGAGGTCCAGAGCTTGAAGTGCCATGGAGGGTCTTTTCCCACAGGAGGAGCTGCCCAGGCACCGCGGCAGCGTCTGGATGAAGCACCCTTGGATCGTTCCACAAAGTCCTGCCATCTGAACACAAATGTCCCGCTGGCGGGCAGCCTGCCCTGGCTCAGGCCTCGTAGAACTGCCTCTCCATCTGTTTGGTGAGGGTCCCACTGGACATCACGGTCCGGCTCACAAACTCCTTGGTGACCTGTTTGGTGAGGGTGCTGCTGGCGCTCTCCACTCGCTGGGTCGTCATGAGCATGCCGTCTGCAACGAGAAGGTGGTCAGGACACCGCGCTAAGTACAGGGTCACAGGGAATAGGATCTGCTCTACCTGATGATTCCTGGCAGAGGTTTCTCCTTAAATACCACTTTCACTGATGGAAAACCTCCCCAGATCAAGTGCTTCAGTACTTTGCTATGTCAGTCAATAAGATGAATCTCCCAAACTCTCCATGTTGCAGCATGAACCCACGAGTCCATGAACTCAAGTGGGACAACATGGGACAACTACACTGCTGTAATTAAAGATGGTTGATTTTTCCTGCTCTGAAGAGATCTAACCTTGCAGGAAGAGCTATGGTTTGGTCCCTAGGGATAGTCTGGGGGACTCTGAAAACTCAGCGTTCCCTCTGTGACTGGGCAGCACATGGGGAAATGACTGCAGCTGCCTCTGGGGCAGAGCAGGGACACGGTGTCGGAAAGGGTCTGGTCCTCTTCGTCAGTCCCACCTGATGGACCCTCCCTCCCTGCCTTTGGCACTTGAGGTGAAAGCACCCTCAGACCTTTGGACAAACAGAGTTACCCTTTGCTTTCCGAGGGTTTCAAAGCAGACAGCAAGCCCCTACCTGTGAAGTGGGGATCCAGAGAGGAATGGCTGATGGTGGTTTTGGTGGTGTATTCGGTGGGGAAGTTGTACACTTCTTCTCTCATGTACTGCTGTCCTCCAAACTGGGAGAAAGTGCCTGGGGAGAAGGAAAAGGGACGAGTCAGCCAGGAAACGACAAGAAGCTTCCACCTCCTCAACCCTGCACAGTGAGCACCAACAGTCAGCTCAGGAGGCTTCTCTTGCTGACATCAGAGCCAGGCTTAGGAGGAACTGGGAGGACTGGGAAGGTCTTACACCTGTGCAGCGTAAGAAGCTGTAAGACAGAAGTTTCATAGTAAATTAAACACTGGCAGGTTCTCACGATCCTCCCTCATTCAGTGCATGAGGACTGGGACAGTGCTCACAAGGCACAGCATTGTCTTCGTGGAAGACAATGTCTCCGTGTCCTTCACGGAAAATGGAGTCACCACCAGAGCTGGAAAGGGACTCCCTTGTGTTCCCTGCTCTGAGAGGTTTTTTATCTTTGCACCTCCACAACGACATGGTACTGTACCTCCATCCTGAGATTCGATGGTGATGATGCCTTCTCTCTCTGGCCCAAAGCCTTGGGTGGTCTTGGCTTGCACTTTGAACTTGTATGGGACATTCTCACTCAGGTGGGGCACAGTCAGGGTAGTTTCTGGATTGTCTCCTTCGACGTAGATATTCCTGGGCTCCCCTAATCCACACAGACGTACCAGCGGTGAAGACAGACAGGAGTGACAGTCCCTCCAAACACTCCCCCCAGCTCTGGCTGCTGTCTTGGCTTTCCCTAAGCTTCGTGCCACCCGCAGGCTGTATGATCACACCCAGTTCTACCAAGGGTTAAGACAACCCGATTTCAGTACAGTGGTGACCCTCAACAACCAACCTCCACTGGGTTTGGGCTGTAATAAGCTACAGGTCCTTCCTCTTCCCACCACATTTGTTACACCAGACCATACAATGACGCAAAGCATCAGGGTCCAGCAGCTCCCAGGTCTGGAATCAGCCTCATGTCCCCACTTTGTCTGCACTGATGGAAGCAGACAACTTTGTTGCTGGTCACAGCAAAAATGCAGCAAGCTGTCACCTTTGCTGGAGGTATCTTGTGCTCTACACAGGGAACCGGGCTTCCACAGCCTGATACTGTACCTCCTCCATGCAGCATCTCACAGGTGACCATGTAGCCCAAGATGGACCCATTGGGCTTGCGGGGTCTCTCCCAGCTGAGCTGCAGGGAGTCAGGGCTGAGGGCGGTGAAAACCAGTGGTCCAGGAGCACTGGGTGTGCTCAGCGTGAAGGGTGAACCTGCAGGGTACGAGCGAGAGGTCAGTACCACAGAAGGTGGCGAGGAGCAGCCCAGGAGGGGTCTGCACACAGCATTTGTGAAACGAGCTGGAAGGTCTCAGCTATCTAGACAGCTAGTGGAAGGTGAGTGCATGGGGAAGAAGGTCCTATTTCTAAATGAAAGGAAGGAAAGGAGAGCTCAGGATGTGGTAAGGGGAGGGAAAACAGCAAGGCCAGCACTGTAGATAGCTGGAGAGACATCAGTGCCACCCTTCTCCTTGTCCCCCACCCACCTCACCTGGTACAGGGCTGAGCGGGCTCTGCGGGTCCACCTGGGACTCTATGGTGATGACTCCTTCCCTCTCGGGGCCCCAGCCTTCCTCACTCTGCGCCTTCACTTTGAAGATGTAGGAGTGGTTGGGCAGTAGGTCCTCTACCACCACCGAGTTCTGGCTGGGTCTGGGGATGGTGAGTCGGTGCACCTCTCCTGGGACGCACAGGGAAGGGGGATGTCAGCACCATGTTGCAGGCACACAGACAGAGCCACGGCTTTCGCCTAAATGCTATCTCAAACGAACTGCCTGGAAAAGTCACCCAGGGGTCCCTCCCAGCCACCTCCATCACGCCTTGCCACCAACAGCTGCCAGTACAGGACGAGATGTTGTTCCAAAAAAAGCTTGGGATAAACAACAGCTTCTTGAAAACTCAGGGATTTTCAGCTAAAGAGAATTACATTTTCACTAACACTGCCCCAAGTTTCATGTAAAAATAAGAGATTTTCATTGCAATCCTTCCTCCAAGTCCAGTGTGATGAAAAAACCTTCAACTGAGATGTTGGGGCTATTGGAGAACTAGTCCAAGGTTTTTTTGGAGGAGAGGTGACTCCACAAGTAACCCCAGGAATTGTCCCTCCAGCAGAAATGGGGAACAGGAGCTGTGGGGTAGCTGAGACATTTCCTCAAGGCTACACAAAGAGCAGAGTTGGAACCAGACCCCGAATCACAGAATGGTTGAGGTTGGAAGGGACCTCTGGAGGTCGTCTGGTCCAACCCCCCCTGCTCCAGCAGGGTCATCCAGAGCCAGTTGCCCAGGAGAAGACCCAGACCAGACTCTCCACCACCAGAAACTCTCACCACCAATCCCTGGTGGGCACCGGCCGCCTGTTCACTGACCTCCGTTGAGGAGCTGGTACTGCACGCTGTAGCCCTGCACCTCCTTCTCGCAGTGCGGCTCCTGCCAGCTCACCTTCAGGGAGGTGGGTCCCAGGGCAGAGAACACCAGGCGTGTGGGGGTGTCGGGGACGCCCAGCGGCAGCCTGGAGTCTGAGGCAAAAAGGGAACGTCAGAGTGGAGATTTGGGGGCTGGGGGCTAAGGGGACTGGGGGAGAGGAGGGAGTGGCACACACAAGCATGGGATGGTCCTGATGGTCCAGGGAGAACGTGGCGAGATGTCATCTCTGCAAGCCGGCCTGCCATGAGAGGGGACTGGCTGGCTCTGCACACCTACAGTGACATCCCATGGCCTTGGAATGCCAACCTTGGGCGGGACAAGGCCAGGTAAGCTTCAGGCCCCTGCTGTAGAGAGACCAGAGCAGGGCCCTGGGTCCTGTGTGTGGCCCATCTCGCTCACCCCAAAGCACCCTGTCTAGTCTGCCAAATGCTTCGTGAACATCTTCAGATGAGGCTCTGTTAAGACTAACCCTAGTCTACAGCTAAAGCAGCCCAACACCTGCAGGAACTGTTCAACTAGATGGGACCAGGACCATGTGCTCCTGGCTCCCCACCAACTCAGCCCACTGGGACGCAAGGCTCATGGCGAGCACAGCAGCCTCCCAGGCAGGTGACACTTAGGGAACGAAGCCCCTCTTTGACATAGGCTTTGGCCAGGGAGCTTGCAGAGGGACATCTCGTATGGAGCACATGTTCTCCCCAAGAGTCCTCCAAAGGCCTGTGGGGTAAGACTGAGAACAAGAAGCTTGTTAGGAATGAAGAGGATGTGGACAATGAGCTGATCAGCTCGTTAGAGCATGGTGGCAGTGGTGGTGAGTGTTAATCAGCCCAGGTGGGTTGAAACACAGCTGAAGTCACCTGCAAATGGAAAGGTGGTGTGATGGAGGCACAGGCCGGGTCAGGAGGAAGATCAGTGCAGCACACAGCAAGCCATGGAGAGAGGGTTTGGGGCGAGCAGTGGATGGCAAGAGCTCATGGACGGCCGGTGGCTTGGCTGTTATGGGATGCGTGGCTGGGAGGAGACACTGGACAAAGCTGTACCTATGTACTTGCAAATCCCTGCGGACCCATCAGTCATGATTATAGAGTCCCGAAAGCCAGTGCTGGGGTAGTAACCCTTCACCTTTGCCCTGCTCCTGAAACCCACATCCCGGGGCCGTGGGATTGTCCTCCCAGCATCTTCACGGATGGGAGGGAGGAGTCTCCCCGGGTAATCTACAGAAGCGGTGCAAGAGAAAGAGAGAAAAACACCGTTGGAGGCTTCAGAGCGGGTTCAGCCCAGGTGCTGGCTCCTGCAGAGATAACTTTTTAAGGCTCAGATTTGAAGAGCCTTTTAGCAACCTTCTGTCAGCACCAGCTGATGTACACGTGTGGAGCTGGAAGGCAACCATGCTGCTAGACAGAGTAAGAAGAGGCACGTGCTCTTCCCGGAGTGCTTCGTGGTGTGAGAATAAGGATGTAGCTCCCTTTCCCAAGGACTCTGCACATGAGGGATGGGAGCCCTTTCCAAAATGGTCTGGGAGCAGGGTGGCCTTAGCAAAGCACCTACATGTCAGTGGTGAGGACACGACCTCCCAGATCTCTGGTTCCTAGGCCCCCTTAGCTGTGAACACAGTCCTCACCCCAACAGGACTTACATGGGTCCAAAAACAGTCAGGGGGGTGGAAGGGAAGGACAGGTCCCATCACCACAGTACTCACCGTGCCCCATCAGCATTGTGGAGTAGTCTCTCGTCAGTGAGGAGCTCCCCATCACCCTGTGCTCCTGCTGCATGTGTGAGCTCAGCTGGTGGTAGCTGGTGTTCGTTGTCCTCGTCAGCGTGCCGCTGCCACTGCCAGGGAAGGAGAAGTCCACCTGGCCATTCAGCAAGTGCTCTGCGAAAGAGGGAACACCATGAGGAACGTGGCTGTGGACAGGGCTGCTGTTCCAGCTTCCATGGGGAGGAAGCAGGAGGCATCATGGTGCACCCTGCCTTGGCTGCATCCCAGCTTCAGCCACTCTGGAAGGTCATTCTGGAGCGCTACATCTAGAACAAGCCACAACCACCCGACGCAATGATGGGGAAACAAACAGGTAAACGGAGACTTTGCTCTACACCCAGCACCAGGGACACCCATGGTGCCCAAGGTAACTCCAGACCTCGGCCTCGCTGGGGCACTGCCTTGTGGTTCTCGCCATGTTCTCTTACATCTCTCCTTTGACGCAAGCACAGGTTTATAATTTCAGATTAAAAAAGACAGTGGAAGAAAACCAGCCCTTTATGGAGGCGGTTTCTCTAAATCTCACTCTGGATCCCATCTCAACTGGATCTGAAAAGCAAACTTTGCTTCATTGTCCTGGTCCTTGACAAACCCCCATCCCTTCCCAGCAGGCCAGGAGAGATCAGCTACCCACGAGAGAGTGATTTCTGTTTAACAGTCCAGTAGATCCGCCCAGAAGCTCAGGGCACTTAATTAAGGTGAGGAGCTGCCCTTCGAGGTGGCACTTAGCAGGTCTCATCTGGGTTTGCTCCTGCCTTGAAGGTCCAGCCTTTTGTAGAAGCAACTTGCTAGCAGGCTCCCAAGTCCATGCCGAGATGGGGGTTACCTTGACACTCTTGTGAGCAGACACACCAGGACAAGGTTTTGAAGCAGACTACAGCACGTGAACAGTGCGTCACACCAACACGAGGATGGGCACACGAGGGGAGGAAGGGGACAGGTACTGGGGCAGACCCCAGCTGCCAGCCCCTCGGCTCAGAGCAGGACGAGACAGGACACTCAGTGCCGTAATGACGCTGTCCTTCACCTGCTTGGGGCCGGAGGGTCCCGCTCCTCGTCAGGCTGCCAGTAGCCACGTCGCTGTCCTCCTCACGGAGGAGACCCTCGGTGTCTGAGGAGAGGCGGCTGCTGCCAGAGAGGCGGGGAATGGTTTCAGGTGGGAGCCTCCAGGTGATGCGGCGAAGATCCAAGTCTTCTCCCAGCAACTGCACATATTTCCACTTGGAGCCTTTTGGGACAACGCAAGCACTGGTGTTGGCATGATCTGCAGGGGACAGAGTGGGCTATCCACCACCTTCGTGCTGCTTGCTGGGGAGGGGAAGGGGCAGGCGCCAGTGGGAATGACACCCGTTCACAGCCCGTCTCGCCAAGTGTTGGCTGATGAGTTCAGGCGGTGCAACCATTGTGTGACTGGTAGATGGAGGGAACGTGACATGCATGGGGTTCCTCAACCCTAGGACTGTCTTCCAGCCCTGCGTCCATCACAACAAAAGGCAAGAGTCGAAGTCCCACCACACGCCTGTCCCTGTCACGAAGAGTCTGCGACAATTGTCCTCTGCTCAGGAGAGGTTTCCTCACTCTTTGATGTGCACACAGGATGGTTGAACTCTTGGCGTTCCTATTACCTCTGCTCCCTGCAAGGACCAGGGGCTTGCTCCTGGATCCCAGGCCCTGGAGAACCCCCCTGAGAAAGACCCTCCAGATCCTACTGACAAGCCTCATCATTTCACTTATGGCCCATCTTCCCCGCGTTGGCCCAGTACAAGACAAGGGAGCCGGCCTCATTCAGAGAGTGAAGCGATGGAGGAAGAGAGGCCAGTGCCTCCCCAGCACTTGGTGAGTTCCCTCCTGTTGGCTTGGCCAAGACTCTGAGCATCCAAGGGACTCAGAGGTCTGTGCCTTGCCAGTGCTTGTTTGCTGACAGTAACTCTCGTGGTCCAGCCAAATGGCAACAGGAAGGGAAGATGAGCAGGGAGGGCCATGAAAAGCTCCTTTTTCACCCCACGCTGAGATTTCTCGTTGCCTCATGGCTAAGACAAGGAGGCACTGGTCTTATTTACACCGTGACTAGTCAAGTGTTCCCATGGATGCAGCTACTGTGCTTTGGAAAGGCTGATCTCCACCATCTCTGTGACTTGGATCTCCTCATCTCCATGAGGAGGAAAGGAGCAGTGAAGCTCATTGCTGAAAGCTGTTGTTAAGGAAAATGAATGTTAAAAGTGGACTTCACAAAACTCAGAGCAACATACCTGAATCATCAGAGACACTGGGATGCTTGCTGCCAGCTGTGGAGCGAAGCACATCTGTGCTGTACATCAGGTAGCTGTCGTAGTCTTCACCTCCCTCAGCATCAACAATGGGGACGTCAGGGATGATGGGGACTGGAGAAGAGATGGAAAGTGCCGTTAGACAGGCAGCTCAAAACCACACAGGGCTCCCACGCTCAGGTTGGCCTTCCACTACCACTTCCACTCCACTGCCTGGAGTGGGTAGGATGCAGTGAAGCAGCTGGGGTGATGGGGAGCGCTCCCCACTCAGGCAGGGCAGTAACTCACTGGACATTGGGCGCTTGGGCTGCGTAGCGAGGTTGATGGTGGCTTCTCTCTCAGGTCCCCAGCCGGCACTGTTTCTGGCCTTCACCATGTAGCGATAGGGCTGGGACTCCCGCAGGTTTTCTATCAGCACCATGCGCTTCTTCGGGTCTTCAACCAGCACCTTCTTCACTGGGCCAATGGGTACTGCAAATATGGGTGTACACATCACCCATGAGGTCACGAGATACAGAGGACCCCACAGCACCCCACCCTTGGCCAACAGGCTCGCTGAGGTTTGATGTCAGGACAGAGCCTGGCTCTGGGACAAGGTGCAGAAGCTATTTGGGCTGCTCACGACAGGCGTGACATCATCTCGGGGAAATTCCCAAACTGAACGCTGAAGTCAACCTACAGCAGAGGTCTCCTGTTGCTGGTGTGTCACCAAATAGCATCTTATTGGCACCCTAGCCCTAAGTCTAGACCTATGAACTAAGTTTTTAAGATGAAAACCAACACAAAACACTATGGAAGTGAATGGGAACTGAGAGTGCTCGGCTTTGCAGGATTAAATCCTGGGTGGTGAGTTCTGTACTCCCTCCATCAAGAAGTGACCCCTCCAGATCCCAGTTTTCACAAGAAATGTGCTTGGAGCTGTTCTGGTTCTGCTGCTGGTTGGGACCAGCCCAGCCTGCAGAAAGTGTACTCCAGCCCTCAGCCTGGCTGAGCTGCCCCAACTGCCCTCGTCAGAAAATGAGCTCTTACCATTGTCCTCGTTAACAAGTCCATAACTGACTTCGTAAGCTGTGATCTCCCCGTTGGTTTCTGCAGGCTCAGCCCAGCTCAGCTGCGTCACAGTGGAAGACACGACGTTGAAAGCCAAGCGGCCAGGCTCGCTGGGGACTGGAAAGGCAAGAGCAAAGAGTCCAGGTTACTGCAAGTCAGGAGCCAGAGCACACAGATGCCCAGAGCTCCCCGGATCACAGCTGGGTCGCAGTGGGAGCTGCTCAGTGCTCATCCCCAAGACCATCAGAGCTGGAGCCCTGACCCCATGCTGGATGCACAGGCACCAACTCGCTCCCACATGGTGGGAAGCAAAGTGCAGAGTTGCTCACCATCCTCAAGCGTGCGGCAGTGGATGATGTCGGAGTAAGCCCCTTCACCCATGGCGTTGTAGGCACAGACTCGCATCTCGTAGTCGCAGAAGGGGTAGAGGTTACTCAGCTCTGCCGATGGTGCTTTGACATCGATGAGATGGGCTTCTGACTCAGGGTCCCCTTGGATCCAGTATTTCACCTGGCAAAGCAAGAGCAAGCCATGATTCCTTCAGATCTTCACCCCATCTCTTACTAGACCTGCTCTGGGAAAGCTGGGGTGTTGTGCCATTCCTCTGAAATGGAAGGCCAGGACAGTCTGGGCGTTTTATGGTAAGCGATGGAAAGGAGATGAACCCACCAGGAATCTTTCCTGCAAATCCCACATCCACCCAGCAATGGTCCCTCAAGGATGGAGGGGGCCAGAAGGGGTGAGCTTGCTCCCTCCTTTGGGTTTCTTCTCACCATCCCTTTGGCACAAATGACTGGGTGTGTGAAACACCCCCAGGATGGGACCCACACCCTCTCCTGGGATCCACTCACCCCTTACCTTGTATCCCAGAGGTTTTCCCGGTGGAGGAAACCAGCTGAAGCGGATTTCCCTGGAGCTGTGAGCGTGGGCATTGGGATTAAGCGGTGCACTCAGGCGGCCTTTGGGGGACTGGGAGACCTGGCCCAGGCCAGTCATCGAGGGGACGCCATCCACCACCTCTGCAGACACAAGGAAGAAAGGGCACATCAGTGCTAGTCCCCCAGGGGGAAGGAAAAGAAGGAAGCGTGTCTCTCTCCGGCACTGCCCGGCCATCCCGAGTGAGCCTCTCAAAGCATTTCTGTGGGGTCGATCTCCATCGTAGGGAAGGGAAACTGAGGCACTTGGTGATGACGTCCCCCAAAGCCACACAGCAAGCTGGCACGAGAGTCAGGCTCAGACCCTCCAAGTCCTGCACCTCCTGCTGCTTCTCACAGGCTGTCCAGGTAGGAAGAAGTGAGGAGACCACCTTCTTGCCTCTGAAAATCTTTAGCTCTGTCTGAATGTATTTAATTATTCTTCAACGTCTTGATTGGCTGCCCTGTGCCGCCACGAGAGAAGACGGAGATGGGCAGAGCCTTCTCAAGTTGCCCAGTTGCTTCTCATGGAAACCCACCAAGTCCAGCCAAGAGCTCTCTGGAGCCTCTCTAGCCTCAGTGCCTGCCCCTGAAGTGGTTCTGGTTGGCCCAGTGACAAGGGACTTTCCTGTACCCCCAGTACTCATGACCAGTACTGTGGTAGATACCTTTATGTTATCGACCCACTTGATGACAACAACCCTTACAGCTCTGCTTGTGCAGCCACAGGAACCACCAGGCACATCTCATGGCAAGTCCCACCTCTCCCCTATTTTTATAGCTTTTTATTCAAATCCCCAAGGAAAAGGAATGAAGAATCTACTCTATTTCCTTTTGCAGCATAGATTATCCATGTTCTTCCCACCCATTGTCTGTACCCACTGAGGCCTCTAGAGGGAGGCCCAAATCTACCCGTCGGAGCTGGAGGAGCCTCCTCATGGTCGCTGCTTGGGTGAGGAGCAGGGCTGAAGCTCCACACACCACCTCGGGTGGGCTGGGCCGCTGTGGGGGTCCCACCCCGCTGCTGCCATTCCCCACCGCCTGGCTGCCAGCCCCTACCTGGGTCATCGATGGTCACCGTGGCCTGGGAGTATCGGCCGATCTTGGCGCCGTACTTGGGATGGAGGAGGTCGATGGCGAACTGCTTGAGCTGGTAGTTGTGTAGGAGGGTATCTATTTCGGTCAGCTCCAGCAAGGGGACCTGCACCTCCTTTCGGGTCTCCCCGGGCTGGAAGACCAGGTCACCCTCTGTGAAGATGTAGTCCTGGAGGAGAAGAAGAGGTGTGTGATTATAGCCCACAGCATCCACGAGAAGGGTCCCGGAGAGCTTCCCCTCGTCTCCCAGTGAACCCCCACTTGCCTCCCAGTGCCCACAGCTCAGGGGGCAGCCGGTACCTTCTGTCCCAGGTAGTGGCAGCCTCTCTGGTCCCTGAGGCACGGGGAGCAAGGGATGGAGGGGAATGTCTGCCCTTGTGCTGACCTCAAGGCTTGGGTCTCCCCTCTCCCAGCCACATCCCCTTTGAGCCTGACCAGCTGCTCTTCTGCAGCCCCAGGGCCGGATCCTTCCCAGCCCTCTGTGCCCGCTCGTTCCTGCCTGCCAAGGCCAGAAGCATCATCCTTACCCTGCCATTCTTGGCAGTGAGATCTCGTGTCCTGTACGTGACTTGGGATTTCCCGTTGTCTATGATCTCCCGGAGGACAGGGATCTTGGCCACCTTATCAAAGCGGCTGTGGGAATAGGCTGGCTGCAAGAAGGTGATGAGGCTGCTGGCTGGAAGGGGCAGGAGAGAAGGAATGTGTAGAGCAAATACATGAAGAGTCACATTACAAACTCACAGGTGTCCTCCCTGAACAGGGTTTCTGTCGCCCATGGGTGTGAACTGTGTATGAAATATTACTGCATGGGCTGGAGACTTTACCATTCCTGACTCTTGCTCCCTGCTCAAAACAAGCAGATGGGAAGCAAAGGCAAACTGCTGGGGACATTCACCTGCCCCAAGCACAGCACAACAGCAAAGAGGGTTTACTTTACTCCAGCAACGTATGAACTAGAGCAGCAGAAGCATACAGTCAACCCTGGATCTGCCACGGAATTGGTAGTATCTAAACCTGTGGTGGTCAAATGTTTGGGTCTCCGTCACCAGGGATGACAGCCCTCTCTGGATGCTTTAAAAGATGCTCTAGTTTAGACCCAGGTGACTTACGATAAGAGTCACTGGGCAAGTCTGTGGCCTGTGATCTGGGGGAGCTCAGGTAGGGAGTCTGCACCCTCCTTAGAAACCACACAAGTCCGTCTGGACATAGGACCCACAAACACCCTTCGTCTCATGCCACAGTTGCAGCCCTTCACCTTGTTCTTTGATGATGGTGATGTTGACAAGCCTGCGTCCAATCTCTGCAATGCCACTGGGGACATCGATGGCCTCCACCTGCAGCTGCTTCTCATCATCATCATCCTCCCTGATGAAGAGTGGGACACGGACATCAACCAGCTCCACGGCCTCTTGGAACTCCACCATCCCGTGAGCATCTAGGGGAAGGGGCAATGGTGAGAGGTGGGAAATGTGCCCCCTGCCCAGCCAGGAGGCAGCGCTGGGCTCTGCTCCCTACCTTGGTCCGAGGTGACAGTGTAATAACCCGGTGAAACCTTCAGGTCGTTGAAAGCCTCGTGGGAAACGTGCTTTTCCGTCACTTTGATGATGTCTGGCTTGGCTGAGCGAGGGGCGGTGAGCACTGTGTCCACAATGGTGTGGTCCTGCCTGTGGCCGGCGGGAAGAGAAAGGCGGGTAAGAGCCAAGGCCAGGGTAGCTCATCTCGCGTAGCAGCTGGAGGGGCTAGCGAGTGCGGGGGCATTCAGCCACCCCACACGTGTGTGCACAAAGAGGGAGAAGCAGCACAAGAGAGGGCTGCAAGTTCCTCTTACCTTTTCCCAGAATTGGGCTGTAACCTGGGGGTGGAAAAAACCAAATCAGAGTGACTAACGCATTTGGGGAGACAAAGTTCTGCATGAATCACAGCCCGGTGCAGGTCTGAGCTGCGGCAGCTGCCCTGCGGGTGCCAACCCATCCTGCGGAGCCCATGGCCCCATCACACGTTTCCTCCTGCCTGGCTGCTCCCTCCAGCCCTGGGTTTCCCAATGCAATGAGGAACGTGCCCGTGGGGAACATTCACATCTGGTCAGAGCCGTGGGGAAGGGACAACACTCCCTGCTCAGCGCCGGCGTCCCCAGACTCCTCCGTCCTGCGCCAGGCACTCGTAACTTTGCACAGGGCTGAAACTTTCAAAGTCAATGGGAATTTTCCCGTTGAGCACCATGCAACCAGGACTTGTCCCTGTCTGTAGGAGTCTCAGGTCCAAAGCCAGGTGCAGCTGAGATCACCTGCACAGCTGGGTGGGCTCTGCTCTGCAGCCCTGGGTGGGTGAAGCACCGCACCGGGCTTGTGCCTGTGCCGGGGATGTCTCACAGACCACGCTCCCTCCCAGCACCCCAGATTTCACACCCCAGCCCTCTGGTCCACTCCCTCATCAGCAGGGCCCTGGGGGAACCCTGCCCCGCAGGAGGTCTCTCCCCCAGTGACTCACCTGAACTTGGTCTGCTGGAGCTTGTGGCAGCCAGGGATGTGCTTGAAAACGTCATTCAGCTGCAAGGAGCAAGAGGGACTTTCACAACACATCCCTTGCTGACCAGGGATGTGTTCAGCGAGCAGACGCTGCTGCCAGCAAACACGAGAGCCCTCTGGCCACCCCAGGTCCCCCCACCTCTCCCTGCCACGCCAGGCAGAGACCACCCCATGGCTTCTCCCCAGGAGGTGGCAAGAGGCTGCAAACTGAGGCCAAACAGGAGCTTCAGACCACGTGCCCCGAAGCAAGCCTCAAATCTCACCAACGTGATGCTTTGATAATTCTCACAATTGCGATCTTAAAATTTGTGCTTTCTTTCAGAAAGAGGAAAAATTGCTTCTTCCTTTCAAGAGCTGCCTGGGCTCTCAGGGAAGGGGCCCTGCCCCAGTCCCACCCCGAGCCCCCCTCGTGCCCCGGGCTCGTACGTTGTCCTCCACTTCCTTGCGCAGCTGCTCGCACTCCCGGGTGTCCGGCTTCACCAGGTTCTGGGTGAAGAGCCGGGTCAGCCTCAGAGACAGCCCGTAGGGAACTGGAAAGAGAAATTCCCAAGTCAAACTTCTTCCTTCTTGGTCAGGGAAATAACCCATCCAAAAGCTGGAAGCATGGGGACACACATGATGCTCAGTGTCCAGACCCTGTATCGCTAGCACCCAAACCCCATAGCACCAGCAGAGAAAACCCTCTGAGAACTGGAGGACTAACTGGGAAGTGCTCTGCCAGATCCAGCAAAGGAAAGTCAAAGTCCAGTGGTGGCTCTGGACTGATGAGGCAGCAAAAATCAAGGCTGGGTCACTGAGCTAATGAGACTAGGACACGTGCAGGGTACATCCACCACGTGGCCAGGCTGTCAGGAGGTCTCCAGGGCTGGAAACAGGAATGTGCTGCTCAGCTTCCCCCAGGATAGAAGCAGATAAAGGAACAACCCCCCTTGCAATTGGGCTTGGGGGTAATGCCGTGGCTGCTGGAGCTGGGGGCCACCACCAAGGGTTCGTGTCCTTTACGGCACGCGCAGTTCTCTCCTCTGTGCCCTGTTGCTCAGATGTGGCACTTACTGAGATCTTTGGGGTTGGCGGCAGTGAGGGAGGTGAAGCCCTGCTTGTGAACATTGTTGTTGATCTTCCAGCGGACTGTGTCCCGACCCTTGAGGGACCCGCTGCGGACCATGGGGGTGTCCAGGTGGTCAGAGGACATAAGGCTGTGGCGAAGCATGTAGTGGTCCTCCTTGAAGCCAACGGTGCGACCTGCAGAGCCAGGGGTAGGGTCAGAGTCTGGGCAGACTGGGACAACGCCAGCCATCAACTTCCCAACACTGGAGACTTTGTTCTGGGGAATCTTGAGGGCTTCCACCACACTAAGGGTGTTGGGACATCAGGGGTGGAGTGGGCAAGGGGTGTCCATGAGTGGGGAGAGCACATCACACCACCTAGGCATTACAAGGGACACGGGTCAGGGGAGAGCCAGCAGCGGGATTCCCAGCAGGGCACACCGGGGTGGGGCGGGGAGGAGCAGTAGCCCAAGAGCTCCTTGGCTCAGGCTCTCTGCTAGGAGCTTTTCCCCTGATCCACCTCCCCAGCCCAGAGAGGAGGAGGAGGAGGGACGCTTATCCCAGCATGCCCACCCCAACCGGGGAAGGCAGTGAACCCCACGGATCCCTCTCCCCCCCAGTTCAAAGGGCTGGTACCTCGTGCGCAGCAGGGAAGCAGGGCCAGGCAAGCCTAGAAAACAAATGGCCAAAGACACAATCACTTTGCAGCCAAGGGCACAAAACCCCCCACATCTCCAGCTGGGAGGATTCACGTCAGCAAGGATGGGTGGGCAACGGATCGATGGGGCTCTGGAAGCTGATTTTAGCCAGGCATCCCTTCAGTGGGGGAAATCCCACAGCAACTCATGTCAGTGACAGCAGAGGTGCTGGATACCACTGGGACTCAGCCCCTGTCAATCTGGCCGTGCTAGAGGCTGGGTGGATTCTGGAAATTTGTCACGTTTTTGGCCTTTATCTGGTTCTCTCCCCAGGCTGGGGCATCTGGCCGAGACGCTCACCTTGCAGCAGGCGCAGAACTTCCAGCAGAGCAGCAGCAGCAGCCCCAGGAGCAGGATGAGGAAGATGAGCAGCGGGATGAGCCAGAGGAAGCTCCCCGGCGGGCACTCTGCAAGCGAGAGCAGCGTCACTCCCGGGCATCAGCCCCCTGCGTGGGGTGTGCAGGGAGGGAGTGGGGAGGCAGGGCAGAGGGGGAAGGCTGGACCGCAGCTCTTTGAGGGATGGAGCAGCCTGGTTAAGCTTGGGTGCTTCTCTCTTGGTGCTCACAACGAAAAGTGCTGTTCAGGGAGAGCTATCGCACCTCTCTGCTCACATCCAGCCACCCCAAGGGGCTGTTCAGCACCTTGCATCAATCCCTGCCCGTGCTGGCAGTGAAACAGCACTGATCTCTAAAGGTGCTGGTCTCTGAGGATGCTACACTCCACTCCTTGCCATTCATGTGACAGGCAATGCCACCCACCCTGTCCCGCAGGAAGGTGGGCGGGGGGTACCGCCTGCAGCTGACCCTGCCCAGGGGCACAGCAAAGGGACAACACGGGGATCAGGGGTGCTGTGGAGCAGGTCACTGCTGATCCAGACCCCAGGCTGGACAGCCCCTCCTGCCAGGTCCCTGCTCACCTTTTTTCTTCTGCACGCGGACGGTGGTGTTGGGGACGACAGTGGGGTCTCCCTCCAGGGTGTAGTGGTACGTGCAATCATCCTCCTCGTCCTGAAATGAGCAGTACTCGCCGGTGTCCTCTGCAGAGAGAGGGGACATGGTTGCAAAGCCGTCAGGACCAGGAAAAGCTTGGGGAGCAGCCCCATATGCACACACACGGGGCAGGGCCCACGGGAGACACGCCACATGTGTCTGCACCCAGCTCCGCTTCTCCTGGTACCTTTCTCCAGCTCTTCCACCATCTGGAGCTGGAGGCGGCAGGTGCTGCAGTTCCCTTTCATGCTGCCTGTTCCCCAGGCCTGGCAGCGAACGCAGTCCCGGATGCTCTCGCACACAGCCTGGAAGCCCTGGGCAGAGAGGCGAGGTGGGACAGTCAGCAGACAGCCCACGGGGAGCGAGGGAGGCCATCGCCTCCGAAAGGCAGAGCTGGAGAGGCAACGCGCTGTCCTCAGCCCAGCGCCAGAGCAAGGTTGAACAGAGAGCAAGCAGCTAACGAAGCCGGCTCCAAAATCTCTTATACCAACAGCCTGCATTTGGGCAGCGATTTTAGGTGGCCTTCCCAAAACACGACCAAGCCAGCTTTCTCCACTCCCAACTGTGGGACTGGCCCATGTTTGTCAATGGGGAAACAGGCACGAGACCATGAGATGTTTTTTTTCCAGTCTCGAGACAAATCAGAACAAGCCAGGAGCCAAGCCTCAAGCCTCTGCCCTTCACCTGCGCGCAGATAAACACAGACGGACATTCAGCAGCTGCTGCTGGTGAACTGGAGGGGAAAGAAAGCCCACGGCTGCAAAGCAGCTCCCATACCCGACCCTTCCTGGCCACTGAAAGCGGGACAGGCAAGACTAACCCCTGCTCAGGATTTTGCTCCTGACCAAGATGTGCCTTCATCCCTGCTTTCCTTTCTTTCCCCAGAGGCTCTACGTGGGAAGGAGAAGTGATAAACCCAGAGGAACCCAGGCTAAACCTCACCAGGGAGTAGCTGATTTCGCAGGTGGAGCTGGTGTACAGCGAAGCCTTGTCACAGATGCATCTGCCGCATTCGCACCTCCCATGGTTATTGCAAATGCCCTGGGAGGGAAAGGTGACAGTTAGCATCCAAGCAGACGTGCAGCGGCACTGGGAGTCAGCAAGGTGCCAGCTCCCAGCGGCCCTGAGCTTCAGGCATGGAGGCAATTCGCTACAGCCCTGCCTGCTCCGGCCGTCCCTCGCGCAGGCAGGGCCGGACCTACCCCTCGGCTGTCGATGCAGGTGTCGTTGCTTGTGGGACATTCGCAGCCCGGACCCTCCCAGCCGCTCTCGCACACACACGCACCCCTGGAGCAGCGACCGCGATCTGCAACGCGAGAGGAGGCATGACCCAGGGACCGGCGCTGCGCTGCTCCCTTGGCCCTGCTCGCAGGCTGCCCCGGCTCTCCCGCTTCCCTTGGGGTGCAAAGGGGCTGCAAACAGACTCCACAGCATCCTCCCTGCACATTTTTCAAGCGCAGAGTCCCCACAGCCCATCGCCGCTCACTCAACCCCCCGTGCCAGTGCCAGCAGCCCAGGGACACCCTGCCTATGCCACCAGCACGGAGCGGGGCACAGTGCGTGCCACAGCTGGGGGATGCTGGGGGTGGCGGGGCTTCTCTCACCATTGCAGAGGAAGCCGGAGGTGCGTGGGCACTGCAGGACGTCGTACTCGCAGAACGTCCCGTCGAAGCGCTGCGTCAGATCCTCGGAGTAGCACTGGCACTTCCCGCACAAGCACTCGCCCCGGCCTGAGCATGGCTCCACGTCCCCAGGGCGGATGCAGGCTTCATTGTTGGGGGACGATGCTGGAGAGCAGTTGCACGTGTCCCCTCGCCTGGTGGGGAGGAAATGGTGCTGAGAGAGGTGGGAGCAGAGCGCAGGACAGCAGGGTCCTGGCCTGGGGACTGCACACAGGCAGGATGCCCAGGGCACGAGCGTGTGTTACTGTGGGTCCCCAGACCCAGCAGGAACCCTGGGAGGGGTACGGGGCTGGACAAATCCTTTACCAGCCCAGGTGGCAGATGCACTGTCCGCAAACGAAGTCTCCATGGGAGCTGCACTTGGGTGAGTTAAACTCTTGTTGCTATAAGAAAAGAGAGAAGAGATGTTTCCACATGGGCTTAGCTGCCCCCAAGACCATTTCAGGAATCGGAAAGGCAGATCTAGGGGCAAAGTTTTGCCCACAAGACTGAGCTCTGCCGTAGGACAACATGCCCAGCTTGGTACGGGCAGTGGTGAAGCTCTCCTTGGCCAGGCTGAGCCTCTGCTGAGCAATGGTGAAGGGTCAAGCAGGACCCATATGCACCAGCCAGCGCGTTCCCACCCCAGGCTGGCCAGGAGGAGGTCACCTCTCTGCAACACGCACCCCCACGTACTTGTTCACAAGGGCACACATCACAGATGACAGAGGCTGTGACTTCGAGGTTGTCGCTCAGGGACGAGGGTTTCACGTGGATAACTCCCTGCCGGTCTTTCTCAGGGAGGCTGCAGACGTGCTGCCCGCCGATGTACTCCAGCGCCTTCACGCGCATGTTGAACTTGCCCTGGAAGGAAGGGACACGCCGCAGGGCTGAGCCAGCTCTGCTGGACCGTGGCTCGGCCAGACCGACCCCAGGTGAAGAAGGAAGGAGGGACGCAGCGGAGGGCTCAGCCCCTCGCACACGCCTCCCCTCCAGGGCTGCCTGGGGACTCACCACTTTCCCACGGGTGATGTTGAAGGAGCCAGATTCTGTCTTTTTGTACATCGAGGAGGTGAACTCTGTCTTCATGGCTTTGGGGACAAAGTCAGCCCGGATGTCCATCTTGGAGCGGATGCGCTGGGTGGCAGAAGACCATCACAGCATTGATTTTCAGCAGTAGCCCTGTGACCACCCTACAGCCTGCCCCAGAGGGGCCGCATCCTGCCTGCTCTCCTGGGCAGGAGGAGCCCACCCTCTGCCTTCCCTGGGAGCAGAGGAAAGCCCCAGAGTGCAGTTACCTCAAAGGCTGTGCGGAGCAGCTCCACGATGTTGGAAGAGTCCTCCTGGAGCACCCCGATCTCAGAGACGGGGAAATACTTGTGCAGCTTCTGCAACGAGACAGGAGCCCCCTGAGCCAAAGCCTTGAGAAACCTCCTCTAGCACTGAAGTGGGCTCTGCTTTGAGCAGGGCTTGGACCGGAGACCTCCAAAGGTGCCTTCCAACCTAAATGACTCTCCAGCTCTGTGTCCCCACTGCTTTGCAAGAAACAGACACCAACACGGAGGGCCTCTAGAAGCCCAGATTCCTGCACCCAGTACTCACCCTGAGACCTCCCACAACCAGAGCAGCCCCCCAACACACTATGGCACCCCTCCCAAAGTATCAAGGTGGTGGTTCAGCACTTGGGGACAAGAGATGGGAGAACACTTTCTCCTCACAGCTGAGCTGCAGGCAGAGGAGCAATGGTCCTGGAGGAAAGGTAAGCCCACAGGGCACCACCGCCGTGGTGTCCTCACCTCATAGTAGCTGTAGGAGTGGTTGGTGACAGCAAAGATGGGGATGATGTTGTGTTGGCCCAACAGGCGCACCAGGGTGGGCACCGAAGGATAGTCCTGCTTGGTGTCATACACGTAGGTGCCTTTGGTGTCTAGGTGACACTGCTCATCATTTCTCGCCAGGATCCCTGCCAGGACGTTGGTACCATCAGCTTCATAGTGAAAGGCAGATTCGGTGGAGAACACGAGCAGGTGAGTGCTGTCCTTCCTCCAGCCGATCTTATCCTACAGCCAGGGAGGGAGAGAAGAAACCTTTATCTCTGTGCCCCCCAAACCACTGCACAGCACTTGCACCCGTTGGCAGGCCAGCACTGGCAGGAGCTGGAAAACCCAAGGGGCAAGGCACCACCTCCACTTGGCAGCAAACGCAACCGCCTGCGTGGCCCTGGGAATCCAAGCCAGCAGGTCTCCGCTTCCCCCACCTGCACCCCCAACGCACAGGGTGTCTCCCAGCAGCTCGGTGCCAGGCACATATAGGTACAGGGGGCAAGCCCACACTTTTCTGGACGTGTTTGGAGCTGTGCTCATCCCTCAGCCAAATGGCCAAGCCCAGGTGGGCTGTTTTCCAGGGAGCAGAGTTTCAGCACCACAGGCACAAAGCGGGACAGAGCAAAGGGCACATGCAGGGCGCCCAGCAAGCAGCTCCTGTGCTGGGGATCAAACACCAGAGATACACATGCAGACGGTCTAAGACCTAGGAAAAACCGGGAATGCAAAACAACTCGCACTGGGAGTGTGCGGCTGGGTGGGCAAGAACCGACTGTAGCTGAACGTACAACCTGGGCTCCCTGACTGTCTCGTCAGCTGCCCAGCATGCTGCTCTTCTGCTCATCACCCAGCATCAAGAAGATCCCCTCATTAAAAGCGGAGCCCTGCCCACACGGCTCCTGCATCCCTGGCCACCATCACCTTGCAAACAGCTGTCTGCAGGATGGCATCGAAGCCGCCCTCGGGGGCATCCAGGTTGCCGGAGATGCGCTCTTTCCTGAGCTCCTGGCTGAAGTAGTCGATGTTGCTGGTCAGGCGGATGACGTTCTTGAAGGAGAAGGGGGAGTCGGCGTTGTTCCAGGGCTCGCGCAGCCTAGGAAAGAAGGGGAGAGCAGGGTTTTAGCGGGGGGCAGGAGCAAAGGGATGCCTGGGTGCAAGCAGAGGAAGTGTGGGGAGAGCACCCGGGGGCTGGGGAGTCGCTCAAGGGAAGACACGAAGTTGAGTTGGCAAGCCATCGGCACTGAGAGGGGGAGGCGATGAGGGCAGACATGGAGGAGAAGACAAGACATGCAATCTGTCGTGGCAAAGCAGGGAAGGTCTGAAAGCGGAGGAGGACACTGGTGGCATTGGCACGGTGCTACAGAAGCCCTGAGCACAGGGTGGGGAGGCCAGGGGGGACATTCACAACGAAGGGAGAGAAATGGACGGAGGCTCTCACACCGCGGGCACCAAAGGTCAGGAAAGCCACGGAGAAACAGAAGGTGCCTGCCCTCCCCTCTCCGCTCCCACCCCGGGGACCCATTGGCCTCACTCACTTCTCAGGTCTCATGTCTGTCTGAGGGGATGAGACTTTGTCCACAAACTTGCCGAATCCAATGGTGTAATTGGAGGTCAGGGCTTGCAGGAACCCCGCTGAGAGGAGAGGAAGGGAGGGAGGAGGAGGCACGTGAATAAAGAGATGTCTGTGAGGTCGCTGCCCCAGAGAGAGAAGTCCTTTCCTGGGCATCTTCTCTTCTGGTCAGATCTTAGATGAGACTCCCAAACTGTCAGCTTTTAAGCTCCTTGGCCTTGGGGCTTGTCTTTTTTTGGGGTAGAAGCCTATACCACCTTTGGTAGCCCCTTTCCAAGACTAGAGCTTCTGCAATAGCACGCACCACACCTATAGGTTCAGGATGCCAAAGCCACTGCACGGCTCAACTCCGCAGGGCACCAGCCCCGAGCTGGGCTGAAAGCAGAGAGCTCCAGGGATGGTCCCTGCAGGGCCAGGAGAGACATCCCCCCACAAAGCTGCACAAAGCAGCGATAATAAGAAACTCTGATTACAACAGACGCCTCTCGGCCCTTTGCCAGTTGCATCCCTTTCTCTGGTGCGGGCAGAGAACTCGCAGCCGCGGGCAGCGGCGAGCTGCCTGCCTTCACCAGCACAGGAGCTGGCTCCCCTCTTCTCCCAGCTCTGGTCTCACCTAGGTTTTGGCCCATGCTTTTGAGGTTGTCCAGATCATCAGACATAGAGTAGGAGAAGTCCATGAGAATGTAGAGATCCACAGGGCTCTCCAAGGGCTGGAAGACATCCATGTCGAAGCTCATCTCCTCCCCAGCTCGCAGCCGCATGAACATGCTCTGGGGGGACACCTGGGTCCTCTTCAGGGACATGTTGATACTGAAATTCTGTGAAGAAAGAGTGATGTGAAGGGGATGGACTCCAACTCCTGCGGAGATGCAATGAGGAGGAGGCAAGGAGCAGGGAGATACGTGGGAAGTGGGAAGGCAGGGATGATCGCACTCCCTTCCCTCACGTAGAGCCGGGGACCGAGGCAGCCTCCCCGGCGTCCAGCTGGGCGCCTCCTCCAGACCTTGGCATTTTGCTTACATCTGTTTTGCCTGAAAAGCCACCCCAGCCCTAAGCGATCAGGGCTGGTTGCCAACAGGTTCATCAGCTAGCAAAGGCAGAGCATTGTTTTTTAGTAGACCCTACATAAACAGAGGTCTGGACTTTGTATTTTTCCTGCTGAAGACTCTAGAGGAGGATGAGGGACATGAAGGACGCTGGGAATGGTGGGACCCCTCAGGAGAAGCCGAGCAAGGGCTGCCTCCCCAGCACCCACCTGCTGGGTCCGCATCTCGCCCCTGGTGTACACGATGCTGGCCTCCCTGCAGCCGTACCGCAGCAAGTTCTCCCGCAAGTCGCAACGGGGCTCTTTGAAGCTCTGCGAGGAGCAAGAACAACATTACAGCCACAGAAAGCAGCAAATCCTCCATGCGAGGGGGGAAGGCTCTTGGCAGGGTCCTCTGCTGAGACCATTAGCGAGCCTTCGGGAGCAGGAGAGGGGCAGAGATGGGGACGAGCCTCACACAGAAGAGCCAGTGTCCCCCAGCACCAGGGCAATGCGACCACCAGTGAGTTACTGGGTTGTCTAGGTTAAGACTCTTCCTCCATCCCTTGCACCCACTGTTTCAGATCTGGCACACTGGCATTTTCTGATAAACTCCTGTATTCCTGCTGGTTTGTCCCAGACACCCTTTCCTCCCCGTTTGTCCGCACGAAAGGAAACCCATGTTTCGGTGCTTCCCATCCAGACCAGCTCTTTGCAGAGAGAAGCTGGAGCCAGAAGCTGACCCTGCTGTCGGGTCCCTCTCCCGGTTTTCACCAGGGATGGTGGGATCCCCCCGTCTGCAGGGTGGGAAGCAGAGTCATGGGCTGCCCTGCAAGGTCTCACCTCATCTGTGCAGAAGGAGCATTCCTTGTCCACACGGATGCACTCGGTGCAGCTCTTTGCCCGGGACAGCACGCAGCGGTTATCTACAGGGAAAGATCAGGGCATAAGGAATGGAGAAAACCAGGCGAGCTGTGGGAGGGCATGAGAAAGGCTGATCCCGTTCCCCAGGCAAGTCAGTAGAGGTTTTGCCTGGGTGGTTAGTGGAAGCCGGCTCCAAAAGAGCAGTGGGGTGGCAAGAGAGGGGCCCCAGCTGCTGGGGAGACAGAAAACAGGAGGAAAGGCACAGGACAGATCTCCTAGGGACTTATCAACGTGAGGATCAGCGTTTCCAGAGCCCAGGAGAGGCGCGCAGCCCCCGCAGGGCTGCGCCAAGCAGAGGCCGCAGACAGACACACCAGGGCTGCACTCACTTTTGCTCCTTTGGCAGAGGCCGGTGGCACAGAGCAGGGACAGGAGGAGCAGCCCGGCACATGCCCGTGGCAGCACATCCATCCTCTTCCTCCTGAAACACATGGATCACTACGTCGCGGGGAGCCGAGAGGTGGAAACAGTCGCAGAGCCCATCGGGGCAGCTCCCGCCAGCGCCTTCCCAGCCCCACCGGGGTGGGACAGCCCTGCCCGCCCAGGGGAAGCCGATGCCTGGAAGCAATCTCTGATCTCAGCAGGGCAGGGCACAACGGCAAAACCAAGAGCGGCTCCTTCTCTGCTCAGGCATGTGAGAAAGGCTCAAAGTCCCCGGCAGTGCCAGGGCAGGGCAGCTGCCACGCCGCAGCACCCCCGCGCCCCGGAGTCGGGGTGCTCAGCTTGACGGGTGCCCCGGGACAGCGGGGTCGGTGCAGGCAGCCGGAACCCAGGCTGCTCCCGGCCAGAGCCCAGTGCTGTCCACACGTGGGAGCACCAACCGGGTCAAGGCCTTGCTTTTCCTGGTGGGTTAAGGAAAAAAGAGAGGAAGAAAACAAAGCAACTGCCTACATCTCTCCCCAAAAGCAAAACAGACCCCTCCCTTCAGCTATTTCCTATTGCACTGAGTTTCCAGGATGGTCGAACCAGCAATAAATAGAGATGCCAGACTTGGAGCTTTGGAACTGTTGAATGAATCCCGAGAGCCCGGCAGCTCCCCCCGCCCTGCCCAGCGCAGCAGGACCCCTTGCGTGGATCCGGAGGCCACATCCTAATCAGAGTGACCCATTCTCCCGGCACCCGCACGTGACTGAGAAAACCCAGTGCCATCCCAAAGTCAGCATTTGCACTTGGTAAACAAGAGCCAAAGCTGGAACCCGAGCTCTGCGGCTGCGGTGCTGGAGGGTGGCTCTGGCTCCAGCACCCCAGCACGGCAAGTGAGAGCAGTCGAGGCAAAAAGTCTAGTGTAAAGACACCTGTAAAGCATCTCCTTTCTGGATGATGCAAGTGTGAAATCTAAGATGCAAATGAATTGTCTTACAGCTTCTTGCTGTGTAAGCCCTGACTCTAAAATAAATGAAGAGAACATGAAAACCACTTAAAACAGGGAAGGAAAATGGGAAGAGCTGTGTGCAGTGAAGATGTCTGAGTTGCCAGGGGGACATCACAGACCCGTCACTTGGTGACTTAGCTGCTGCCAGCCTGACCTGGGGCCCAGGGAAAGCCCTGGAAAGACCGGCTCTGGTCTGAACAGCGTTGGATCACGCTGGATCCTGCATCAGTCACTGAAGCCAATGGAAATATATGGAACAGATGAAGCTGAGCACTGGCAGAAATCATTGCAGCCCAGGGACTGAACCAACATGGCATTGACCCCAGGAGACGTCTCCCTTGGTGCTCGCTCTTTGTTCTCCGTGACAGTCGCTGGATACACAGGTAACACATGACAAGACATTGGTATCTCATTTATCTTGTCAGCTGTGCTCAGAGGGACTTATCACACAGTAATTAACCCCCCATAGCTGAAACATGAGAAATATGGAAACCTCAGGGCAGCACCTCCGCGGGGGACACCCAGGGGAGCTTTGCTGCTCGTCAGGACCTGGTAGCCAATGTGCTGGTTTTCTTACGGGTACAAGGTACCAGCTGACCAAGGAAATCCCTGTATTTTCCTCCCGCGGCCCCTGAGCACAGCTCCCTGCAACACTGACCGTGACCGTCCCCAGCTCAGGCTCTGCGCAGGTTTGCCTTGGGGGGTCCCCCCCGCCAAGCCCCAGCGCTGGCTCCGAGGCCGGCAGTTATCCTTGTCCCTGGACATGCCCGTGACCTCCTTCAGCAAAAGTCCTCACGCCACCGCTCGCTGGCAAACGTGATGTCCCTCGCCACCGAGACGGGCGGGTTTTGACGCCAGGAAAATACCTTTTTCCCTTGCTCCGTCCCAGCAAGCCAGGCCAGCCGCAGCGACCGGCACTACAGAGACGTGGGGAGATGCCAGTCAGAGGCGAGATAACAGGGTAGGGAAGTCCTTTGAGCCCGTCAAGGGAAAACACAGCGAAAACATTCCCCGAGCACTTGGCAAATCCCATCTCCCATCACGGCAAAGGCCATGAGGAAAGGATTGAGTACGGGGGACCGGGCTGCTCAGCTCACACACCCATCTTCCAAGGTAGCCTCCAAGCACAGACCTAATTCAGCCTCCTTTAATCACAAATCAAGAAAGAGTCACCACGGGCTGGACGGGCACACCCTGGGCATTGCACACATAAACTGCTGTCATATCTTTTCAAGTGCCGAGATAAAAGGCCATAAAACTCAGCTCGATATTAATGTCCTGTTGCCTTGTGAGCTATCAGCCCCCAAGGATTTAGCTGAGCAGTTGGCAACGCGCCGGACGTTGGTGGCACAGACCATGGCCGCTGCCAGCCGCAAGAATGCAGCCCATAATGTGTGTGCAAAAATACGCGAGTGGCCATCCCTCGATGACAGAAGTGTCCTCTGGAAGGGAAAACCCCACCTTCACTTCGGAAAAGCTGCAGGGGTTTGGTTGGGTTTTCACAACAACGACAACAACAACAAAAAGCTGCTCAGTTGTGCAAAACCAGGGAACAAAGCGGAACAGCTCCTGGCTGCACACAGACATCCTACCCTGTCCCAGGCCACCGCTCTGGCCTTCCCCGACTCCCCCAGCCTTTGCCTGCACCTCGGCACAGCCAACAAACCCGCTCCAGAAAGACCCTGGGAACCCCCGAGTCTGGGGAAGCCTGGGCTGGGTAGCTCGCCCCCAAAACCAGGGGATGCTCCAAAGAAACCACTGGAGCAATGAGCCGGGGACAGGGCTGGAGCAGCAGAGCGTCATCCCCTGTCCCCTCCCTGCCCCATGCCCACCCAGCAGCTCTCTGCTGGGAAGGACGAGGCTGAAGCTGGGCATTGCCCCAGGGAGGAGAGGGACCCAAGGACCAGGTTATGATGAGCCACAAGCCCATGGTGGGAGCCTGGCCCCAGCTGCCACGCAGGGGACACTGGGCAGGGTGGGGACACGGGAATGGGAAAGCGAGGGAGATGCTGGAGCTCCCCGGTGCAATGCCTGTGGTGGGCAGTGCAACTTTTTGTGGCTGCAGACACCCCGTCCCGTCGAGGGGTGCGCGGGGGCTGTGTAGGGGACTGACGCCCTGGTAGATGGGAGGCATCTGGAGGAGCATCTGCTTGCCCACGTGTGCTGGGGACCACGGTGCTTGCAGCGTGCTGGGGCAGGCAGGCAGTGCTGGTCACCGTGACCAGCCTCAGCACGGGGCCGGGAGGCCTGAGGGAGAGCTAATAGCGATGGAGGCAAAGCAGAAAGGCAGCCGGGTGCCTCCCCCAGGGACCCCGGTCCCGCTCCCCCGGGGCAGCGCAGTGACAGCCGCGGCGGCTCATGCAGGCTCCGCTCTCCTCCCCAGGCAGGGCTGCGGGCACACGGAGCGGGGCCACGACTCAGGCTCTCTCCCTCCCCGGGCTGCTCCCTCCCCGGCACACGCGGTGGCGCAGAGCTCCCGGGGGCCGTGCTCCGAAACTTGGAAATTATCAGGACAAACCTCCAGAAAACCATCAAAAGCTTGACCCGCAAATCCAAGCATTGGTTAAACACAAAATCACGTTTGTCTTTGATTTTGTTTCTCTTTGCCATCCATTTCCCCTCCTTCCCCAGGTATGCCTCTGCAGCCGGGAGGCTCCATGCGAGTCACCATTTGCTGTTTCCAGCGAGAAGGGGGCTCTCGGCTCCCAGGCCGAGCTCCAGACCCCAGACACGGCCCCCAGCATCCTCCAGCGAAGGACAAAACAAGCGGGACCCAGCCCGGGGACCCCCGGGGAGCTGCCGGGGTCAGGGAGCGGCTGACACCACCCTGTGCTGGCAAAGGGCCGCGGGCTCCGTCCCATCTCCTCCCTCTGCCCCCCGGGCTGGGGCAGGGGGAGCCCCCAGGAGCAGAACCGGCGGGAAGGTCAGGACCCTGCCCGAACACCGCGCAGCCCCGGGACCCAACCGTCCCCCCACGCCTCCCCACGTGCTGCTCCCGGCGCAGTCACTGCTCCTTTGGCCCCACGAGACCCCCTTCCTCTCCCTGCCCTCCATCGGCACCCCTCATCCCCCTTTTCCCCCACCTAACCCGTTCCTGTCGGCTCCCTCGCACCCATCCGTCCATCTATTTCCCTGTTTCCCATGTATTTCAGATCCAGCAGCTCGCAAATACCCCGACATCTGCAGCTCAGCAAAGCCCCCCCAAACCCCCACTCCCCCATGGCCTTTTCCTGCCGGGACACCCCCTCCCTTCGCCGGGGCTTTGCATGCAGTCACCCATTCTGCAGAACAACCTCCAGGGGTTCGGCGAGTCGGAGCCACCCGCACCCCGGCCGACCGCTGGTGCTTTCACCCATAAGAGCTTTCCCTGGGTGCCAGCTCCAAGGCACAACTGCCTTTTCCCCTGGAAGCGGGGCAGACGGAGAGGGCAACCTTTCAAACCTGCAACCCGTGGTCCCCGAAGGGCTCTGCTCTGCCTTACCGCACCGCGGCACCCCCACCTCCGCCCCACGGCCCCCAACCCAAATACCTTCAGAGACAAAAACCGCCCCGCGCAGCCCTGCTCGGTCACGAGCGCTGCCCTTCCCAGCTGGGCGAGACGGCGTCCGACAGCCAAAACCAGCGGAAAAAGGGGGCAGGAGCAGGCAGGGAGCTGAGCCCCCTCGCTCCGTGCCCTGCCCACCTGCTCGCGCAGGGAGCCCCGCACCTTATTTCACCCCCGGTTAATCAACACAGCAAAATTAAAGCAAGCTGGCTGCTAAAGAACACCGATGAATTAATTCCACAAACCTCATTAGCGCTGGGTCTGACTCAGTGTCCAAATCCTCTGCTGCAGCCCGAATAACAGGCACCCACACGCCAAGCCAAGAAATTCTTCAGAAGGCAGAGGGGAAACGCGCTGCTTTGCTGCCGCAACTTGATTTCCAGCCTTGGCCTTTTCTTTCTTTCTTTTTTTTTTTTTTTCCCTCCCTCCTCTCTATTTTCTGTCCCTTTTCTCTTTCCGGTTAAACGTCAACTTCCAGGCCGGCGGGGAGGGCAGGCAGCCCGCGATCCCGCGTACCTCCCCGCTGCTTTCTGTACCCTCCAGTCAAATATAGACTTTGTGCTTGCTCCCCTCGCCGGCCCGGAGCTGCCGCCTCTCCCTCCCGGGGGGCTGGCGGGGAGGAAAGGTGGGAGCCACGATAAATGAGAGCAGATCCCAGGTGAGGACGAGCTTTATCCCAGCTGGGGAGGGAGGAGGGGGTGCCCGTGACTCAGGGGTTGGCATTCCTCCCTCGCACACCTGGACGGGCAGGCACAGCCCGCGCCGCCGCCCCGCGCCCTCCCGCTGCACAAGCGCCATCCCACAGGGAACGGGCCAAGCGGGCGGTGGGAAGGCGCCTGCCATGGGGAGGCTGCGTGGAGGGGGCTGCGGGCGATGGGCGGTGTGGGCAGCGGCAGCGGCTCGGCTTCACCCGCCTGCTCGGGCAGAGCTGAGGGTGCTCCCCGGCCCCCTCGCCGGGGGTTTCTCCTCCAAATTTCCCGCTGGCAGGAGTGGGGCGTGCCATCCCCAACGCCCAGGCAGCTCCTAGCTGAAACATCAGGTAAGCTCCTGCCGCGGCAACCGCCACCACCCAGCCACCGAGCCCAGCCGCAGAACCCGGCTCAGAAAGAGGACGGATCCACATCCCGCTTGATCCCGGGCACAAGCGCGACAGCCCACTCCTCACCTGCGATAGATCCGGCTCACGGGGCAACGCAGCCCCTTGTAGCGCCGCAGCTGCGACCCGTCCACACCCGCTCCTGATGCGTCCTACCAGGCTGCAAGGGTGCAAGGAGCAGCCATTCCACCTCTGCGGCCAGCCCGTCCGCTGGGCTGGATCCGAAACCCCTTCCCCAGTCAAAGGAACAGCAGAGGAGGGTTTGGAGTTCACGTCAGGGTTTTTTGTCCCACAGCACCCTTCTGCCTTAGAGCCCAGGGTCTGTCACGGCTCAGACCTGCTTGCACCTCCCGTGGTGCGGAGCGTGCACATACCAGAGCAGATGCAACAGTGGAGGCTGCATTTTAGCTCCCCAATAAATCTGCACAAGGAAAACTGCATCCCCTCAGCTTCAGCACAAACAATAGCAACAGCCAGACAAAAAAGTCCTCTATTTCCTGCCTTTCTTGGAGACTAAAAATACGAACAGGGCAATTTTGGCCTCTTCATTATTAATACAGCATCATGGTGGCTGCTGATGGCCTCCCTAATGATGGTGACCGAGCGTTGATTCAAATGAAAGCGAGGAGCAGGATTCCTTTCACCAGGAGAAATAGGAAGCTCAAGTAAATACGTGTGAACGGATTAAGCCCCAGGAAAAAGGAGGATGTGTGCGTGCCACTGAAAACTGCAGCGAACGGGAAACAGGCACGGGCGCAGCTGAGGATGGCCCGGGCGCTTTAAGTCTGGTATTTCCTAGTTTCCGAATGCTTGACTTGGCAACTCAACATTACCCTGGCCCTTTTTGGGGTGCCATTTCATACATTTTAAGCTAAAATTCTGAAAATTAAGGGGTTGTGTTGTGTGGGGTTTTTTTAACCACAACAGACTTTGCCGCAGCGTCGGCGCGGGGACACGAGGCGCCGGTGCTCGAGGCCCAGCAGCGGATGGGGCACCGAGCGGAGCGCTGCTGCCGAGGGGCTGAGGGCCGGCTCTGCCCTGGGAAGCCACGGAGGCGGCAGGTGGGGGAAAGCCGGGCTTCGGTTCCCGAGGCCGGAGGGGAGCGGGTGCCGGTGCTCACAGAGGTGGCTGCTCCCCTCCCCTGCTCCTGCCCAGCTCTTGCCAGCCCCAGCCTCCCTCCCGCCGCCACACTTCTCCCTCGGCCTCGGGGTAAGCAATGCTGCAGGCGCTGCTGTTAAAAAAGGCAATTTGAGCTACAGGCAAGAAACATATTACCAAAAAAAAAGGTATTTTAGTGATGGCTCCCCAACAGGAGCCCCGGAGCCAACCAGAAAAGCTTGGGACCTGCGGGCTTCCACCGCAGTCTTTGGTGTCCTTGGTTTCTGGATGTCCTCCTTTCTCCGCCTGAGATGGAGGACGTTTATGCTGCCTCCTGTACAGGATCTCTGGTCTCAGCTGCAGACACCCCGGCAGCCCCAGGGCTGCCAGACACCATTGCCCTCCCCTTCGCCCCAGCAGCCTGAAGGAGCAAGGACCGGGACCGGCTCCGCTCAGCACCTCCAGCTGCAAGAAGGAGCCCGTTTACTCACCATGGGTGCTGCCAGAAAGGCCCCAGATGTTCATTTTCCACCTTTCTTTGGGAAGCGTCCCCCCGTCCCTAACAGATCTCCAAGCAAACGGAGCGTGAATTTTCCCAGAGGCTTGTAACTGGGCTGCATTTAAGGAGACATTTGCAGGGCTGATACAAGGCACTTTTCTGATATCAAGACAATTCCACCACCAAACTTTAAGGCACCAAAGCAGAGAGGAATTGTAAATTCTCAGTAAACAGTCATAAGAATTTAAGAGGCTTTCATTTCATCTTGTCTTTAAAAAAAAAAAATAAAAAAAAATACTGTTTTATGGGTTGCCTTTCAGACAACTTCTCCAAAATACTTCCACCGGAGAAGAACACCTGGTGAGCTGGAGCTTTCGCCGTCGTTCAGCAGCTCGGACGCGGTGCCTGCTGGAGCGGGCTGTTGCTGCACAAATCTGCTGCTCCGAATGCCTGGGAACCGGGGCTTTGGGGAGGAAGGATCAGCAGATTTGGCTGCAGATGGCTCCACCAAAGCTCACAGCCGCATCCATGGTGGACCTCACATTTATCAATTGGCGATTTTCTGCTGTGGCAACGTGGTGTAAAAATTTTTGCCTTACGAGTGAAAACAAGTCATTTTTATAGCTCACGCTAAATTATTGCTCTCTCTGCTGAGACTACCAGTCCGAGTGCCAATTACTGGTAATTATAAGTGGTTTTAGGGTTAATTCTTTTCTTTTTTTAATGCCAGGCCAGCTCGTACAGAACCTTTCTTCTTTCTGTCCTGCCACCACGCTGCACCCAGAGGCGGCTCCGGGGCTTTTTCTAGGTCTCTGTTGAGCGGTTACAGCCCAGGCCCTGCTGCGGGAGCACGTTCGTTCCCTTTCTGAATTCTGCAACAACACACACTGCTAAAAGGAAAACAAATACTTGATCCCGTAGCTGCACCGTACACAGCATTAGCAATATCCTGCTACCTGGCCTAAGTTTCAGGAATGTTTAATAATCTACTATTAATGTACGTTAATGTGCACTAATTTATTGCACTAAATTATGCTTAATATAATTACCCAGGTAATTAAAAGTGCAGGATGAAATCCTCCCGTGCTCTCTTCCTCAGCCTTTGCCCTAAGACAGCATTAGCTCCGCGTGTCCGTTGTTCTGCAACGGAGGGTCCGTGTCATCAACACGTACCTGAAAGAGAATCCCTTTGCTGAACGCCGCTGCTGCCCATCTGCCCCCGGGATGGGCCGGCAGCGAGAGGTAAGTGGGCCACCGAAACAACACAAGAGGACGGTGTCCGTAAAGGATCCGGGATAAAATGTCAGCCTCCCGCAACCCTAACAGCCGCCCAGAGGAAGCAGGGCCTTCCAGGGTTATGTTGGCATCTTAGCCAGCTGCCAAAGGGCCGAAACGCACTGAGAGCATGTCTGAAAACTTCAGCAAGGTAGCCCACCTTTCCTCCCGTTTGCCTTGGCTGGCCCCATCCAAGGCGTGCAATAGGGGGGATCCTGCGAGGAGCCAGCCAACGCGAAGCGGGAGGCGAGGCGACTGTCACCTTCTGTCCTGGCCTCCAGGCCCTACAAGGGCTACGCAAAGAGGAGAGAGGTTACAATACCGGCAACTTCACCTTTTGTTGCCGCACCAAAAGGCGGCCTTGTTTTCTTCCCAACGCTGGATCATACAGCCACGGCAGGACAGACAGACAGACGCCGTCTACGTGAAAAGGCAAAACTTTTTCTTGTGAAATCCTGGTGCTCTGCTATTTATTGGCAACTGAAAGCACGAGCCCAGCCCCAGCCAAAGACAAGTTTCAGATAAACAAAGACTAAATATTGGAAATCATCGGTGTCCATGGTTCTCGCTTACAACAAAAGGAAGGAAGTTGGGTATAAACAGAGGAACGGCAGCGCACGGCACGGCTCGGAGAGGGAAAAACTGCTCCGTAAGAGCGAGGCACGAATACGCTGCTGTAAACGCTGCCCAGACAGAAGAGGAGACTTTGGTGGAGCCTCACAGCCCCTTCTGTCTTGCGCCCCAACAGCGGTTTATTTATTTTAATGTTTGACAGTTTTAGAGAGCCCTGCTGAAAAGCATCTCTCTTTCTCTGGAGGTAACAACCCTGGGCTTCCCTGGGTTCACGCGCTGAACAGGAGCGAGCAGCCCATCCCCTCCGATAACTCTCTGGGCACATTGCAAAGAGCATCTGCTCGAGGGGCTTCGCAGAAAGCTGCGGCTCCTGCTCCCGGCGATGGAGAAGAGCTGGAAAGGAGCTCGCGCAGGTGTCAGCTGGCCGGGCGCCGGCTGAAGCAATCACCTCCCCGCGGCTGGAGCCGGCGGTGTCGTCAGCAAAGCCTCGGCATGGCCCAAAGCCTCGGCATGGAAGACTCTCCTTTATTTTTTTTTAAGTCTCAGTAAATAACTCTCATAAAACAGTACAGCAGCAATCCAACTAAAACATAGCTTCAGGTGCTCCCATTTTATGGTTTGAGGTGGGGCTGGCAGGGGCGGCCCCTCCCCACCTGCTCTGTCGGTTAGGCAGCACCCAGCCAGGCATAAAGTAAAAAGCAAATCCTGAACGCACAAAATCCCTTCCCACAAGAGCATCAAAGGAGGGCAGATCTCTAAATCACAACAAGCAAATAGGAAAGAAAATCAACACCTCGGGGCATGGAGGTGGGAGAAGAGACTTCAGAAGGGCGGGCGAGAGCAGAGCCAGCTCCGCCAAGGACGACTCCAGCGCAGCAGCTCTCCTCCCCCGAGCAGCCCCGCGCAGCAGAGGCGCGCTTGAACCTGGAGTTTCAGCTAAGACAAACCTACTCCAGCCAGGAGACAGCCATGCTTACCAAGGTGGTAAGCAGAGAGAAGCCCCGTGGTTTTCAAGGAGCATGAGCCTGTAATTCCCAGACTAACGAATAACAAAGATAGGACCGGTTTTACCCTCCTGGGCACAGCTAGTCCCCCCTTGGGAGAGGTAAGAGTGAATACCTACAGCTTTTAGGAGTCAGAAGCCCAACCTGAGCAGTCACGACTGCAGCAGCAGCGTAAAGAACCTTTTAGCCAGGTAGGCTGCGAGTTTGCACGAGCACAGCTCGGAGGCAGGTTGTTCTTAGGGGCCGTTTAAAACACAGGCACCGGAACACTCAGCAGGTCCCTCCCGCGCGCGGCAGCCGTCCCGCAGCCCGGCAACGAGCGCAGCCATACAGACTGCTAACAAGCAAAGTAGTCAAACCTCCCGTTTGAGGGCTTCAGGCCGTGGCTTCGCGGGCCAGGAAAGGATCCTTTTCCCTCAGGACAGGCTCTGGCACGCCCAAAGCTCCCTCCACCTTTCTCGGGCGCACCGACCACAGCCCAGTGCAAGCCACCAACCTGTACGATTGTGCTCGCAGAGGTAGGAAAGAGGCTTTTCCCTGGAGCTGTAGTTTCCAACCTCTGTATCCGTCTATTACTTCCGATAGCAACAGGCAAGATAAACAGGAGCAGTGAGCTATTGTACTGGCTGCAAGTTTGTTATACAATAGTTGGCATCTCCACTCCAGCCTTTTGGAAAGGAGAGAGAGAAAAAAACCCAAACCAAACCAATTATGCAAGTTTCAAGTTGCTTTCTCCGCTGCGGATAGCAAACACTCAGCCAGGAGAGCCCGGGAGCCAGCTGCCGGAGCGCAGCCCAGTTCAGCCAGGGCCCTTGCAGGAGCCTGCTTCGGCAGGAGCTTGGGAACCGCGGCTCCAGCCGCCTCACGGCCGCCTCTGCTCAGCACGCTTCAGCGGAGCCGCTTTTAGGAAGCTTTCTCCTCATCCCTTCGGTAGCATCACCAGGCCCTGCTGATCGGCATTTTCCTCTTGCTCCAGAGGCGCTGGACATTGCCGCTGCCTGCCTGCCGCAGCAAGGCGGGAGCTGAGCGAGCAGCGATCCTCAGCTCTGGTCAGAAAGCCTGCATAGAAATCCAGCGGTTTGGAACGACATGGATACTGCAGAGCAAGAAGGAAGAGGGCGCATGGAAGGGGAAGGGGTGGGGTGCCAGGATGTGCAATATGAACAAGATACTTGCATTTAAACAATGTTTGGTAACTTCTGCAGCCCAATGATTCATCCCCAAGAACTTCAGCAGTTGCCCTGTGCCAAGAAACGGGCTGGAGCCCAGCTCCATACTCACAGCTGCAGATGGCACTTTCTTGTTTTATTTATTTTTTAACCAAGTCCCTTTTCTCTTCCCACAAACTATTCCTCTGCTTCATGTTCAGCTGCCATCTGGTAGCAGCTTTAAAAAAAAAATAAATTCACACACGCTTTCCTTTGCTACTCCTCTCCCCTGACACGGTAGGGCATACAGAGGAACAAGTGCTGACATGCTTAACTAGGTGTATAAATAATATTTCCTTGTAATCAAGCTAATTTATCTAGCACAGTTGTTCCTGGTTAGGATCAAGAATTACTTTTACTGCATTATCAGTCAGATGCAGTTATTCACTTCCATGGAAGAAAGTCTTTCCAAATTACTAGAGACAGCGAGAAACGGAGCAGAAGCAAGCGTCAGGAAGGAGTTCACATCACGCTGGTGTAAACAGACTGAAAAAACGACATCTGCAAGCGTTTTTTTTGTCTGTCAGGAGACAGCGACCACTTCTGATCCAACTCCACAAGGACTCCTAAGACACTAGGCAAAAGACGGTCAGTTCTTACAAAAGGCACAAAAACCTTTCCGTTATAATTTACGTAATCTGTAAATTTGGTTAAGTTAATGTCGTCTCATCAGGCTGTCCCGCTTTGTGCTTCCCACCAGTTACAGGACCGAGGAAGGGGATGCGCGAGGCTGGCGGGTCCCCCCGGCACCAGGCTGCCGGTCTGCGCACCGGCACGCGCTCAGCGAGAGATTTCATCGCTCAGCTTGGGGCTTGCTCGCAGCACACGTATTAGGCATCCTCGTTAGAGGAACGTTGGTTGCTCTGGCAGCCCAGGCACACCTCCCAGCCCTAGGCACAGGGGCAGACAACGGCAGGGATCCTTCTGGTGCCCAAAGTTCCTCATGAATCTGTAGTCCGAGAGGAACTGCAGCAGCTGCTGCCCACTTTGCTGCATTCGCTGGTGCACCTTCATCCGCGGGCTGTTCAGCAGGACTCCAGCACAGGTATTTATACCATACAAGTTTTGAACAGGCTGGAATTGTACAAGACATTCCAGACAGGAGAGTCACCTCGCGGAGCTGCAAAGCTTGTGTTTCCCACCACAAGTACGTCCTTGGCCTTTAAAGGAAACCCTTGAAAACTCTGTTCCTGGAGGCAAGGAAGCAAACACCTGGAACAGCTGAGGTGAGACGCGTCAGCCTCTGCAGAGCATGCAACGGGCCCGAACCAGAAGATACCCCTCAGCCAAGGGAGCTGCTGCCATCTTCCATAGGATGAGGATGGAGTTCAGGCTTGCAGGAATCAAGTCAGAAGCCCAACAAAGAGTAATTTAACAGAAGAGATGTTTCCACCTTGCTGTTTTCGTGTCTTTCAATATTTCATTGTTTTTAAAAAAAGAGCAATTCCACCATCTCCCCAGTTCCCCAAGCTACAGTCTCATCGGTCCCCTGGTTTCTCCCGCATGAGCATTCCTGGATACACAGATGATTTTTTTAAAGCTAAAATGACTTCCAAGACGAAGCGTTTAACACGTTTTAAAATTACTTAAAAGCAAGAAACCAACCTCTTATTTCTTCCTTAAGTCTCCATAGATGCCAAGCCTGGATCAGGAGCGACATAAGGTATATAAACACCTGAAAAAGCAACACTGAATTCTAAGAAATTTACACTTTTGTTGATCTAGCAACCCGCTCTCCTAACACCGCTTATGCACTAGAAAAAACAGGCTTTGGGTAGAAATTTAACTTAAAACAATGGGAAACAGAAAAATTACTGAACCTGAAAAATCATGATCTCAGAATTAAAGGCCATTTAAATAATCCGGAGTGAGCAGTGCAAAGAAGAAAGAAGTCCAGATTAGCAGCTGTGTCTCTACACAAATGGAACCATTCAAGTTATTTATCCCACCTACCTCCAAACAATGAAGAAACCACTTCATTTGCTGTTGAGCTCCTTTTTAGGAGACGGGCCTCTAGAGATGGAGGTTTTAGGAAAGACCCAGGTGCCAGTACTAGAAAGTAACTTAAGAAGTCTAAGATACAGGAACAGGTTTGAAAAACAATAGCATGAAGAACAGCTGAATTACCAACTATTTCAGAACATCCTCTCCAACAAAAGTATCTCCAACCAAAATCAGTTTAATGCCTCAATTGATTCCCCCCCGCCCCGAGTTTGAGATTTAAAAAAAATCCATGATGTGAAAAAACCTTCATGCCACCCCCACCCTGCTGGAATGGTTCCAGGCTCACCTGATGGTATCCGCAACCCAAAGCGCAACAAACGGATACTGATTCTCCCTCGCCAAGATGAGAAGTGCAGACACATGAATTACACCAGGGGTTTTTTAAAGACTTTTCCATTTTTATAATAATTTTTTGCTACACAGGTAAGAAGATTTATACAATAAAATTTTCAATCGAAAATACTTTTTCACAACAGTGGAGCAAGCCGTAACTGCCATGTGTGCATTTCACAGTACATCGCTACCTAGTACAAAGATGGACAATATCACAATCGAGATCAGACACTCTGCTTATCTGCCGTCCCATCTCATTCCATGGCAATGGAAGAGTTATCTTTGCAAACGAGTTCACAAATCAAACCTCCGCAGCTTATAGAAATCTCCATCCCTGCAAGACGATAACAAGACGATTCCAGCACAGTTTCCTCAACAGTTCAACTATGTAACGCGTGGTCACTAAGATCTACACAGACAGGCACGCAGGCACAGACGTCAGTGCTATAACGAAGAGGGAGTCTACACAGACGTAGATCACTTCAAGTCTCTGCTACACGTCTGAAGATGGACACTGACCAATCGTCTCTGCTTTCATTCCCTTGGAACGGAGTTAGCGCACCTGGGGGAGGTACCTACCACAAGCTGCTAGCAGCCTTTGAGCGTGGCCTGGGATACACAAGGGTAATACTGATATTCCTTCACTACTTGCCGTTCCCCTCCACCCCAAACCAGACTTGCAAGCAGGAAAGAAGAACCTAACGCAGCAATTTAATAAGCTAACTTTTACAAGCTGACTCCAGAGACCACCTTCCTTCAGCGCAACACACACGGACTGGTTCTTCCCACAGCAAGAAAAGACAGAGGCATTTTCGGCAGAGGTCCATTCCTGTGGGCACACAGCTGGCATGCCTGCTCCTGCCCCCTTCTTTCAAAAGGGAACTGTGGTCTGTTTCAAAGAATCTTGTCATCTTTTACCAAAGGCGAAAGCTACCCCTCCCTTCCGAGAACAATAGCTTCAATGACAATTGAGTTCGAAAATCCAGGCCCAGCACACCAGTCACTGCTTTGCCTTTTTCACAATGGTGCCAACAGCTGATATGACTGTAGTTTTGGATCCACTTGCGCTGGTTGTCACTGTGACAACGCCTGGCAGTGTTGCAGTAGTGGTGAGGATGGTGGGCTGAGCTATCGTCGTGACAGGGATGGCTGAGTCCCACTTGCTCTTCCTCTTCTGGGCATCTAAGAATTCGATCAGATCAAGCAAATGAGGATTAGCATTATGTTAAAGGCCACCAGTCCCTTCGTAACACCCTGTTAATACACCGCTGCTTGACTAGGCAGCTTTCCCTCACATTAATTTCAGCATACGCTGGCAGTAAATGTTGAGGAGGAAAGACAACTTTATACCTCAAGAGTCAAAGTAAAACTCTACACCTGAACTCCAGCCAAATGGGAGACAGGTTCACTCCCTGCCCCAAAGCATATCTAATTTTAACAGAGCACATGGATCTCATTGCTCAGGTGCGGGTCCAGGACCCACTCATCAGCCTCTAGGGGTTTCTCTCCCTTCCTCCCGGTTTAAAAGGCAGGCTGTAGGCAGGAGAATGATTTTCAGTCTTTCCGAATCTCTTGAGATGCATCAGTCCCAAGAACACCCTACGACCCCAGACATCAGCAGGCTTCTTGACCCACTAATAAATCTCTTCGCTATCCCGCCTGTCCCTAGTCTTTCATTCCAGAAGGACAGCCACGGGCAATGGGGACTAGAGGAAAGCTAGTCCATCAGCCCCTGGAAGAACACTTTCTTGCATCGTATAGGCACTCAATAAGGAGCCTTCGGGGTTTCCAGGAAGCACTAATCCCAGCATTACCGCAGCTTAACAGGTAAATCACAACTGTTCTTTACCTCCCACAGTGGTGCTGGCCGTTGTGGTGGTTGTAGAGGCGGCGCTTGTTGTTGTACCCTTTTTAGTGCCAGTCACGAATTCAATCTGGGAAGGGACAGACACACAGGAGAAAGGGGAGAAGATAAAAATGAAGTATTAATATACATAGTCTTTTTTCAAACCACATCGCCTCTCTATGTTGTTAAAGAACAGCTTTAGTGTCATGTGAGACATTGGCCTCCAAGCTGACTGTCACGCCGAAAGAAAGACGTAGATCTCAGGCCCAAGGGTACTGAAGTCATAATTGTTAAGGATTCCTGCAACCCCGCTCCTAAGTCAGATATGATAAAAAAGTGTTTGTTAACCGGCATAAGCACAGGAATTTGATACAGCTCAGAAAGGACAGATCCTGGTCGTTAACGAATGTATTTTATACAGTTAGAAATTCTTGTTCTTTTTCCCTTAAGAAACATGCAAGACAAGTCCCTACCTGCACGATTTACTGTGACTGCATCATAGCAGGAAACCTAGCAACAGGAGCTCTAACAGCATGCAGTCTCCTGTTTTCAAAACTGCAGATATGGGCAAGGACGTAACCAGATACCGGGGTTACTGTGCAAAAAACGAAACAAGTAGCAAGACACAGCATGCACTGCAAGAAAAAAGTACCTCCGCATACTGAATATGTAAGGAGCCTTCTGTAAGGTTAGATGGCAATCTCTGACATTAGACAGTTTTCTGATGCCAGCCACTAGCTTAAAGGCAACACCACTGAAGGACAGGAATAAAATCTTCCAAAGCCTGTCTGTGTTCTTTCTGGGGGGTACATAAGAACGTACATTTTGCGACAAGCCCGGTTAAAGTTAAAATAGGCCCAACGTTTCTGGAAATTAGATGCAAGAAGGCAATATAAAGGAGAACAGAAAGCAGATATTGTCTCACAATGAGATGTGGTGAGGAAATTAAGCTATAACTAGGCTACGTCACAAGACAAAGTGTCATAGATTAAGAAAAAAAGCTGTTCTTTATGCATTACCTTGCCCACATCTGGCTTACTGAATACCATTTTAAGAGCTCTGCTTTAAATATACTGACAAAACAGAAGGAAATCCAGTTGAGTAAACAACCCAGAGAAATGGACCTGTAAGGAATGGCAAACAACTTCATCTGCGCAGCTTGGAAAAAGACATGCAAGAAGAAAGGACAGAACTGGGGAAAACCAAACAGAATTAGCACAGTTCACACCCAACAGCAAAGCAACAGAATGACATTCAGCAGGAAAACAAACAAGACCTCTGCAGCTCAGTCTCTTTTGGTTTTTAGCTACCTTTGTGCGTTCCTTCTTGGCCTTCTCCAATTTGTCCATTTCAATCTTCTGGGCTTTAGCTGAGGAAGAAGAGAAGTTACAAGAAGCACTCGGAACAGCAAAAATCCATAGTTCCCTCTCACTCACACACTTCCCATCACAAACAATCAAAAATTTCAAATTGTGTACAGAAAATCAAACTGCCGTGAAACTAACTCCTGCTTTTTAATCACGGCATTACTGCACTAAATTAATGATTTAAGAGATGAAAACATTGAAGAACCAATTTAAATGAAAAGGCTTTCCAGACTGATGAAGCATCAATAACACTCAGGCACATCCAACCAGCATGCCGTCGTTCAAGAGCAGCATGTGATGACTTCTCATTTATAAAGGAAGTGGAGACCCTAGTGCAGTTAATTAACTGCAGAACACAAAGAGCCAAGCTAGGACAAAAGAAGACTTCCTGGAATTACCTAGGGCCTCATAATATGAATCTTCTGACCAGCCATGAGGATCAAACATGTCCTAAAGAAGAAAATTAGAAGAAAAAGTCAGATTAGGGCTATTTCCACATATTCACAAAACCCAGTTCAAAAATGTTTTATGTATTTCTTTCCCCTGGGGATATTCGTTACTAATTTCTTGTATCCCAGTGACACAAAGATCAGATCGGACCTTCTTTTATAGGACCACGTTCTGTTGTGAATGAAGAAACAGCTCTGAAGCCAAACGGATGCCGGGATAAGACATGCATTTTTCTGCTGCTCAGCTTCTATCCCCCCAAGGAGGTTCATGTCTATCCACACGCTTCAGCAGCTTTTGTTCAGAATCGTTATAGCAAAGTTGGAGGCACTGAGGGTCAGTACCACATAAAAACGTTCACTTCAATGCAGAGGATCAGACTAAAGTTCCCTTAAAAGGATCTCTAAACAAGCAGGCTCAAGAAAGCCCGAGGTAAGGCCTTACAGCCCTATATTATCTTTCACCCACTCCCTTGCCAGTCAGAAGTATTGCACCTCACCTTTGGATAATTTGTACCGAGTTCATCAATTGAACAAAACTGGATCAGCTTTTCATAGATGCTGCAAAGGAAAGACAAGAGTTCAGAACAGAGCCAGGGAGCTAAGAGTAAACAGAAGCGTTTCAGATTTGTTAGTAGAAAGAGGTTGCCACCTCTTCACGCTGCAAGAGTAAAATCAGAACCTGGGAAGCTAGGCTTGCTACGATGGATGGGGCATGCCGTTAACCTCCCCCAAATTAATCTCCCACCTCCCAGAACAGACACATCTTCTAAAATACCTCATCCAAAGCCTGTACATTTAAAATCCAACCAACACACCAACTCTAGTTGTTGCCTCAGAGAACACAAAGAGAGGTTTACTGTCTCAGTTACAATCAAATTATGTCTTTCTCATTTTTGTAAGCAGTAGTACTTCTTGCTCAGGATCCTGTTTCTGCTACAAATCCAACAAAGAGGAAAATTCTTGGAATTTGCTGTGTGGTGCTTTGGTCACACAGGAAAAGGCGGTGGCTCACCTGGGGTTGCGGAACTCCTTTTTCCTCTGAATGATGTAGTTCATATCCATGCCCTCTTTTATTTTCCTCTCATATAGTTTTTGAATTTTATCCTAAGGGAGAAAGATTACAGGGTGAGCCAGTACGAAAAGGAGGAGCACACCAGCTGATTATCAAAAGCGTACATAGGGAAACGAGCCAACTGAGCCAGTGACCTTCTTGCACGGAGCAAGGATTGCACCTCTCCCCTAAGGCCAGGCAGGCTGATTAGTACAGACAGTCCTCCCTTTAAGGTTTGAAAGTACCATCGTGAACTGTCTGCATGGGTAAGGGAACTGATCCTGGCACTTTCTGAAGGCTTCAGTGATTAAAGATTTGCATTTGAGGCAGCAGGGCACACTTCTTCCCAGTCTGCCGTTTCCCTTTATAGCTGTGACTGTAGGGAAGTAGAAGCCAGCTCGGAGAGGGAGAGGTGAACTCCACAAAGGTTCTCCCACGCTTGCAGGGACCAGCACACCCACCTTCAGACTCAGGCCTGCACCTGACCAACAGCTGCTGGGCTACGCTGTGCAGAAGGCAAGGCGCACGGCTGTGCCTGGGTAACAGATGAGCAGAGCCACGTTCTGCTGGAGAACTAAACCCAGTGCGATCATCAGGTATTGCTGGTGGCGCCTGCTGGCAGCCAAACGCTCTTAGGAGTAAGGTGCTTCTAAATCCCTGCTTGGGCACAACTGGCCAGGTCGATGGAATCAGCTTCTCTTTGCAGATGACGCGCATAGTTACGAAGCCTACGGATATCTTACTGAAGCCACAAGCCCCTGCAAAAGGCAACTTAACTGACTCAGGCTGGAAACGTCAAGCAGTCTACTCTCCAAAAAGACTGAAAGACTTAAAAATAAACATGATATTTTTTCTTCCTCAGCAAGGTAGCGGAAGACCTTAGAAGTATTTTTACTTTGATGATGCTGAAGGGATAGCAAAAGCAGAAACTTTCAGATGGAACATACACTTCAGTGCTACTACTAGGAGAATATTCTCAGCAATTTCCTTCATCTTTTCTTTTTGACACAAATTTCTCACGTACAAGAGGCATATAAAATAAGACCAGAGGCTAGGCCTTCAGTCTTTTGGGATGGAAGAGTTGAGTCAATTTTCCTTTGTTGCTTCTGGATAAGTCACTTCATGTCTCCCTCCATATGGACAGTCAGCTCCAATACAGAACTGACTATTGTCTAAGGGTTTGCTGACGCCTGAAGAAAAGAGGATTGTTAAGAGCTGATATGAAACTCCTCTTTCAACAACCTTAAAAAAAGCTTTATAAAAAAAATTTTCACCAGGTCC
Source organism: Nipponia nippon (assembly GCF_047370975.1). NCBI lineage: Eukaryota > Metazoa > Chordata > Aves > Pelecaniformes > Threskiornithidae > Nipponia > Nipponia nippon. The sequence goes on from NW_028262330.1 coordinate 1,810,605, forward strand.
TCACAAAATTAGCAAGAAGAAATTACACAAGCTCCACATCCAGCACACACATCGTGAGGATTGAAGGAACAACTGCAAAAAGGTGAATTTGGGGAGCAGAAATGATGGAATAGGTGTTGCCTTTTGTCCCCTCCCCGTGGAGGCAGCAGTATGGTTCACAAAATCCACAGATGGGGAACTACTCAGTCAACTTTATAATAAGAAATACTTCCTTTGGCAGAGTTCGAGATACAGTTTATTAGAGGAAGAATTTGACAAAAGGAAAAAGCAAATCAGCCGTGAGAAGCCTAGAACATTTTGCATCTCTAAAGAACAATCCCATCTCCTCGCTCAAAGCGCTCTAAGATGTGGTTTGACCTGCTAACAGAGGACAAGTTCTCCTTTGATTTAACATAGTAAACTGCTGTCAAAGGGGAAGAAAATCTGCTTTATTCTGTCTGCTCTCTCAAGCTCTGTGCATTCCTCAGATCTAACACACTCTAATTCACTGATGTCAGAACAGTAAAATCCTCCTCCAGCACAAGAGGAGGAACGGGTGTGCCCAGGTACACTGTGCGGAGAAGAAGAAAGCGTGATCTGGACGGTGAATCATTCTGAATCACCATTGCGCATTAGTAGCTTACTTTATAGAGCATTCCAGAAGTGATTCTTTACTTGTATCTCTACCCGGCAGATAACTGCAGTTAAAACCCAAATGGGTGGTAGGAGACAGCAGCCCCTGCTCTTTCATGTGCCCTCCATCAGGAGGAGGAAAACAGAGCGGAAGGTTATTGCAAAGATGGTTACTGCAAGTATTTGGGTGTGCACCAGAGAAAACACCCATTTATTTTCTTTTGCTGCCTCCAAGTTACTAGCCTTCCCTCTCAATGTTTATCATCTAGACGTGTAGGTGGAAAAGGAATCCAGTCAATGCTGCCTCAACTATTCCAGTTAGGGGATTCTCAGGCCCGTATAGAAAAACAATGATTTGTTCTTTCCTACGGAGCTGAATTTGCTGAGGTAAGAGGATAGCAGCCTTCACAGTAAACATTGCTTCTGTGTCACTGGTGGGATCAAGAGCCATTTTAAAGCATAAGTGACCCACAGAGACTGGAAAACAGCTTTAAGCTACTTTGAGATTCCTAGACTAGAATCGCTGTGAAGTCTAAAGCATTAACACAGTGCATTCATAAACTCAGTGTGGTAAAAACCCAGCTTTAATGCTGGATTTTTGACCTGTGCAAAAATATTGAGCCGAGTTCCCAAATATCCCCCCTCCCTACTGAATTGCAAGCTTTTTAAAAAAATAAAGTGGACTTATACCAACCTGCAAGTGGTTAGAACATCTGCCAGGAGGCTCAGGAGGGATTTTGATCTCATCTGGAGACATGTTCCGCACTCTTTCTGAAAAAGAAGCTGTAGAGAGCAAACCAAACATGAGTTCTGGCAATACTGGAGGGAATTTAAGCCCTGCAAGTCATTAAACTTGTTTTATGTCCTTGCTAGTACTAGTCTACCATTGAGAACCCATGGGTAAAGGTAACACGGGAACACCGTCAGCTGGTACTCGTGGTGTTCTCAAAGTGCTGAGCAAGAAGCAACTAACTTAAAGGTTAGATCCTCAGAAGAGTGATGCGGTGCTTGCTTTCTTGATATCTACCTTGTACTGTGGCTCTGTGTCACACCCATGCTTACAGCTTTATTTTCAGGGATCTCTTCACCCCAGAATGGAAATATGAAAAGCTAAGCTACTTCCCACTCCAGCTGCAATCGTTGGTGAGATCCTCAAAGGCAAAGGATCTTCAGAGGAACAAAGGCTGGCTTGTGAAACGTATCCCTAAACCCCCCCACTGTGCGCCACACAGCGAGCCCTCCACTACTGCAGGTCTTCCATATGCACTTTAAAGTCCTGCTCTGAACAGCTCAGATAACCCGGAGTCTCCGACAAAACTTGCGCCAGGATGCTCTCAGAGAGCGAATCAGACGCTGGATGTGGAGGATCATGGGATCAATCTAAAGCAGCCTGGCTCATTGCCATTTTGGGGAGGTAATCACTTTGGGTCCTATCTATTTCAAGACCTACCTACATGAACCAAAATGGTTCAAGAAGGGAACGACCCTCCCCAAGGCTGTCAGGAGTTAACCACAAGAAATTACATTTCATCCTTAAGTTAACGTTTCCTTAACAGGCACTTTGATCTTTGCTTACAGAGGCAGACTATTGCTAGAAAGAACAACTCGTTCTGCAGGACTGAGAACAGACCGGTACAGATTGCCAGATTTCTATAGCTGTTTGTGTTGGGATATATTAGTAGAGTGCTGATTGCCCTGTAAAGATCAGTTTACAGAGCTATCAGCGAAAGAAACTGCCATGTTTCCCCCTATTGCTTGCTGCCTTCCCACTATTACGGGAAACCCAGGCAGCTTTCTAGCCAAGTCTTGGAGCAGAGATTTGTGCCACACATTTAAGCAGCTGGGATTGTTTTCAACCATAATTTGGACAGGGAACACATCCCAGAGTTGTAGTCTGTAGTGGATAAAAGAGACCTGACACCAGCACAGAAGTCGTATCAACCAAGCCATTCCCATTTGCAGCTCCTCAATTACACATTAAACCTGCCCGCGCTGCAGTTCTAGCACGCTCGAGCTCAGCTCCTTTGACTACAGCCCAGAAGGGCCCCAAGGACAGACCCCGGCATCTGAACACAGCGTGCTCTCCTGCCTTCCAGCACAGAGCATCGGATGGCTGAGGTCACAAATAATCGACACCGCACACGTTCAGTACTACTACAGTTCCTATTTCTTTTGTAAAAATGTAAAGCACTAAGGACAATATCCTTTGGAGATGCAAAGCTAGCAGGCGACCACTCATTCTATTTGATCAAGATGTTGCGGAGGGTTAAATTCTTCAGCCGTTGCTAATAATGAACAAAAAGTGTCCTTTGGCATTTACTAAGAGGGTGTCTCTATGGAGGGAGGAAAGCTTGCCAGGGCCCCTACAGAAAGGCAGGCAAAGTGGAGCTCCCTGACAACAAGGCAGACATTTGTTATAGGTTACAGCGGCTGGTGGGATGAGGAAACCTCTAGTTTAATTAGAGCTTCAGGAACCCAGAGAGGGTAGCAAACGGACAGGAGCGGGCATAATAGACGGCACACTAGGCTTTCCAGAAAAGGTGAAAGCTGATTAATGGCTTAAGAGATTCACAGCATCAGCAGAAACATTAAAAAAAAGAAACAAGGCCACCAAACCCAGACTTCATAAGGAAAAGAAAGGACCTTAAAAAAAAAAAAAAAAATCAAGCCTAGTTCCAGACTAGACATCCCACAGGCTCCTTATCCTTGCAGACGACCAGAAGAGCCACAGAGAAACAACACATTTATGGGAAGGAGAACTGTGGGCTCATAAAAACTTCGGAACTCTGGGCAAGAACTCTGTCTAGCCAGCAAAGAAGTCCCAAAGTCCTAAGAGTACGTTCAGCAATCAATTCAAAACTCCCTTGAAACAGAAATAACCTTGGAGGCAGAGCAAGAGCTCCCAATGAGATGATATATTTTGACGCATGACTTTTCAGGTTTTGGTGCTCATTTGCTCTTTTGTTGGAGCTGTGTGAAAACACTCATTTATCAACATCATACTGATGGGGGAAGGCATCTCTCAATGCCTTACAAGGAACTGGAACTAAGACATCTTTGTCTACTGCAATCCCACCATAGCTGTACGCAGCTGAAGACTGAGTCAGCAGCCAGGCTACGTGCACCTTGCAAACTAAGCACAAGCATTCATCGTTACTCAGTTATTTCATCACACACAGACTGAGATGCCACATCATTAGGAAGAAAAGGATGAGTTTAGCCCCTTCAGGCTTATTTGCAGTAAGGAAGTGCAAGTTATCCATGCCCTCGAGCAGTCCCCAAGCTTCCTGCCCAAACAGATAGCGGAATGGTCAATTCCACAGCCTCTTCCCACCAGCTCTTTCCCTAGAGGAAGGAGCAGCTGGGATTATAATTTGAAATAACCCTGGAACTTGCATATACAGCCACAGGCTCCTGTATAAAAAGATTTTGTGTTTTCAAAGTCCCAGGCACAGCTTTCCACTGTCTATACAGCAGTAAATGCAGATGGACAGCTAACAACAAGGTGTGTCCTCACAGGATACATCCAACTGCTTTGTGCATCCTGTTATTTCTGCCAAGATCAAAGTTTTACTTTTACATGAGTCATAGGTAGGGACACTGGCACCGTCTTTAACTGGGCCTGTGATTTGCTGGATCGCAGCCTAGAGGATCTCCGTGTGGGGACCTCAGGAAAACGGCTGCTGGCACCATTAATCACTACGGGCACACCCATCTGGCTCACCGTAAGTAAACATCTTCCCCTAATCAGATTCACAGCCCAGATAAACAACTAAGGCCATAAAGCAGATCCCATGACTCAGATGGGAGTTCAAGAAAGTAGGAGCCGGCGCACTGATAGGTCTGCAACTCAAGCATCCTGCTGCTGAAGGACACTGCTGCTGGTGCCAAGTCCGTGCGTTCTCCTTCCACAAGCTGACCTAGAAGTTTAAAATTTCATCAGCACAAGCAAGAGGTGCTTGCAGCTTTTTATGCAGTCAGTGCATGCACTACGGCAAAGCGGAGATGTTCAGCTGCCCCTGGTCTCTGCACAGCAGGCCAAAGCACAGCCAACTGTTAGGGCGTACCGAGCTCCCCAGAACTCCTGTCCCTTTCAAGATTCACGTGTATGCTGTGTCTTAAGCAGCCACAAGGGATTACCGGCAGTATCAGACGCCAGTTTGTCTATAAAGGTCACGCTGTGCAAAAAAACAAGCAAGGACCTGGAAAGGGTAATCAGAGGGGCATGGCTTTCCCCTGGAGACACGTGAACCGGTGGTGCCTGGTCTCCAGAACGGCATTCTTTGGCACTCTAATCAAGTCTGCTTGGCATAAGCCAGGGTGTGTGGGTTTCTGATTTCCTGGCACCAGAACAGCCAAATCAGAGGAAAGAACTGGAGGCAACAACATGCCAGTGAGTCACCCATCCATGGAAGGACACTAGTTCCCTTTCTGCTCTGTGGGCTGAGAAATGCAGAAAGAGACCAGCAACTCAGCCATATTTTCTGCTCTTATGAACACTGACTTTGTGCTCAGATATCCTAAGGGCCGGAGAGAACATTTCTTACAGTCCAAAAGGTAAACAACCATGCTGCAAAGAACAAAAAAGTCCATCCTAAAAGTATTATTTTGAAAGGCTGCAAGAAACAGCAAATGCCATGTCCGCCAGCACCGTGTACTCCTCAGAGTGGTACAGAAAACCCAAAAGGACGACACTGACGCCAAAATCTATCAGAGTAAGTTTCACATATACTTTCTCCTCAACCACAGGGCCATTACTGCTGGAAACCTCCCCTCCCATTCTTTCAGGCTTTGATTACGTGATCACCACCATAAGTCAGGACCATGCCCTTCCCAGCTGCCCATTCCTGCTGTTTTCTCTGTGGCAACGCTAGTGCTCACCTAGCATGCACGGAGCAGATCAGGGAACGGATCCAGCTGGAAGCCTCACAGGAAAAAAAAAAAAAAAAAAAAAAAAGAGCAGTGAAGGTGGATCTCAGCTGGCTGCACCTCCCAGACCAGCTCAAGGCACACAAACATTAGCACGCGTCCGGGGGAGGCAAAACAGCAACATTACTTCTGGCAGGAGCCTACATTTATGCTGTACTTAAGCAACTACATAACCATGAACTTTAATAGAGGTGATGCTGAACAACGTACGGTTATCTTCGGAGAAGGACAGGCCCACAAGCTTTTAATGCAAAAAGCAGCTGTGGAAAACTGTCTAAGGCTTCGACTTCCACATACTGATATTAGACAAAACTTCAGATGTCCAGATTGGAGTAGTTACTTGCTTTGTGTCAGAAAATCCCGCACCTTTTTCCATTCAAGAACTCTAACTCTGAAAGTGCAAGCTTCCAGGAAGGGCGTGGTTCTCACGTTACGCCAACCATAAGGCTCTTGCAGCAGTTCCTTTTCAACTAGATAAGATATGGTCTAATGCAAAAGTCCTAGAGAATCCAGCATGGCAAGTATGCTGACCTCTAATGACCTGGTTCTGCGCAAAGCTAGCCTACACCTTGCTCTGTGTGTGCTACTATTGGGAAAGGATATTAAAGATATCACATTGCAAACCTTAATCCAGGTCCCGGACTCACCAACACTGTCCACTCCCGAGTGCGTGACACGGTAGCAAGTGCCCCCTGTGCAGCTTTTAAGCCTGCGTGCAAGTCTGGGCTATCATGAGACAAATGAGATTCAATCTGCTGATCTGTGGATGGGGCAGTCACCGGGGAAAAGGAGACTAACAAAATTGGAACCTGAGCCTTATACCTTACCTAAGAAAGGCCTTCCCACTACACGGCTTCACAAGTGCAGAGTTCCACCCGTATGTAAAGTAGAGAGTAGAAGGGCAGTTGGCTTTCAGATATTCTTCTTTACTTTTTACCCTAAATGCTGTTGTCTCATCCGTGTTTCTAGCGTGCATTTGGGGGCAGATCAGTAGTTTGGAGAAAGATCTCTGTTGCATTCTATGATGAGACTGGTTACAGCAGTTTTGCCCTCTAAAGGCTGAAAATTCAATATACCAGTTGGGTTGGTGCAAAGTCTGGGCAGGCCAATTGAAAAGGACTGAAGTCCAAAACTTCAGTGATGGCTGTTGTAGGAGTCACAGCTTAGCATCCTAGTATTGCCTGTCTTATTTTATGTTTACCACACTTCGTGGCTGAAATGTCACGCTTGAGCCTCAACAAGCTGACTTGACAGGTAATGAAGCAACTTCTAAACTCATGATTTTTTATGATATTATTACATGCTACCACACAACCGTACTAGTAACCTCAGGAACAAAGGGTTAGTTCAAGATAGTCAGAGCTTCAACATAAAATACACTTTCTGTACAGCTCCACAGAGGCTAAGCAGAGGACACTACTTCAAGCTGATGATCCTGGACTTTCCAAGCATTTCTTCCAAATCTAATAATGGTGCAATGAGTAAATGAGAAGTCACAAAAATCAAATACGTTTCAGTAACCATTAGAAAGCATACGGCACGCTATGTCAACACAGCAGCTATAAATCGCTACGTGGATCACATTTAAGTGGGGATATTTTAGGTAAGTTTTTGAAGCCACAGAACAAAGTATCTGTCATCATTCCTGGTTATGCTGGCTCTCACAGAGGTGTCTGGACAAAGCTATGCTTTATTGTTTTTAAGCTCATCTAGAAAAACAGCAACACTGCCCTTTACATATGTCTTAGACATGTTATATACGAAAATATTTTCATATTTTTAGGCATGGTACCTTTCTCCCAAAGGAAGACTTCACTGAAAATATTCCACCGAGATAAAACATGGCAGGCAATAATTCAAACTACAGCGCTGTCAGGACAGAGGGAAGATGTTTTTTACAAAGGGGGAGCCTAGAAGGTCTAGTTTGAAAAAACATGTGAAGAAATACTTCTGAGCGAACTTACCAACTAGCTCCTGAGGATCTCTCTTCTCCAGTTCTGACAATTCCTGGGAGGAAGGGGGAAGAAACAGATTTT